>NC_069786.1:54847589-55159464 GCF_027406575.1 Nycticebus coucang
AAAAAAAAAAAACAAAGAGGATGATCAGCTCGGAAAAATTGATTGATGAGATAAAAAAATTTAAAAGAGGGTTAAAAGAAAAAGCTGAGCAATTTTTCCATAAAGTAGAAACAACAAAGATAAATGTGGAGAAAACAAATAGACACAGCACTCAGTAACGGGAGTTATAAAAAGAGAAGAAAGTAGAGAAGAGATTATTCAAGAAAAAACATAAGTAAAGCTACATTCCAAAACTGAACATACACTTCATAACTGCAAGAGTCACCTGAGGGAATAATACAATGCACGAGGAAAGAAGGCACATACTGTCAAAAAGCAAAAACAACAATATAAACAATGTTCACAGAAACTGCAAACCACCAAAAGAGGTGAAAACCGAGAGCAAAGTGGTCACCTCCAGTGAGCAAGAACGTGCATCAGAGTAGCAAGGGAGAGGTCATAGCTGAGCTCCTGATTTGTAAATGTTATTCCTTTGATCAAAAGGTTCTTAAAACATATTTTTATAATCACTTTTAGACATCCAGGATACCTGGAGTAAAAAGATCAAATAAAAATTTTATCCAGGCATGGTGCCTATACTTCAGCAGCTAGGGTGCTGGCCATATACACTGGTACTGGTAGGTTTGAATCCAGCCTGGGCCTGCCAAACAACAATGACAGCTAAAAAAATAGCTGGGCATTGTGATGGGCCACCGTAATCCCAGCTACTTGGGAGGCTGAGGCAAGAGAATCACTTAAGCCCAAGAGTTTGAGGCTGCTGTGAGCTGTGACGCCACAGCACTTTACTGAGGGCTACATAGTGAGACAATGTCTGGGGGGTGGGGGAATATATATACACACACACACATATATATTTTATCCAGATCACAAGTAACTTTAGAGAAGAACTAATTGCATACATACCTAAGACATGGATAAAAGAAACAAGCCAAATTTTGACTTGGCAGTCTTGACCACATGATGCCAATCTAAAAAACTGAAGGCTTTGTTCTCCACCTAAAAATATGTTTAAAATAATACAAAAAATTAATAAAACATTTAAACTCCCAAGTTTTCAATTTCTTATATTGAGATTTCATTTAAACCACATTCATAAGCAGTATTAACTTACATCATCTAGTGAAATGCCAATTAGGAAATTATTTTAAACAAAGTACTACATAGAATTTTAACTTTAGTCCTGAAGTTGCTAAAATAAAGTGCCTTTTGGCCAAGTGCAGTGGCTCAGGCCTGCAATCCCCCAGCATTCCAGAGGCAGAGGTGAGTGGATCCCTTGAGCTCAGAAGCTGGAGACCAGCCTAAGCAAGAGAGAGACCCCATCTCTACTAAAAATAGAAAAACTAGGCTTGGTGCCCATAGCTCAGTGGTTAGGGCATGGGCCACATACATGGGGCTGGCGGGTTCGAACTCATTCTGGACCTGCTAAACAATGACAACTACAACAAAAAAATAGCCAGGCGTTGTGGTGGGCACCTGTTAGTCCCAGCTACTTGGGAGGCTGAGGCAAGAGAATCGCTTATACCCAAGAATTTGAGGTTGCTGTGAGCTGTGTGACACCACAGCACTCTACCCAGGGCGACATAGTAAGACTCTGTCTCAGAAAAAAAAAAAATAGAAAAACTGGCGAGGCCTTGTGGTGGGCACCTTTAGTCCCAGCTACTTGGGAGGCTGAGGCAAGAGGATTGCTTGAGCCCAAGAGTTTGAGGTTGCTGTAAGCTATGACACTGTGGCCTTTACCCAGGGTGACAAAGTGAGACTCTGTCTCAAAAAAATAAAATAAATAAAATGCCTTTTATCTACTTTCCAGTATGAATACAACTAGAGGCTATAACAACCAATATTAAACCATTAAGGAGAATATCCTCCAACTCAATTTTAGAGTCTACGAGACTAGCCTTGATGGGAAAAATTAGGAGGAAAAATCACTTATAATTAAAAATGTTAAATGCTTAATCATTCTCAACTTTTTGGGAACGTATCAATTTCTTAAACGCCTGCTCTATAATTCACATGGAATAATGGGATTTTTTCCCCCCATTTGACTTAATCATAACAAAGGCTGGAATTATAGAAATCTAAAATAACATCAACTCAGCCCTTTTGGTTAAAATTAGGGAAAATTTAGGGAAAGCAATCAGTTAAATGGTGTTACAAACCCCCTACTAGCTCATGCTTCAGGTAATTTCAGTGTATCATTATGTATCTACTAGATTAAGTTTCTAAATATTTGTAGACAAGGTAAATATTGGTGTCATCCACTCAATTTTATAGGCATTCCATCTAATAACACAGATGTCATTTCATCAAAAGTAGTTTTGACACTTATGTGCTATAAAACACCAGAACTTAACACACATATTAAGATTGTACTCTGGGGCGGCGCCTGTGGCTCAAAGGGGTAGGGTGCCGACCCCATATGCCAGAGGTGGTGGGTTCAAACCCAGCCCTGGCCAAAAACTGAAAAAAAAAAAAAAGACTGTACTCTGGTTTTACAAATATTCGGTATATGGTATTTATACACTTGAGTATGTAAATTTTTTCTAAGGACTCTCTCTGCCTCCCTGAAAATAGATATGCTTTATTAACAAATTAACTTCTATTTCACTGAAGTTTTTTCTAACTCCATGGGATTTCCACAATTCAATAGCACTTTTATTTATGAGTACAGGTTCACCCCACATATATTCTTTCTAAGAGAGATTTGGAAGGATGTAAGCAATTCCTGATAATCACTAAGTCTTTGTAAGGCAAAACATTCTACTTGACAAAGGGCTGGGCATACAATATTTAAGCATTAGGCCTGATTAGCAAAACTATTTTCTTTTCACTATTTCTTGACTAAATAGATCCTTTGAAGTTAATTCTGAATTTAGTAACAGTTTAGCTAAGATGATGAAAAATTATGAAGTTTAAAATGTGCCTATGTTTAGTATCTAAATATAATGTTAGAAATATAATAATATATCTAAATGTAATGTGCACAAATATCCTTTTCTTCAAGAAAAATATTTAAATTATATTAATAACTTAACTCAAGATTTAGCATGTAAAAACTGGAGAGAATTGATCATTTATTCTCAGATATAAATAAGATTCTTTTTCCTTAGTTCAGCAAAATGTCACAAGACAAGTCAATGTCATAAGTATTTATAGATATTAATACAAAAAATTACAATTATATACTTTGATTTTTAAGTAAATATAGTTGTTCCCACAAATTCCTGTAAATCATTTTTAAAGCATATATCAATCTGTTTCAGGGAATTTATAAATAAGGTTAATACCTATTTCAACAGAAGAATTATACAAATTAAAGGAAGTACACAGATTAAAATTATACTGAGAAAAATGTATACTAAAATATGTTCTAAAGGCAGGGTAGGGATGTGAGTATTATTTATTTAAGAATCTCACCTAGAATTCTCTGCCTGGTTTAGTGAACCTTTCCCGACCCCATAAGCTTCTGATCTCTCTAAAGGCAGGACAAAGAAGCCCATAGTTTTACTGTAATTTTAATGAATATTAAAAATCTATTTTGAGGCAGTGCCTGTGGCTCAGTGAGTAGGGCGCCGGCCCCATATGCTGAGGGTGGCGGGTTCAAACCCAGCCCCGGCCAAACTGCAACAAAAAAATAGCTGGGCGTTGTGGCGGGCGCCTATAGTCCCAGCTGCTCGGGAGGCTGAGGCAAGAGAATCACGTAGGCCCAAGAGTTGGAGGTTGCTGTGAGCTGTGTGACGCCACAGCACTCTACCCAAGGGCGGTACAGTGAGACTCTGTCTCTACAAAATAAATAAATAAATAAATAAAATAAAATCAGCCTGGGCAACATTGTAAGACTATCTCTACAAAAATAAATAAATATAAATAAATTTAAAAAAATCTATTTTTAGATCATTTAGAACTAAAAAAGAAAACGAATCTCCATGTTTATATAATTCAAAGATTCACTGACTGCTTATAAAATGCAGAAAGGGTATCACAGAAATGGAAAAAAATGGTTCTTATAAAAGAATTATCTTAATTAAATTAATAAAAGAATGTGTTAATGAAAAGAAAATCTATTATTTCAGCAAATCACTAAAAAGACTCTTACCCATCAGTCCATATTTCAAGGCCCACTCTGTACCAGGGACTATGAAGAAAACAGATCTAGGCCCTGTCTAAAGGAGCTTACAAGGAAAACGCCAGTACAATAAACATTGTATCAGAATGATACGGATTTAGTGGGGAGAGGGTGGAGAGGTTAGAGCAAGGAAAATTTATCTGAAGTGAATTTTTTCAGGCTAAATCTGAAGGATGAAAGAGTGAATCAGGTGAAGAGTCCACATGTAAAAACCTTGGGAAAATCTTAGAAACATTTCAGGAATTAAAGGTGGCCAGTGAGGCAAAAAAGAATGAGTGAGGTCAAGAGTGACTTGATATTAGGGCGAAACAGAGCATGCAAAAATACTTCCAGGCTTGGCTTTTCAGATTTTATTTTACCTTAATCGTATTTCAATAAGCCACTGATAGATTTGAAGTAGGAGAATACCAAAGCCATCCTGTCTACTGTCTGGACCTGTGCTACCCAATAGGCAGTGACTGAACACTTGAATTCCAGCTAGTTCAAATTGAAATGTGCTATAATATACATAAAAAAGGGTGAAGTATCTTAACTAATAATTTTCAATGATTATCAATTATTGAAATATCACAGACATACTGGATAAAAATATATTATTAAAATTAACTTCATCGGCTCGGTGTCTGTAGCTCAAGCACCTAAGGAGCTAGCCACATACACCAGAGCTGGCGGGTTCGAATCCAGCCTGGGCCTGCCAAACAACAATGACAACTATAACCAAAAAATAGCCAGGTGTTGTGGCGGTTGCCTGTAGACTCAACTACTTGGGAGGCTGAGGCAAGAGAATTGCTTGAGCCCAGGAGTTGGAGGTTGCTGTGAGCTGTGATGCCATGTCACTCTCTAGAGTGACAGCTTGAGGCTCTGTCTCAAAAAACATAAATAAATAAATAAAAATAAAATAAAATTAACTTCATCTACTACTAGAAAATTTTTAATTTACCTACATGGTTCACATTATATTACTATGAACAGTACTGGTCTGGGAAACAGGACTGGAGGGGACAAAAGCAGAACTTTCATCCTAACATAGAAAATGAAAATTTAAAAAGAGAAAACTTCCAGTCTGGGTGACAGAGTAACACCCTATGTCTAAAAATTAAAAAAAAAATTTTTTTTTAATGTTCCAATTTACTGTATTTAAAACCAAGAGGCTGTATCTATTCAGGACAATTTTTTCTTCTTTTTAAAAAACTCATTGTGTTGTCAAACATTTTATTTTATAAATTTAGCTTTTGGAAGATTATGTTATTAAGTGGAAAACGTAGAATCGGTTTCCATTTTTTTAATTTAATATTTCTATTTGAATACCAACATACTGTATTTTTAAAAAATCACAGCAAAACCAACGGGGTTAATCCTCTAAATTGCCATATGCAAGGAGTGTGAATCTTTTGTACCAAGTTGAAACGCTCCCTGCATATACTAAAGAAGATGATTTTCTCTTATATATCTTCATGATTTCATTTTGATCAAAAAAGAGAAAAGGATAATCCCTTAAAAGGAATAAATTAGGAGGGCTCCTCACTTTACTAATGATGAAATGAAACTTGAAAAAAAGTCATATACAGTACAAATTATGAACAGGAATTTCAAGTGCTTAAAAGAGTAAAATAACTAACCTAAAACTGGCTGTGAAGAAAAATCACAGCAGGTAATCCCAAGATCATGCGCTTTTTCACTATGCAGACACCTCATTTTGTCATCCCACACTGTTAAATCTCCACATGAGGAGCCAGTGACAAAGAGGTTTCCATCAGGAGAAAATGCACAGGCCACTAAGGAGCCATCCTTTACATTGCCACATCTGAAACACAAGCAAGAAAGGGGGTTTTCATTTCAGAGCATCTTTTACTTTGTATTACAATTTCTAACAGCAGTTTATAGAATAAAAGAACAAATGGCTATCATAGAGCTAGAGAAAGGACAATTGATGTCTACAGACCTACCTTTATATGCTATAAACGAAATACGCTTAATATGCCGGAGATATATGATTTATAGGTCTCCAAACCAAAATCCGCGTATCTTCATAATATAAACACATTAAAATCTACAAAACTTTAAAAAGCCATGACGAACAATAATATCAACTGCAACCATGTATTTTTTAAAAGGTAAGATAAACTATTTCTATTGAAAAAAAACATGTTATGGGGGTCATAAGCACTTTCACCTTCTGTATTAAAATTATCCAGAAGCAGGCCGGGTGCAGTGGCCAATGCCTGTAATCCTAGTACTCTGGGAGGTCGAGGCAGGCAGATTGCTTGAGCTCAGGAGTTCAAGACCAGCCTGAGCAAGAGTGAGACCCTGTCTCTGAAATTAGCCAGGAGTTATGGTGGGCATCTGTAGTCCCAGCAACTTGTGAGGCTGAGGCAAGAGGATCACTGGAGCCCAGGAGTTTGAGGCTGCTGTGAACTATGAGGCCACAGCACTCTACTGAGGGCTAAAGTGAGACTCTATCTCAAAAAGAAAAAAAGAAATCATCCAGAAGCAACTCTAAGGCCTTTCATCTCATCTTCAAATGTAAATTGTTTACAAAAAGAAAATGCTGCTGGGCTCAGCGCCCATAGCACAGTGGTTATGGCGCCAGCCACATACACCAAGGCTGGCAGATTGGAACCCTGCACGGGCCAGCTAAACAACAGTGACAACCACAACAACAACGAAAAAGCTGTGTGTTGTGGCAGATGCCTGTAGTCCCAGCTACTCCTGAGGCAAGAGAATTGCTTGACCCCAAGACTTTGAATTTGTGTGAGCTGGGACGCCACAGCACTCTACGAAGGGTGACATAGTTAACACTCCGTCTCAAAAAAAAAAAAAAAAAAAGAAAGGGCAGTGCCTGTGGCTTAAGGAGTAGGGCACAGGCCCCAGATACCAGGCATGGCAGGTTCAAGCCCGGCCCAGCCAAAACACTGCAAAAAAGAAAAAAGAAAAGAAAATGATGTTAACAAGTTAAAATTAGGAAGACAGGGAAGCAGTGTGATGAGGGTATGACTTTCTTAATTAGGAAAAATAAACTGTTAAGAACTCAACAATTAATGCAGGGTCCCATCCAGCAGTGCATCACTTTTTCATCAGTAACTACATACTTTAGAGAAAGTGATGCTATAGAGCCAGAAGTCATCACCGGTAAGTGGAGGGGGAAAAAAGATTCCTTGGCTGACTACTGTTATTTCATTAAAATACAACATTTTATTCCTTCTGTGCTCTCTCTTTCAACTAAGTATTTGTTTATAACACTTAAAACATTATTACCTTCTTCAACCTGACCTAAGCTTAAGTAAGTAACAGTTGTTGACCAGCTGACATTTGTGCAGCGGAAGATGTTGAGAGGGAGTAAGGGGAGGTACATGAGCCTATTGTAGTTGGTAACACTTAAAAGGTCCTTAACGTACTTAATGTCACCTAAAAGTGTTTTGTATTGTTTTTGAGACAGAGTCTCACTCTGTTGACCAGGTAGAGTGAAGTGGCATCTTCACATTCACTGCAACCTCACACTCCCAGGCTCAAGCAATCCTCAGACTCCCAAGGAGCTGAGACTACATGTGCATATGCCACCATGCCTGGCTGGTTTTCTCTGTTTCTGGTAGAGATGGGGTCTCACTCTTGCTCAGGCTGGTCTTGAACTCCTGAGCTCAAATGATCCTTCTGCCTCTGCCTCCTAGAGTGCTAGGATTACAGACATGATCCACCACATCCAGCCTAAAAGTGATTCAAATAACTGTTATGTATTTTATCACAATATAAATAAAAGTGTATGATTATAACGTTGGTACATTGCAATACAACATTACCTGTAAATTAATTGATTATTTTTTATAAAACTTTAGGGTGAGTTTTTTTTTTTTAGAAATGATAAATAACATGCCATCATACCAGTCATGAAGTTCGTTTTTCTGGGCTTGGTCATTCACACAGCAAGAAGCCTAGTCGGGGAAAGAGCTGTTACCGCTAAGTGAGATTTATCTACCATTTCTTTATTATTGAAAACACTCGAGTCACAATGACAAAAATGATGCCTAAGATTACTGAACCTTATTCAAAAAACTTCTCTTTAACTCTTACAGTAAAAATCCAGGAAAGTCTAACAAGATTAACTCTTATTTTAAAAAAGAAAGACTGGAGCTGGGCACAGTGTCTCACACCTGCAATTCTAGCATTCTGGGAGGCCAAGGCAAGTGGACTGCTTGAGCTCTGCAGTTTGAGACTAGCCTGATCAGAGTAGAGACTCCAAAAATTTAAAAATAGAAAAACTAGCCAGGAGTGGTGATGGGCACCTGCAGTCCCAGCTACTCAGGAGGCAAGAGCATCTCTTGAGCCCAGGAGTTTGAGGTTGCTGTGAGATATGATGCTATGGCACTCTAGTCAGGGCATCAGAGTGAGACTCTGCCTCACAGAAAAAAAAAAAAAAAGACTAGAAACTTGAACCTCTCAGGGCCAAGTAAATCTGCTATTAAGATTTTTCTTTTTTTTTGGCCCCATGCCTATAGCTCAGTGGCTAGGGTGCCGGTCACATAGCACGAGGGCTGGGGGGTTCAAACCTGGCCCCGGCCTGCTAAACAACAATGACAACTACAACAAAAATATAGTCGGGCGTTGTGGTGGGCGCCTGTAGTCCCAGCTACTTGTGAGGATAAGGCAAGAGAATCGCTTGAGCCCGAGAGTTTGAGGTTGCTGTGAGCTCTGATGCCAAGGCACTGTATTGAGGATAGCCTAATGAGACTCTATCTCAAAAAAAAAAAAAAAAAAAGAGTTTTGTTTTGTTTTGTTTTTTGAAAGAGACACAGTCTTGATTTGTTCAAAGCTGTTCAGGCTGGAGTGCAGTGTCGTAATCACAGCTCACTACAGCCTCCAACTCCTAGGCTCCAGCATCATCTTGCCTCAGCATCCCAAGTTGTTAGAACTACAGGTACGCAACAAGACATCCAGCTATTTTTTTTATAGAGACAGGGTCTTATTATTTTGTCCAGTCCAGTCTTGAACTCTTGGTCACAAGTGATCCTCCTGCCTCCCGAAGTGCAGGGATTGTAGGTATGAACCACAGTGCCCAGCTCCAGAATCATATTCAACATTTACTTTTTTGACCTTTAGAAGACAGGTTAAAATATTTTTCCATGTGCTGTCTGAAAACTGTTTTGCTTTTGCTGGTTTCTGAGGGTTTTTTGTTTATTTTTTTTTAGGGTACTTAGTCAATAAGATTAAAACCAGGAAGGATTTAAATATTCATACCTGTATAACTTATATGACTGTGCATTCCACAAAACAACCGTTCCATCAGCTGCCCCTGATGCCACATAAGTGGAATCTGGGGAAAACTGGCAAACTCTCACAGGACTACCACTAGGCTGTTCCATCACTGCCAGAATCTGTCCATTTTGGGTATTCCATAGGACAGTGGTACCATCTGTTGAACATGAAGCCAAAGTATGTCCCGAAGGAGAGAAACAGCAGTAGTGGACAGCATAAGTGTGAAACTTCAATGGAGAGTGTGGCAGTTCAGTAAAGTCACTTAGGGAGTACAGGCGAATTGTTTTGTCCAGGGAGCAAGTAGCCAAAAGGGAAACGGAGAAGGCACAGCAGTTGACATCATCACCATGATCAGCTAACGTGTGAATTAGTTTCACCATTTTCATTATTGGAAGTAAAACAGCCTGCAAATTTTAAGTAGATAAAGGTTACTTCACTCTAGGAATCAAATAAATGCAACTCAAATCCATATAAAAGGGCCAAAGTTAATTTAAAAATTTGTTCAATGAGAGCTCCTATATCAATATTTTAAAAGGGTTTGAACCAAGTAAACAGTTAATAAATACTTATTTGAACATATAGTGTTTGACAGTTTTACATGGTGTGGATACAGAAATGAACAAGATGGACAAAATATCTACCTGGAATAAGGATGAATTTGGAGAGACAAAAAACATTTATAAGACTTACATCTGACAATGATCACAGTCACCAATGCCGCACCAGTAAAGTTGCACAACTCCTAAAAACAAGAACCTTGTCAAATAACTTCAAACTGATTTGATGTGGAACGCTCAAAACCTAAGGTATTTATTTCACCTTTGAAGACTTTCTCTTAACTAATTAATTCTCAACACTGCTTCATTCCATATCTGCTAATCTCAACTCAAAAAGAATTTTCTATTTTAACAAACTGTCTCAGGGGCTCCTTCCACAAGACACAAGGCTATTTGCTCTACCTTTAAGGTGCAACTGTAGGAGTTGCTCAGAAACAACAACAGTCTTGTTGAAAATTTAAGTGGCAGTATTGAAAGCTACCTTGTCATAGTTGTCATCTTGTTTGATAAAGAACAAAATGAAATAAAAGATCTGAAGTGAGGAACCTACCCTGAATAAATGAAGGAAACCAAGAGAAGAAAACCAAAGAGTGACCAAAAAATGGACTTCCCCCCAAGAGCATGCAAGAATTAACCTACACACTTAGAATAAAATCCAAACTCCTCACCATGGCAAATACAACCCTCTGAGATCTGATTTTTGTCTGCCCACTTTTCAGACCATAACTCTTGCTGCCCTCCCTTGCCTTTCCATCCTCCCTGGCCAAATTCATCCCAGTCTTCCACCTTTATAAAGTGGTTTTCTTGAAATTCTCTTCCCACTGTTCTTGAAATCCTATTTGTCATTCAGGTCTCTATTTCAGTGCCCCTCTTCAGAGAGGGTTTCCCTATGTAAAGCATGGAACTCACATAACCCTATTTTAATTCTCAGCATTGCAATTACCACTACCATCAGATATTTTCATCTTCCCCAGGACTTAAAATATCTGAATGGATATGGAAATAACCAAAGGAGTTAGATATTTTATCCATCATCTTCATTTCTATATCCACACCATGTAAAACTGAAGCATCTAATGTGTTCAAATAAATATTTATTGACTATTTATTTTGCTCAAACCGAATAGAATTCCAGCCTTTAAATATGATATATAGAATACAACATAAAATCAGATATGTTTACATTATATATAAATGTATAACAATGAAAAAGTGGATGGGAATGAAACAGTAATCAGCCAAGAAGAGACAGGTGTAATCTTGATTTAAAATTCATGATCCTTTGTCCTAATCTTATTTATGGAAATCTATACCAAAAAATTTACAAATGGAGTATACTTTTTCCCACCTTTACTTTATCCCAAAAGTTAGCCTCTTTTTTCCCAATATAAATTCCAATAAGGTCTAAAAAACGAACACGAAAGTTTCTGGTAAATGATCGCCTGTCTTACTGCACTGCAAACAACATCAGGTGGTGCTTTCTGGGGAACTCACAAAATCCCAACTGAGCAAATGCACACACAAGTGATTTTCCGAACAAACCTTAGCTGTCACCCCCAGGTGGCACTCAGCTCCCTCTGCAGCTGGAGGCCAGAAAGCTGGTAACACCGAGGCCATCGTCAGCTGACCATTTTGTTTTGGAAAGAGGCGTCAAGCCTATCCCTACCTGCCGGTGTGTGGGCGTCCACTGGGGCCTCAGCAGTCACTCCAAACGCTGACCCCCCTCGGAGAACCGGGTCAGCTGGCCAGCCTAACACACACATCCCCACTAAATCCGAAGCAAATCCCAGACACGCCAAGCACCCCCAAAATAAAGCTCTCAACTTACTCCCACCACACGAAAGGGCAAATGTGCCCACCCCTGAAAGCCGGCCAGGCCTCTGCGGCCCGAGCGGCCCGAGGCAGGAGGGCAGCCTTGGACGCCGGCTCACCCTGCGGCGGGCTTGGGTCGCGCCCCGCCGGGGCCGTCACCGACGCCCGCCGCGCAGCCCTCGGTCTCAGTCGGGCGAGGGTAGGCGCTTAACACAGGAGGATTCCGGGAAACCGGGGAAGCGGACGCTGCGAGCGAGGGGCCTCCGCGGGCTGACTCCAGTGGCGCTTCCCCACCTGCCGCCGCCTCTGCCAAGGCGGTCCGTGCACCCGAGGGCTGGGACAGCGAGATCCACCCTTAGGTGCCCGGCAAGCCCGGCGCGTCACGTGTCCCGCAGGTGAAGCGGGTGGGGCCGGCTCCCGCCGACACTTATAAACAGCGGGAACAGGCCCCGCCCTCCAGGAGGATGGTCGGCGCGGCAGCGCATGCGCACCTTTGCTCTCAGCTAGGAGGTCCTTTCCCACCGCTGGAGTCGAGCTGAGGTTAGGCTGAAGAGAGACTTTTAATTGCAATTTTTTTCTCAGTTGGGGAAGCTGGGATCCCAATGCCTAGTGAATGCCTGAAATGTAGTTTCAACGGGACACCCCGGTTATCCCAGCTTAAAGTTTTTTCTCCACCCTGCGCTGTCGTTTTTTTCTCTGAGCCCCATCTCCCTAGTTGGAATTTTGTATGGAGGCCAGCCCTGGGCAGCCCAGGACGCCATTTCTTCTGTCATCGCCTCACTACTCGGGGTTTTCAAAGCTCTCTTTCCAGGGGTGGCTGCTCGCCCACGGGCCCCAGTTGTGCATTTGGGTGGGAATCGTGGTGTCATCGGACCCGAAGGCGATTCCAGCCTTTCTGAGAGTGTCTAGGTACCCACGTGTAACTGACTGCCCCGTGGTCCTGTCAGTTCCTCTAGAGACACAAATTATCCAGAAAAAGGTTCCTAGGCATGTTATCACTTGCTCGACATAGTATATAGCACCATGTTCAAATGAAAATCAAAGATACAGGTAGCTTTTATGTTTAATCCAAGAGGAAACATTAAAAATGTCAGCCTGAGATAACCAAAATCATGTATTTGAAGAGAAATAACCTGAAATGCTTATATTTAAAGATGAAATTGAGATCTTGGGAAATGATTTGCAGTGAAAAAGATGACAAGAAGGCCGGGTGCAGTGGCTCACGCCTGTACTCCTAGCTCTCTGGGAGGCCCAGGCAGATGGATTGCTTGAGCTCAGAAGTTCCAGACCAGCCGAAGCGAGAGCGAGACCCCATCTCTACTAAAAATAGAAAAACTAGCCTGTTATCGTGAGGAGCGCCTGTAGTCCCACCTACTCCGGAGGCTGAGGCTGGAGGATCACTTAAGCCCAAGAGTTTGAAGTTGCTGTGAGGTATGATGCCATGGCTATGATGCCTGTTACCTAGGGTAACAGACGCTCTTGCGATTTTTAAATTTACAGAGTGCATCATGATTGAGACTTAGATCACCTAATTACATTCCAAAGTACTGCCAAAACGGTATTTTCCTTTTTCTGTTTTTTTTTTTTTTTTGTAGAGACAGAGTCTCACTTTACTGCCCTCAGTAGAGTGCCATGACTTCACATGGCTCACAGCAAAAAACCGGTATTTTTCTAAAAAACAAGTTTTTGATTGTATAAATAATATAGAAAATACACACATGAAAATAAATAGCCAATAATCACACAACTCAAATACAACCCACTCAGAACATTTCTTGGTCTTTCACCCATCAATAATTTTACAAAAGTCCTGCATACTGCCTTTTTTAAACATAAACTTACATGATTAGCATTTTCCATATCTAAAATTCTTCATTGGCTTTGTCTGCTTAATGGTCCACAGGAAAACATGCTATAATTTAACATTTTCCCTGCTGCTATATTGTTTTTTCAATGTTTTTCTCTTGGTATAAATAATGCTGGGTTAAACAGCTTTGCACATAAATTTTTATCCACGTTGTGAATATGTGCTTAGGATGTAAACAGAATTGAAATTACTTGGCATGAGGGTGTGAAGATTCTTAGTGTCGCTCCACACCTTTTCAGAGTGGTTATGTATGATTTAGGTGTGGCTCTCAGCAACATGTGGCTGTGCCTCTCTCTCCACATTCTTGCCAGTTTTGAGTAATACCTTTTTTATCTTCACTAATTTGCACTTGATCTTAGCCAAAAGCCGAGAAGCTATCTTCACTAATTTGATGAGTAAAAGTTGGTTATTATATTCTTTAAGTGAAATGTATAAAAGAAGCCCTTGCCCATTAGCATGTGACCTCAAGTTCAATAAGGTCAACTTTGCCTATTCTACAGAGCAGGCATTTTCAGAGCAGGAAGCCATACGGCAGCCCAAATCCACAAGTCTGCAATTTGGGAGATTCACGAGTGAACTTATCTTACCTCACAGGACAGGATGTTAAAGTAGTTGGACCTTTTGACTCAAAATGTTAAAGATTTGAATATTTTAAGTATTCTTTGCTTTATCTGTGTAGCTGTTGAAAATTTTATTTAATGGGCAGCACCTGTGGCTCAGTCGGTGGCCCCATATACTGAAAGTGGCGGGTTCAAACCCGGCCCCAACTGAACTGCAACAAAAAAATAGCTGGGCATTGTGGCGGGCACCTGTAGTCCCAGCTGCTCCAGAGGCTGAGGCAAGAGAATCACTTAAGCCCAGGAGTTGGAGGTTGCTGGGAGCTGTGTGATGCCACGGCACTCTACTGAGGGCCATAAAGTGAGACTCTATATCTACAAAAAATAATAATAATAATAATAAATAAAAATAAAAGAGAATCTTATTTAATGACAAAAAATCCCATTTTATCATTAATTTCTAGTTCTCCTCATATTTATGCTACTTCAGAAAGATAGAAAGCAATTTTACATGATATATTTAAAGGAAAATGAACTTTCCAATTAAAAAGCAATGCATGCTCTCAAAATACAATCGCCATGGGAACAGAATAGGTGTGAAGCAAATAGTGAACAATTGATTACTAAAATGTATGTTCAAGAGTAAATAAGCATTCCAAGGAGAGGGAGAAAAGACAAGTGCTGGTGAAATGGAAAAGGTGGGTGTGGGAACATGTTCTAAATAGGTCTGAAGCCTGAGCCAGCTGAGGAATCATCTTGGGATATAACCAGTTTCATTCTGCTTTGTAGGCAAATCCAATGTCACAGTTTCCAAAACAATTGGGCAGGGTAGAGCTCCAAGTGTTTAGTTTGTAAAAATGTATCAAGCTTGAAACATCATATGTGAATTTTTGTGTGTATATATTATACTTCAAAAGAAACTTTTAAAAATGTCCCTGAGAATGGCCCAGAGATTCTCATGCGATGCACTCATTAGCTCTCCACAGCTGTTATACTATCATCTACAGCACCACCACCTCAAGGAGGACTCTGGGCACCTGGGAGATTGTAACCCTGTCTGGGAGCTTGCTGTGTTGTCCTCCGCATTATGAAGTGTTCTCTAGAGTCCCCTTAACCTTTGCCCTTACATAAACTTTACACCTTCTACCTGACCATTTTTTCATCAAACCAGCCATAGCCCTGGTGTAGCAATCAAGTACTAAGAGTTAGAATTCTGGAAAGAGCTAGAGTTCCAAACAGAAAAGGAAACATGCAGGGAGAAGTTCCTGGGAATAGAAACACACATATGGCTGGAAGTTAGAATACCAGAAAGAAATGTGACACATGTGACACTTGGTATTTGGTGCATACTAGAGAAATCGTGCAGTTCCAACTGTGCTCTGTTCTTCTGTGTACAAAAATATTTTCCTTGTTTATGAAATTTTAAGTTTCAACTTGCTGTAACTTAAATTTTTTTGATGATATAATATAAATTAATATAATTGAATATTTCATAGTCCAGTGTATACTTATAAGAGATATCTTTTTTAAGGCAATTGTTTTGGAAAATCAGACATTTATTCTAGTGTACCTTCTATCTAAAAGATACTTAGAACCCCAATTTTGATATTCCTTTCAGAGTGTTTGACTCGTGCTTTTCAGTATCTTCTTTGATACTGATGGGAAGACTTTGTTAGTAAAGTTTTATTGGGTGTCTTTGATATGTCAGACATCATACTAAATGTTAGGTGTTTAACAATATGTAAAACACAATCTCTTGAGGCACTAGATCACACAATAGGGCAGATACACAGCCTGTAATAGCAATACCCCTTGTTAAGGGGGAATAAATTCTACTAGGTCAGAGGAACTTTGAAAGGAAATAAAAACCAATTAAATCCACACATAATGGTGAGAAATTTTATGTATATACCAAGAGCATGTCAATGAACACATGACTCATGATGAGCTTTGGAAATATCCATAATTCCAATCAGATGGCCAGATGTAATTTTAAAGCAGCAGAACTAAAAACTGTGACAATCAAGAATGATGAGATATTTCAGTTTCTCAGGAGGAAAAAATGAGGATAAGCATCATGGAACTATGTAAAAGGGGAACTGAGGGGGACAATGTGCTGTTTAATTTTCATTGTCCAGGAGAGAGCCCTAGAAGTTGTCAGATAGAGCGGTTCCATCATGGTTTGCTGTATTGTGGAGAAGGGCTGGTTCTTACACATGCCTGGATAAAGCTTTCCTCAAGTTCATCACATTCTTCTTGTGTTGACTCTGAGCATCTTTTAGGAGAGTCATTCTCTTTCCCAGATATCATGACATTGGAGACCAGAACGTGGCACTTTAGTCACTGGAAAGGAATCCTCTCATAATTTAGTTGATATTCTAGTGTATGGCTTAGTTAGTGAGGTTGATACATATCAGCAGCCTTGAGTCCAATCAACTTTGGGGTCCTGATAAAATCATTTCCATGTCTATAGGAAAGCAGGTAAGTCTGTGGATCCTGTTATATTACGCTAGCCAGCCAGCCCTCTTTAATGGCTTCATAGTTTAGTGCCAACAGCATGGGTTGGGAGACGCTGTCAGTTTAAACCCTAGCTCTGACACTTAACTAGCTATGTAACTAAACATGTGTAAGCCTTAGTTTCCTGACACATAAAATAAAGCTGCTAATAGTATCTACCTCATAGGACTGTTCTGAAGATAAAATAAAATGCCAAACATAAAATCCTAAACATAGGACTTTAGCATAGGTGTTGCATATTAACAGCACTTTCACACGTAACTACAATAGACAAATGTGGTAACTCTTGATGTTTGGTAGGTGGAATTAGGCATGCTGTGTACAATTTATTATTACATTACTTTGATAATGACAAAATGCTGTAGAATCTCAGAGGAAAATTTACTGTCACCCAGGAGTAGGGGATGGGAAGGATAGTAGGGGAAGGCACAGATGTGTAGGATGTGGCAGGTGGAGGGAAAGCATGTATTGTGTTCTGAATTTGATTGATCAGCCCATGTCCGACCAAGAAAATGAACTCTTTATGGATGGGAGCAATTTATGAAACAGGGGCAACACAAAGCTGGGTATGCTTGGTTAATGGCTGCCAGGTAACTGAGGCACAAGCCCTGCCCCCTTGGGACACCTGAAAACGTACACCCTGTATGTCTTGTTTGGCCTTTTGGGATGTTCATTTGCCTGGAAAGACAACTCTTTAGTCAGGATCTCTCAACCTATTACCTTTTCTACTAGTCTTGCTCTGCTGGATTAGCTACTTAAAACTTTTTTCACAAGTGACTAGGGGAATTTTGGGATAGAGATTCCATCTAGGGGACACCAGGCCAATATTTCCTGAGAGAGATCCCAGACGGGGGATGGGTACTTCTTTTTTTTTTTTTTTTGTAGAGACAGAGTCTCACTGTACCGCCCTTGGTAGAGCGCCGTGGCGTCACACGGCTCACAGCAACCTCTAGCTCTTGGGCTTACGCGATTCTCTTGCCTCAGCCTCCCGAGTAGCTGGGACTACAGGCGCCCGCCACAACGCCCGGCTATTTTTTTGTTGCAGTTTGGCCGGGGCTGGGTTTGAACCCGCCACCCTCGGCATATGGGGCCGACGCCCTACTCACTGAGCCACAGGCGCCGCCCGGGGATGGGTACTTCTTTGGACATACTTTATACCTTACTGGGGTATGGTGGGGAGAGCCGGGCTAGTGGCAGTTCAGTTACATGTACTAAGAAATTGTAATTGCAGGTCTAACATATTTGTTCTTTCTCATGCCTCCAACTATGTCCCATTTCAGTCAGAGGCAATTTATCAACATCCTGATTCCACAAGATTAAGGAATGGATTAAAAAGGAGGGAGTTGTAACTAGGTCCAGGAATGAGTTCCAATGAACCATGTATATTTTTTATAATACTCTTGTTCTCATGTTTTAGATTATTAGGACAGTAGGGCTTGATGATCAGAACCCTGTAACTTTTAATTAATTACTTGACCTGTTTCCCAAAAATGGCAGAATTTCTGTAAGACAAAGCAGTTGCGATTCCAAAGGCCCCTGTGCAGACTTCCTGATGCCAAGACTCTCAGTAACCTGCTCCACGCATACAGCCCATCTGAGGCCACTTCCCCCATTCTCCTGGCTGACGTCATTTGCATTAACAATTCCTCTTTTCCTTGGCAATCCATGTTGTGTCCATGACTGGCTTTCTTTGAGCAACTAGACCTCAGCCAGACACCTTTTGGGTTCAGTAACAGTTACGTCAGCTAAATTTATCAAGCTTGGTTGTACATGACTGTTTAGATGTTAAAAAGGCAGAAATATTACAAATAGATAAGGAAGATGACAAGATGCTAAAGGCTTCCCAAATTCTACTAATCAGAGGAAAAACACAGTTTTTCATTTAACATTTAAATTAACATTTAAAAGTAGAACCTCCATGGTGGACCACCTCTCTACGTTGCCCACCTCAAGATTGACCTAATTTTCACAGACCAAACATGTACCACCACATATGTTCAATGTACAGTAGGCCTAGGTTCCTTATGTTGACCACTTCAGTATATTGAGTTTGTTACAGCCCCTCGGTGGTCAACTTAAAAGAGATTTTACTGTATATACTTCTCTTAAGAATTGTTCCCATACTAAGTACAGTAAATGTTTTACGGATATACAAAACATTCTATACTATAACCAGCTTTTTTGCTTAATTTACTCATACTTACATAGACGGCTGGATAGAATCTGCTTTTGTTTAAAAAAAAGTCACTTTTGTATTCAAAGGAATTTAAGATGAGCTGGAACATATTCTTCTTAGCAAAGTATCTCAGGAATGGAAGAAAAAGTATCCAATGTACTCAGCCCTACTATGAAGCTAATTTATAGCTTTCACGTGAAGGCTATAACCCAACTATAGCACAAGACTATGGGGAAAGGGCCAAGGGAGGGGGGAGGTTATGGTGAAGGTAGGGTAATGGTGCATCTTAGAATGGGTACAGGTGAAACTTACTAAATGCAGAATACAAATGTCTGCATACAATAACTAAGAAAATGCCATGAAGGGTACGTTGAACAGTTTGATGAGAATATTTCAGATTGTATATGAAACCAGCACATTGTACCCCTTGATTGCACTAATGTACACAGCTATGACTTAACAATAAAAAAAAATAAAAAACAAAGATTCGGTAAAACGAAGATAGTCAGAAAAGGATCACAAATGCTGAATCCAATACTGAAGAAGCTGTAAAAAGATTTTAATAATTAGAGGAATAGCCTGTCAAGGCTCTGACTCTCTTCCATGTCAGCCTGTGTGGTATAAATGCCTCACTAGTTTTGGGTGACCTACTGAAGTCAGCTTTCCTTTTACCTCAGCCCCAGATGGGTACAAGCCTTATTTCTCTTTATCATTCACTACTAAATTCCTCTTTAAGATTCAACCACATCCTTTGATGCCCACTACCATGGTTATTAGGGTTATGTTTTACTAGAGGACATAAGGAGGAGTCTGTTCAGGGACAGTAATGGTATTTTTCAAAATTCAGCTTAGTCCTTAGTTTTTAAAAGAGTTTTAATTTTAAAAACATTTAAAGAATGAACATATATAGTATGGCCCATAATGCTTTTCTTTGGGCATTCAGTGAGAACCCAAATAATCTTCATACATGTATGACTAGAGGAACTACAAACAGCTATCAGATATTAATTTTGCCACTCCCTATCTATCCCTGGATTTAAATGTTAAGGTGAAAAGCTTTCTTTCAGTGAAGGGTTCAAAAGATCCAAATTAGCTTTTCCTTTAATTTTAAATTTAGCCAACTCCTTATCCACACTTCTAAATACTGCTTTTGCTATAAAAACCGATGAATATATTTTAGTACCAGTATTATCTAAAAACTCTCAATATTTTCTTCTAGCTGTCTTTTACTGTATATTTTCAAAAAGCTAAAAGATCGAAAAAAAGGCTTAAATACAAAATTATTTCTTCTAAGAAGTGTATGTAAAATTTTCATACTTCCTCTAGATTTGTCATGTTTCCTCTTGAGTATTAGCACATCTTGTTTTCAATGGAAAGACTGCATTTTACATAGGAGATTGTTTGAATGGCCTAACATTTCTAAACAAGCTCAATCTAACTTAACATTTGATTTTCTTTAATTATATTTGAGAAGAAAATCTTAAAACTTTATTACGCAAAACTTCAACCACGTAACAAGAGTAGAGAAAATAGTATAATGAGCTCCTATCACCAAATTCACAGTCAACTCATAGCTCGTTTATACCTCCACTCACTTTTTCCCTTTACCCACCTCCGCACTGGTTTATTTTGAAGTAAATCCTAGACATTGTCTAATTTCATCTATGAGAATTTCAGCAACTAATCTAAAAGTAAAGACTTTTAAAAATCATAACCACAGTACCATCATCACACCAAAAAATCAATAATTCTTTTTTTTTTTGGTCTCTTTTGGCCGGGACTGGGTTTGAACCCGCCACCTCCGGCATATGGGACTGGCGCCCTACTCCTTGAGCCACAGGTGCCGCCCAAAATCAATAATTCTTTTTTTTTTTTTCTTTTTTTTTTTTTTTTGGCCGGGGCTGGGTTTGAACCCACCACCTCCGGCATATGGGACCGGCGCCCTACTCCTTGAGCCACAGGCGCCGCCCTAAAATCAATAATTCTTAAATACCTCAAAGATTTAGTCAGTATTCAGATTTTTCCAAAAATCTCATAATTGCTTCTGAGTTTTGTTTTTAATTTTTAAATTGAGGTGAAAATTACATAACAAAATTAGCCATTTTAAAGTGAACAATTCAGTGTTGTGTAACCTCCATCTTGATCTAGTTCCTGAATCTTTCCATCACCTCAAAAGAAAACCTTATGCCCATTAAGTGTTTATTTCCATTTCCCTGTCTGTCCCAGTGGACCTATTCTGGATAGTTCATATAAATGGGTTCGTGCAATATGTGATCTATTGTGTCTGGCTTCCGTCATTCAGCAGGACATTTTCAGTGTCCATCCACACTTTATTAATCTTCTAAAGCTTCTTTATTAAGCTTTATTAATCTTCTAAAGCTTTCCACATTTTGAATTTGCAGATTGAATATCTATGGTGTTATTTAACATATTCCTCTACCTCTTTATTTCCTGTAAAATATAATTAGACCTAAAAACTTGATTTTTTTCCTTTTCTATCTTTTTCCTTCCTATTTCTCTCTTTTTTCCAAGACTTTTTCTTGGGTGATGCTGTATATATACTTCCATCAGGGGGGCATATAATGTTTAGTTATCTTTTTTGTGATATTAGCATTTACTGATGATCTTGCTTAGATTATTTTTTTTTCCATTCTTTTCAACATTGTATTTGTGTGAAGTGAGCTTTTCTGCAGTGAATAATATTAAAAACAAAAGTTGACCATGGAAAGACTTCTTGGAAGAAGATTTAAGGGTATGCCTATTCAAAATTCAACTTTGCAAAGAAGATATTCTAAAATAAGTCAAGCTTAGATATATCATTTAATGTTAATTATAATAAACAGAAAAATAAAAACGTTTTTAAAGAATTATAATTGTCATATTTTTATTACAAATTATAAATTATTTTATTTTTTATCTGTGATGGTGCATTTTTAAAAAACATTTATTAAATAAAGACCAACAAGACTACTCCATAGACAGAGCAGCACCTGTACAATGTTGGTAAACTCTGTTTATGACTGTCTCTCGTTTATATACCAATTAACGTGGAATATTCACAGATTTTTCGACTCTCAATATTTTCTATGAACCTGCATATACCTGATCTTTTTCCTTAATCACAGCAAATGCTACCATTTCATTTCCTGAATGTCACTCACTGAAAATAAATTTTCGCGCAGTTTCTACGGTCTATAAAGTAGATGGTGTTAGTTTGCTGCTGTTGTTTCTCCAGGACCTATACATAGGGGAGAACCCCAAGTTATTAGTATATATACAGTTAATTTTACATAATATTGTCATACTAATTTCCAGATGACTGTACCAGTTTACACTAGTCCCAGTAGTGGCTTGGGAAGAGGATTCTTTTTCATTACTTCTCAACCAAAGTGCAACATTTAGACTATTTTTCACTAACAGTTTAGTACAGATTTTAAATTTTGAAAAGCATTAAACAATTTTTCTAATTATATGAACAGCTTCAACTTTAACTTGCCCCTTTGCGGTTTTTGTTTTATGTAGACAGTTATCTTTTGCTGTGTAACAAATTACTGAAAAACTGAGTGTTTTGAAACAATAAACATCTCATAGAATAATGTTTCTGTAGGTCAAGAATTCAGAAGTGGCTGAGCTGGGTAGTTCTGGCTCAGGGTCTCTCATGCAGCTGCAGGCAAGATGTTGGTTTGGGCTCCAGTCATTTGAATGTTTGACTTGGGGCGAAGGATCCACTTCTAAGATGCTGAAGTCACATGGCTGGCAAGTTGGTGATAGCTACTGGCTGCTTCCTAGGACTGCTAGAATGTCCTCACAACACAGTGGCTGGTTTGGCCCAGAGCAAGTGATCCAAGAGAATATGGCGGAAGCAGTATTTTATGGCTTAGTCTGGGAATTCACATGCCACCATTCTGCCATATTATGTTGGTCACGAGGACTAACTCTGATAAAACGTGGGAAGGGATTACACAAGGGCATGAATACCAGAAGGCAAGGATCATTTGGGGGCATCTCAGAAACTGGCTTTCATGCACAGGCCCATGTATTGTAATTCACTGCAGTATTATTTGCAGTGACAAGGAGTTGTAGCAAATAGGTTTTCATTCCTAGAGAAATTTGTAAGTAAAATGTGGTATATGCCTCTGATGGAATACCTTGCAATAATTAAAAGCAATAAATTAGATTTACATTTTTTTTCAACTCACAAAAAATAGAATTAAAAAACAGTAAGGTTGGGAGCAGTGGTTTATGCCTGTAATCCTAGCACTTGGGAGGCTGAGGCAGGTAGATTGCCTGAGCTCACAGGTTTGAGACCAGCTTGAGTCAGAGCGAGACCTTGTCTCTAAAAAAATTAAAAAATAAATAAAAATAGCCCAGCTACTTGGGAGGCTGAGGCAAAAGAATCACTTGAGCCCTGGAGTTTGAGGTTGTGGTGAGTTGTGATACCACAGCTCTCTACCAAGGGCCACAAAGTGAAACTGTCTCAAAGAAGAAGAAAACCAGTAAGATTAACAGCATAATTTAACTGATATCAGTTTAAAAGCCACTGTGTATATAGTTTTTCACTTTGTATAAAGATATATGTATTGCAAATACATAAAAGGCCAAACAAGACAAACATATTAAAACAGATTATAAATGGGAGAAAGCGAAGTGTAGAGGAACTGAGGGAAGAAATGAAAACAAAAACAGAAACAAAGAAAGACTTTGTGAGAACACTGGGAAGAGCGTGCCATGAATTGAGAAGAATTAATAATCTCAAATTAGTTGAGGTTTAAAAATAGTTGTTATTTTGGGCGGTGCCTGTGGCTCAAAGGAGTAGGGAGCCAGCCCCATATGCCGGAGGTGGTGGGTTCGAACCCATCCCTGGCCAAAGAAAAAAAACAAAAACAAACAAACAAAACAAAATAGTTGTTATTTTCCTGGTAGAGTTGTAATTTGTAATGTGACCCAAGCAAGTCTAAGAAATCTTACTGAATCAAGATTCCTAGCAGATAAGATTCTACTCATTTCCCTATTTTTTTCTTTTTCTTAAGACAGAGTCTCACTGTGTTGCCTGGGCTAGAGTGCAGTGGCATGATCATAAGCTCACTGCAACCTCCAACTCCTGGGCTCAAGTGATCCTTCTGCTTCAGCTGAGACTACAGGTGTGTACCACCATGGTCCCCCGCCCCTTTTTTCTATTTTTAGTTGAGACGAGGTCTACACTCTTGCTCAGGCTGGGTCTCCAATTCCTGAGCTCAAGGTGTCTTCCTGCCCTGGACTCCCAGTGTGCTAGGATTACACATCTGACTCACAGTGCCTGGCCCCTATGTTATATTTTTAATAAGAGTCATATATCCGTGGAAGGAGAATTTTCATTCTCTTAAAATACCTTGGTTATCAAGGGCATGTGCAGTGGCTCACACCTGTAATCCTAGCACTCTGGAAGGCCGAAGTGGGTGGACTGCCTGAGCTCACAGGTTTGAGACCAGCTTGAGCCAGAGTGAGACCCCATCTCTAAAAATAGGCGGGTGTTGTGGCAGGTGCCTGTAGTCCCAGCTACTTGGGAGGCTGAGACAAGAGAATCACTTGAGCCCAAGAGTCTGAGGTTGCTGTGAGCTGTGATGCCACAGCACTCTACCGGGGGCAACAAAGTGAGACTCTGTCTCAAAAAAAAAAAACCTTGCTTATCTCTTATTAGAATGAAGTTCTTTCTTTTTTTTTTTTTTGTGGTTTTTGGCCGGGGCTGGGTTTGAACCAGCCACCTCTGGCATATGGGACCGGCGCCCTACTCCTTGAGCCACAGGGGCCGCCCAGAATGAAGTTCTTTCAATAGAACATAAACCTCTTTTCATTTCTCAAGTTGAGATATTTTAAATGCAAATAACCTTAAAAGAGGTAGTTCATAAATTAAATTTACAATAAGGAGCAAATGATTGATATCGTATTTCCTAACTGAAGATGTGTTTTAAAGGGAAAGGCCAAAGGAACAGAATTGTGAATTTCCTAAAAGAATATGGGGACAGGGCTGGGTGTGGTGGCTCACGCCTATAATCCCAGCACTTTGGGAGGCTGAGGTGGGTGGACTCCTGTGTCTAACAAAAAATAGCGGCGTTGTGGTAGGCACTTCTAGTCCCAGCTACTTTGGAGGCTGAGGAAGGAGAATCACTTGAGCCCAAGAATTTGAGGTTGCTGTGAGGTATGATGCCATGGCACTCTACCGAATGTGACAAAGTGAGACTCTGTCTAAAAAAAAGAAAAAAAAAATGGACAGAGATGACGAGAAAGAGAAGGAGCATGGAGGATGTATTTAGAAAGATTAGATCCTTCACAGTTTTGATTAAAATTAGTGCTGTAGCAAATTTCATTTTTGGGTAACCCAAGAACAAGAAAAAGATCACCTTGCAAATGGTAATTTACTTCTTTTGAGTTCAAGGTGTTCCTATTGATAAATTTTCAACTATTTAATTTTCACTGCAGTTAACAAATAAGTATTTATTTACTGTCTACATACTGTTTCAAACTGATGACTATTTTCTGTGTTTAAGAGTAGTGAATTGTTGATGGTCATATGAATTTTAAAGTAGGCCAGTTTTTTCTTTTTTTTAGGATTAAAATGAAGAAGGTGCATAGTAAAGCCTAATTTATCTTTTGTTTTTAGAGACTCAACTTTGGTAGAGTGCGGTGGCATCATACAGCTCACAGCAACCTTCAACTCCTGGGCTTAGGTGGATTCTCTTGCCTCAGCCTCCCGAGTAGCTGGGACTACAGGTAACTGCCACAACACCAGGCTTTTTTTTTTTTTTTTTTTTATTGCAGTTTGGCCTGGGTCAGGTTCGAACCCACCACTCTCGGTATATGGGGCTGGCGCCCTACCCACTGAGCCACAGGCGCCGCTCCCCTAATTTATCTTAATGAGAGTATATTGTGTATATTTGCAATTATGTGATAGCAGAGGGTTAGGATAATTTTTCTTTATATTTTAAGAGAACAATGATACTGGTTTTACTGAGCATAAGGCCAACTTACGGCACTCTTGAGTACATGAATGGTTTACATATCAAGTGATCCACACAGATATGGTATCTAACCACGGTCACCAGCTCCAGCTGCAGCCCTTTTGGGATCATGCCCACTAATTCTTGAACAGCGACCTCTGCTGTGTGACAACAATGAAGACATCAGTCCAAAGTAGCCAGTGTTTACCAAGCTTTTCTTTTTTCAGGGAGATCTTAGGTGTTTTTAAAAGAAATTCTCCCTCTTGAAAAACTGTTTTTTGTGTATGTTTATGTATTTTCTCATTTATGAGCCCCTCAGACTTAAGATGTGTTATTACACCCCTTATACATTATTTAATATAAATTAACATAAGCATATATAACTCTAAAGGTAAAAAAACTTATGAAAAATAATGCCCCTGAAGCACAAGGCAGTTCTCATAGACACTTTATTCACTGTGCCACCTTATTCCCTGCTCCATGTGGTATTTTTTTTTTCTTGAGACAGAGTCTCACTGTGTCACCCTTGGTAGAGTGCCATGGCATCACAACTCACAGCAACCTCAAACTCTTGGGCTTAACCAATTCTGTTGTCTCAGCCTCCCAAGTAGCTGGGACTACAGGTGACCGCCACAACACCCAGCTATATTTTTGTTGTCATTGTTGTTTAGCAGGCCTGGCATGGATTCGAACCTGCCAGCCCCAGTGTATAAGGCTGGTGCCCTAACCATTGAGCAACAGGCACTGAGCCCACATGGTATTTTTTGATTAAGCATCAGCTCCCAGGGCATCACCCCAATATTTGGTTAACAGAAACTGACAGATTTATATAATAGTAGCTGATATTTTTCTAGGGATTCTAAAAATACTCTGTGGCTTCAAAACATTTTAAAGTTAGGAATATTTTCTTCAAAACTCTTATTCTCTCTCACTATTAAAAGCAGTGGACATTATCTAAGGCCCACTTCAAAAGTCTTATTCACCAGCAATTCCCCAGAGCCCAGCAAGGCATCAAATTGCACTTCTTAAATGCTTGAATTTGTATCTCATGGGTTATTAGATTAATTTATATGATTGGATTTTCTTATTGACCACGAGACTTCCGTTACATCAGAACAAGATCTTAAAAATGTATTGCACTGGGCGGTGCCTGTGGCTCAGTATGTAGGGTGCAGGTTTGAACCCATATATTGAGGGTGGCAGGTTTGAACCCAGACCCAGTCAAACTATAACAACAACCACAACAACAACAACAAATAGCCAGGTGTTGTGGTGGGTGCCTGTAATCCCAGCTACTCAAGAGGCTGAGGTAAGAGAATTGACTAAGCCCAAGAGCTGGAGGTTGCTGTAAGCTGTGATGCCACAGCACTCTACCAAGGGCGACATAGTGAGACTCTATCTCTAAAAATAACAAAAAAAACCCCAAAAAAGTATTGTACTATCTTCATGTTGAAAATACAAAAATAGGAATAAGATGAGGTCTAGAGAAGTTTACAAATGCATGAAGCCTTAAGATTCCTAAAATTTAGTCACTTGATTTAAATCACTCTCTTCCACCCAGCCTGTGCTCTATGAACCACACTTTACACACTGTTCCTCCTTTATGACTCTATAAAAATCAAATTTAATTTAACTGGTTTCTGAAAAGAATATTTTCAGTTTCATTAAGAAAAACTAAAAAACTAGTTTGTAAAAGTTTTTTATTGTATCCGTGCCACACATAGTAGTGAAAAATAACACTCCTAAAAAAAGAATGCTATCTTTTCCACAACATTTTATTTTAAATAAAACTTCAAGTACTCTTACATAGGTACAAAAAAAATTCTGATCTATTTGCCTCCAACAGGCCACCACAACACACAGTAGATAAAACACAGTGGTTACAAATGTCTTTTTTAAATTTATTTCTGAGGCAAGGCAAATGAGAGGGAAATGTTTCTATGAAAAAATACTGTGTGTGTAGGAAATTGTCACAATTTTATTCCACATGGATACAAATGATTATACTTTAATTTAGGCCCTGGTGGCTTAAAATTATATAATAAAATAGAAAAATGGAAAACTAATATCCCCTACACCCTGTTTCAAAGGCAGGCACTACCAAGATTAAGGAGACGCCACAGTGTTGGTAGAGGATAATTACTGTACAAGCTGTAGAGCTATACCTTCAGACTAAAATAAAATGCTACAATCCTTCTAAGGCATAAACAATAATGTCTGCAAACAATATATACACATAATACATATTTAAAACAAGACTTAATATAAACAATAATGAACAGTATATACACGTCAATTTTTTTCACTGTTTTGAAATACAATTTAACTACACAAGTGATGCAGCAACATATATATATATAAATGTAACTCTACAGTAAAGTTTATTTTTGGTGCTTTTATAGCACATCAGTGTAAACAGTTTAACTTGGCTTTGTTTTATATTTTAAAACATTCCTTGTTGTATTTTCAAGATTTAAAGCAATTTTCTAGTTCTTCCTTTTCACAGAAAACGAAGATTCTGGATGTGGTTTAATCATAAATAATTCATAAAATTAAATACATTCACTAGAAAATAAACTACAAAGTAAAAAAATGAAAAATAGATATTTATTGAGAGGGAAAAGAGAACCATTTCCCACATTAGAGCTCTGGTGTTGAATATTCAGTGCGATTTGATATATTTTAATTACTATTGCACTCTAACACCCTTTCCTTTGAAAATTCTTTGGGTGTGCTTCCCTGTTCTACCTAAATTAGCTGATAAATCACACAAACCAATAACCAAGGGCCTTGGTTGTTGTAGGAGTGAAGCCTTTAAAAATGGTATCATTCTTCTGATACTTTTTTTTTTGATACTTATTTTAAGAAAAAAAGTCATTATGTATGTGCCTTGCACGTTTATGTAAATATAGTTCACATTGCTGGTCTCATTTGTCCTTGTTTAAAAGGAAAAAGAAAAGATTATTAAAACTTCAGCTCACTTTGAAAGTATCTGTCCACTTTTTTTCAAAATATTTCCTCATACTGTGGCCAGCTCTGCCTATATCAGAATCATCTTCATTAAATGTTTCACAGTTGTCAAAAACAAGCCTGACATCTAGAGCAAAGGTTTCAAGGTTCGGATATCTGAAAGAAAACACATAATTAGAGATTGCTTTCATAGGATGGCTTTGTTTTGAAAACAGATGAAGAGGTAATAAAAGACAAAAATTAAAACTGAAGGCATAACTGAGTTTAACTGATAAAATATATGACACCTTTTTATAAATGGAACATTTTTATTTATTTATTTTAATAAATGGAACATTTTTAAAATTTCATATGAGAAAAATTTTTTTTCTCAATCATCTTGGGTTGTTGTAGGTTAAGTGGAAAAACAGGTTTCTGTGAAGATCAAGGTATACTTCAATTAACTGGTATTTTTCCCACGTACCATTTCCTGTTTATTCTGTATCAGAATTTTATTATAGGACATACCTGCTTGATTAGTTTATCTTTTTAAATAAACGAATGAATATTTATTTGATAATCTTTTTTCCCCCCTAGACTATTACAGGGGTAAACATGTTTTAGTTACATAGTTTGCTTTTGTGCATTTTGTTGTTGTTGTTGTTGTTGCTGCTGCAGTTTGGCTGGGGCTAGGCTTGAACCTGCCGCCCTCAGTATATGGGGCCGGCACACTACCCATTGAGCTACAGGCACACCTCTGCTTTTGTACATTTTAAGTCAAAATTATAAGTGTGCCCTTCACCCAGAATGTGTACAGTGTACCAGTTAGATGTGAATCCACTTAACTCCTCCCCAGTCCTCACCTACTTGATTTCTATTGGTCTTTGCTTCCATGTGTGCACGTAAATGTGGATCGGGTAGTTCCAATTTTGTATTAAGTACATGTGGTATCTGTTTTTCCACTCTTGGGACTTCACTTAGAAGAATGATCCCCAGTTCCATCCAAGTGGTTACAAGATACCACATCACCATTTTTTAAAAATGGCTGATTAGTACTCCATGGTCTACATATACCACATTTTATTAATCCATTCAAGTATTGGTGGGCACTTGGGTCATTTCCACATCTTTGTGATTGTGTCGCTATAAACATTTGAGGGCAAGTGTCTTTTGATAAATGTCTTTTTTTCCTTTGGGTAAATACCTAGTCTACTTGACTAGTTTATTAACTCCTCTGACCAAGACCAACTGTGTGACCTGTAGTACCCTATTATTACATTGAAAAATACTCAGTTGCAGCCAGGGGTGGTGGCTCATGCCCGTAATCCCAGCACTATGTGAGGCCCAGGCACGAAGATTGTTTGAGCTCAAGAGTTCAAGATCAGCCTGAGCAAGAGCAAGACCTCATCTCTACTAAAAACTAGAAAAAAACCCAAAACTCAGTTGCAGCAGCAATAATGTAAATGCTTCTTGTGCACTACAAAAATTACACTTGCCCTGTAGCTTCCGTATACATCTCAGGATACACAAATGCCTCTCTGTTAAATCTTCCCCATCTCCCATTTCTCTTCTCCTCTCTTCAAATACGCTCTTTTGCTCAAGCACTGGAGTATGATGAACGAAAACAGACCAAAAAAACATCTGTTGTCTCTTCACCAGAGATGATTACCGTGAGGTACTGACTTTCAACAAGAAACAAGCACTGTAACTTCAGTGCTTTTCTGGTGGGTTAAAGCTAACTCTCTTCCTCTGTAGGAATGTAGGAATGCAGAGAATAGAACAGATAGGTGAATGAATGAATCTACCCAAGCCTATTAATAAGAAAGGAGTGGTCATTTCAAATCCATTCAATCCAATTCAGTATATTCTGAAGGAGCACTTTTGGAAATTCAAATTTTTAAATTAATTTTAACCTATGACGAGCTGGATACTAAAATAATTTAACCATCAGAAATACCCCATGAGGTATCAAACCTTTGAGACCTTGTAAAAGTGGAATCCTTTTTCTTTGATGAAATACGTTGCAAAGCCTGTCACTCTCTCCTCTGATCAATGCAATAATAAAATAAATAAAATTTCTGTCTGTAACATGCTCACAAAGAGTTATGTTAGCCCTTATATAACCATATCCATTTTCTTGTTTTATGGAGATTATTTACTTTTACTGAGGTGAAGAAAATCACAATGTAAAATTAACTATTTTTAGGTGAACAATTCAGTGGCAGTTAACAGTCAGAACACTGTATTACCATCTATGTCCAAAACAGTATCATCATTTTCCTGAGAGGAAAGCTGATGCCCATAAAGCAGTTATTCCCTGCTCCTCCCTCCTCTGTACCTTTGCAACCACCAAGCTGTTTTCCTTTTTTATGCATTCACCTATTCTGGAAATGGAATCATAAATGGATTAAATGTAATCATACAATATATGTGGGAATTATTTTTATAAAATATTTTAAAGTTATTTTGAGAACTATTTCTCCCTTCAGACTGTTTCTGACTGTAGGACACGGTTCATGAGTAACATCAAGGAGGTGGGCATCCAGGAGAAAATTCCAGGCAAGATAAGTACACTACACACATGTGTGCTCATCCTTTGTAGGATACAGCAGCTAATGGAATCGAGAAAGATTCGTTAAAAACAGGCACTTCCGGCCAGGCGTGGTGGCTCACTCCTATAAACCTAACACTCTGGGAAGGCAAGGAAGAAGGACTGCTTGAGCTCAAGCTCAGGAGTTCAAGACCAGCCCGAGCAAAAGTGAGACCCCATTTCTAAAAACAGTCGGGCATTGTGGCAGGTGCCTATGGTCCCAGCTACTTGGGAGGCTGGGGCAAGATAATCACTTGAGCCCAAGAGTTTGAGGTTGCTTTGGCTCACTAGAAAAGTGTCCAGCACATATCAGATATCCAATAAATATTCACTGAACTGAAATGATTTACTTACTGTCCACTACTTAGCTTCTCTCTAATTGTGGAAAAATCCATAGGCTTCTTTATAACCTTCTTATAACCAGGAACAAGTTTCAAGTTTACAGGAAGTAGGAAAGGCCATGCATCCTCATGAGTCTCCATTTCAGTAAGAATCATACTAAAAAAAAATTTGAAATTAGTATCTATGCGTTAAAAATGGTTTATTTTTATTAAAAATTAGCTATTATAATCTTTCAAGTAAAAATTCAATGCAAATTTATTTAAAAAGGTGAAGGAATATATTTACTTATACTTTATTTATACATTTACTTATATGTTTTACATTTTTCTATTTACAAAAACTGTTAGCAAGTAAAGTAATCTTTAATATGGTAAAAGGTTCTAAACAAATAAATGGAATGTTATAAATATATAGTACATGAAAATTGAAATAATACCTGCAAAGAGTTAGGTCCTTGGAGTCATCTCTCTTAGGTTTCTTAACAGAAGTAAAACTTTCTTGTTTTGACAAAGTAATAGAAGTGCTTTCCTCCATTTTTCTTTTTTTGAGGTCTTTGTTTCCTCTTTTTAGTGAACTACTCGTAGATGCGGAGTCTTCATCTTCAGTATCCCCTGTTAGAGTTACTTTCTTGCCTTTCTTTGACTCATTAGTCTTTTTTCCTTTAACATGAAGCTTTTTGATTTTTAGAGTCTGACCACTTGCCTTAAATTAAAAAAACAAAAAATGAAGTGTAAGACAATGATTCTCTACAGACTTTCTGTTATTTTAAATTATGAATACCTGACAGGAAAATACAAACAGTATTAACTCTGACCTAAAGGCTGATAATTATATTATTTTCAAGAGGGATCTGTGAATTTGTTCTCCCATAATACAAGGCTAAATTCTAATAAAGTATGCAAAGTCTGTTCATCTTAAGAATTCTTAGAATTTGAAGATGCTGATTTCTTGGTAGTTCATGGTTGGTACATAGAACTTGTCAGTAGTGTTCCTTCAATCTAGGTCACTAACTGAATGAGCTTAAAGATACGAAAAGGGCTCTCTTTTAGAGAACAATTAAGAACAAACAAGAATATAAACAAAAATATAGAGACTATTAGTAAGAAAGGTGAAGAGGTAATATAAAGCTACATAAAACCATGAAAAAGTGCTCATGAAATAACAAAGACAGAAGTCCTTTTCAAGTGATCAAATCTACTAGAAATTCATTTTTTTTTTTCTGGATAAAAAATAAAAATATTTGTAATAAGAAGAGAGTTCTACAAACTTGTGGTTCCCAGGTGTAAAGAAAGCAGTGATGAAAGATGGGGGAAAAGATGCCTGTTTTTGAGGAAAACAACACAGAAAGAAAGAGTAAAACAGACATTATATTGGAATCAAAGGATATGAATTCCAGCTATGGCTCTGCTACTAACTACCCATGGAACTTTGGGCAAAAACACTGTGAGGCCTCATTTTGCCATTTGTACAGTAAGAAAGATAAACCATGTTATTTACTAGGGTCATTCTAGTTCTAGAATTATATGCAAAAAAATCTCAATGTGCCCTTATGCAATCTACCCACAAATCACAGCTAGCACACTGATACAGTAATGAGGGTCCCTGACCCTGAATTTAGAACTAGGAAAATAAATTTCTCTTTTGAGAACTAGAGGTTATAATGAATATACTAAGTGATCACAAAAGAGAGATATATACAGTCATTGGCAGGCGGACATGGTGGCTCATGCCTGTAATCCTAGCACTCTGGGAGGCTGAGGTGGGTGGACTGCCCTGAGTTCAGAGGTTCGAGACCAGCCTGAGCCAGAGTGAGACCCCATCTCTACAAAAACAAAACAAAACAAAAGCGGGCATTGTGGCGTGCGCCTGTAGTCCCAGCTACTTGGGAGGCTGGAGCAAGAGAATCACTTAAGCCTAAGAGTTGGAGGTTGCTGTGAGCTATGATACCACAGTACTCTACTGAGGGTCACAAAGTGAGACTCTGTCTCAATAAGTAGATAAATAAGTAAAAGGAAAAAAAAAAGTCATTGGCAATGTATAGTTTTTATTTATTTATTTATTATTATTTTTGAGATAGGGTCTCAAGCTATAGCCGTTGGTAGAGTGCTGTAGCATCACAGCTCACAGCAACCTCAAACTCTTGGGTTTCAGCGATTCTCTTGCCTGAGCCTCTCAAGTAGCTGGGACTACAGCTGGCCGCCACAATGCCTGGCTATTTTTTGGTTATATTGTCATTGTTGTTTCGTGGGCCCGGGCTGGATTAGAACCTGCCAGCTCTGGTGTATGTGGCCGGTGTCTTAGCCACTTGAGCTACAAGCGCCAAGCCTATGGTTTTTATTTTGATTTTCCCAAATTTGTAGTACACACTAAATTATTTTAGAAAACCACTTCTCCTTTAACCAGACTATTAAGAAATTTTAGACTGGGGGAGGCGCCTGTGGCTCAGTGAGTAGGGCACCAGCCCCATATGCCGAGGGTGGCGGGTTCAAACTCAGCCCCGGCCAAACTGCAACAAAAAAATAGCTGGGCATTGCGGCGGGCGCCTGTGGTCCCAGCTGCTTGGGAGGTTGAGGCAGGAGAATCGCGTAAGCCCAAGAGTTAGAGGTTCCTGTGAGCCGTGTGATGCCACGGCACTCTACCCAAGGGCGGTACAGTGAGACTCTGTCTCTACAAAAAAAAAAAGAAAAGAAAATTTTAGACTGTAAAGTGATATAAACAGCTCAACAATAATTTAAACTTGGCTATATTCTTGAAATTGGCTGCAAACATTACTATGGAGTATTTCATAACAATTTCTCTAATGATTTCATCACCTTTTCCAGCAATATTAATTAAAAATGACCTTAATCAAGCAATTAAAGTTATTTGATTCTCTGTTGGCAGGTTAAAAGTTATGGTTAAGGAGATATTTTAACAGAGTAAATAAAGCAAACCATAAATCCAACACCCTCCCCATACCATACTGAAGAATCACTAATCCTGCTGCTAACTGAAACAATAGAAAGTTTTACTCAGGGCTGGGTACCCATAGCTCCGTGGTTAGGGCACTGACCACATGCTCTGGGGCTGTTACGTTCAAACCCAGCCCAGGCCTGCTAAAAAACAACAAAAAAATAGCAGGGCAATGTGGTGGATGCCTGTAGTCCCAGCTACTAGGGAGGCTGAGGCAAGAGAATGGTTTGAGCCTAAGAGTTTGAGGTTGCTGTGAGCTGCCTCGGTGCCTATAGCTCAAATGGCTAGGGTGCCAGCCACATAAACCAGAGCTGGTGGGTTTGAATCCAGCCTGGGCCTGCCAAACAACAATGACAACTAAACCCAAAAAATAGCCAGGCATGTGGCAGGCGCCTGTAGTCCTAGCTACCTGGGAGGTTGAGGCATGAGAATCACCTAAGCCCAAGAGTTTGAGGTTGCTGTGAGCTATGACGCCACAGCACTCTACTGAGGGTAACAGCTTGAACTTTGTCTCAAAAAAAAAAAAAAGAAAGAAAAGAAAAAGGGTTGAGGTTGCTGTGAGCTATGGCACCATGGCACTCTACCAAGGGTGACAAAGTGAGACTCTGCCTCAATAAAAAAAGTTTACTCAGTCTCTTCTTCATTTAGTTTAATTTTTATTTGCTAAAGCATGATTGTCTTGGGTTTTCATATTACACTGAGCTTTCAGCACTTTAAAATCATTTTAAAAAGACAAATAAAAGTCCATTTAATGAAAATTTAGTTAGTTGAATAGTTATTTAAAAGAATAATATTTCATGTATAATGGGCCAAAACTTAAAGTTTTGAATTAAAAATTTGTATTTAAACTAAAATATTTAGGACTATTTTTTAACAAATTAATATTCACATTAAGAAAATACAAAATTGAAACAGAATCAAAAAACTTTAGTGATCTTTCAATGAAGATAATGAAGTCTTTATTATTTCTTTAATAAATGGTACCTACTGGCTTACATCAATAGATAGTGCACATATTACATACTTGAAAAATAAGTCTTTTTTTTTCATTGTTGGGGATTCATTGAGGGTACAAGAAACCAGGTTATATTGATTGCATTTGTTAGGTAAAGTCCCTCTTACAATCGTGTCTTGCCCCCAAAAGGTGTGGCACACACCAAGGCCTCAACCCCTCCCTCCTTCCCTCTCTCTGCTCTTCCTTTCTCCACCCTCACTGTGTCCTTAATTGTTATTAATTGTCCTCATGTCAAAATTGAGTACATAGGATTCATGCTTCTCCATTCTTGTGATGCTTTACTAAGAATGTTTTCCACTTCCATCCAGGTTAATACGAAGGATGTAAAGTCTCCATTTTTTTTAATGGCTGAATAGTATTCCATGGTATACATATACCACAGCTTGTTAATCCATTCCTGGGTTGGTGGGTATTTAGGCTGTTTCCACATTTTGGCAAATGTAAATTGAGCTGCAATAAACAATCTAGTGCAGGTGTCCTTATGATAAAAGGATTTTTTTCCTTCTGGGTAGATGCCCATAATGGGATTGCAGGATCAAACGCTCTGAGTGCTCTGAGGTTTCTCCATACTTCCTTCCAGAAAGGTTGTACTAGTTTGCAGTCCCACCAGCAGTGTAAAAGTGTTCCCTTCTCTCCACATCCACGCCAGCATCTGCAGTTTTGAGATTATGTGATGTGGGCCATTCTGACTGGGGTTAGATGGTATCTCAGGGTGGTTTTGATTTGCATTTCTCTAATATATAGAGATGATGAACATTTTTTCATATGCTCATTAGCCATTTGTCTGTCTTCTTTAGAGAAGGTTCTATTCATGTCTCTTGCCCATTGGTATATGGGATTGTTGGCTTTTTTCATGTGGATTAATTTGAGTTCTCTATAGATCCTAGTTATCAAGCTTTTGTCTGATTCGAAACATGCAAATATCCTTTCCCATTGTGTAGGTTGTCTCTTTGCTTTGGTTGTTGTCTCCTTAGCTGTACAGAAGCTTTTCAGTTTAATGAAGTCCCATTTGTTTATTTTTGTTGTTGTTGCAATTGCCATGGCAGTCTTCTTCATGAAGTCTTTCCCCAGGCCAATATCTTCCAGTGTTTTTCCTATGGAAAAATAAGCTTTTTTTTTTTCTTTTTGAGATAGTCTTACTTTGCCTCCCTTGGTAGAGTGCTGTGGCATCGGTGCTCACAGCGACCTCAAACTCTTGGACCCCAGTGATTCTCTTGCCTCAGCCTCCTAGATAGCTGGAACTACAAGTGCCCACCACAATATTCAGCTATGTTTAGAGATAGGCCCTTGCTTTTGCTCAGTCTGGTCTCCTAAGCTCAGGCAATCCACTGGCCTCAGCCTCCCAAAGTGGAAAAATAAGCTTTTATAGTTACCTGTTAGGTGATTATTTTGTTTTTGGGCAGAGACTCAACCCCTTCTTGCTAGAGCACAAATTCAAAAAGGAACTTCAGTTTGGATATTAAGCAAAACCTATCACATTACATGTACAAAGGTGCATATCTGTTATATTTGTACACTTATATATTCTAAGTTGTGAACTGGTGGCTCACAGGTAATATACAGCCCACAGAATGTACTCTTTGGCTCATAAAATCCTTGTAAAATTCTGAAGTTGTTTCTAATATTTCATATTTATAAGAACATAATAATCCATAATCTTGACTTCCCTTGCAATGTTAGAAAATTCTGGAGCACAGGGCCCACATTCCTATAGGACCGCGGTTCTCAACCTGTGGGTACTGTATTAAAGGGCCGTGGCATTAGGAAGGTTGAGAACCATTGGCATAGGACAACAATTGGCAAGAGTTGAGTGATGATTGCCACCATATTTTTAAACAGTGGCATGATTCTCCTCTACTAGGGTCGGAAGAACTGTTCTATGTTATTTGTTTGGCTTATGTAGGCACTGGATTTTGAAACCCTAGTATGTGAGTTTTGTGTGTGTGAATCTCTGAGTGTGTATAATTAGAGGTGGCTCTCCATATCTGCAGGTTCTGGATCTGTGGATGCAATCGACTGTGGACTGAAATATTAAAAACAAAAATGCAAAACAAAGAAACAAAAAAGAAACACTAAAAGGCAAATAATACAACATAAGAAAATTTACATAGCATTTACATTTTTTAGGTATTATCAGTAATCTGGAGATGATTTAAAGTATATGGGGGGGGTGCGTATTATATGAACATACCATATACCCCATTGTACATAAAGAACTGTGGATTTTGATATTTGTTGTGACCCCAAAATTGAGTCACAGCGTGGAGGACTGGGAATGTCCCTCCACAGGGACTTTGCCCACCTGCCCAGAGTCTGGCAGACTAAGGGAAAGAAAATGCTGTGAAATTTACACATATACACACAGTGTTTTGACCCATGAGAGATGATACCATATCAGCCCCTAGCAAGGCTAACAAGTGCCATCCCAACCTGATTATTCAAGATCTTTTATTTGGGATTTGGGGAATGTGCATATATAAGGCAAAAAGTAAGAAAGTAGCAGTTTTGTCTTTCAATTAAACAGTCAGTCTTTGTTCAAGGAAGAAAGCTGCCAGGCTGAAGAATAGGGGAGCATTAAACTACAAATCAAAGACTACTTGGGGCAGGATTTAATGAGGGAAAGTTACAGCCCACAGGTTAGATAGTCACAGCTGCAGCTGTTGTCTAGCTTTATTTTTATCTTGTCTCTAAGCTGCTGATCTCTATCTAGACATTTCCCAGACTATTCTCTCATTTACTCTGCTGGACATTCCAACCCCCTTTACCACCTTAGGCATGCATCGCAGTGGAGGGGCAAAGACTTGGGGTCATAAACCACATAAGATCTCAGGGATGCCAGCCTATTCTAGCTCTCACCCACAAGTATCTTGGAGGTACTGGGACCAAGTCCTGCAGATATCGAGGGATGCGTATGTGTATGAGTGTATAAATAGGTATGTATATGTGTGTGTATGTTTCTATACGTGTGTATGTTTGTATAAACAGATACATAAACATACAAGTCTTTTGATTTTGTAATCCTGATCACATATATAGATATATATATACACACATATATATACACATACACAGTAAAAATAAACAGGATGATGTATGCAGAAATATCATTTGAGAACATGATGTACAGTATAAATTTTTATAAATAACTGGAAATATATATATATATATATATATATTTTCTTTTTTTTTTTTTTTTTGAGACAGAGTCTCAAGCTGTCGCCCTGGGTAGAGCACTGTGATGTTACAGCTCACAGCAACCTCCAACTCTTGGGCTTAAGCGATTCTCTTGCCTCAGCCTCTCAAGTAGCTGGGACTACAGGCACTCGCCACAACGCCCGGCTATTTTTTTTGGTTATAGTTGTCATCATTGTTGTTTGGCGGGCCAGGCTGGATTCAAACCTGCCAGCTCCAGTGTATGTGGCTGGTGTCCTAGCCACTTGAGCTACAGGTGCCAAGCCTGGAAATATTTTTGAAAACTTATTTTTTCCTTAAATACCAAAATCAAATGTATAGAATAATTTTTATTGTTGTAAGAAACAGAACATCTAGTTCATTACATTTAAAAACAAAAACAAAAAAAAAGCAAAGGTTTAGGAAGGTACATTCACATAGAATAGTTTGGATGAAATCATAGATTTTATGTTTCTAAGCCCAAAGATAGCCAGAATTCTAATTTGAGCCAATTTAATGAAAATAAGACCTCTAATGGCCTAATACGTGTTATTCCCAAGAGTTAGAATATTTATCTCTAGGTAATTCATAAAGAATTAAAGAACAAGCAATGATAATTACTGTTGAATTCTATTTCTATATACGATAAAAATGAGTAATAAGATATCAAAAAAGTAATATCAATGAATATGATGTCATAGAAGACCCCTTGCTATCTTCTAAAACATAGTCTAAACTAAAATATAACAAAGTACTAAAATAAACATTTCATAGAAACAACCCAGATGTCCAACTGATGAAAGGATAAACAAAATGGGTATATCCATACAATGGAATATTATTTGACTATAAAAAAGTACTGAAATATGCTAGAACATACATGAATCTCGAAAACATTGTGTTAAGTGAAAGAAGCAAGGCACAAAAGGCCACATATTGTCTGATTCAATTTGTATGTAATGATAAGAATAGATAAATCCATAGAGCAGAAAGTAGGTTAGTGGTAAAAAGGCTGGAGAAGGAAATAGGAAATGACTGCTAATGGGTTCTTTCTGAGGTCATAAAAGTGTTCCAGAATTAGATAATGGTGATGGCTACATGACTATGTGAATCTATTAAAAACCACTGAATTGTTAAAAAGGTGAATTTTACAGTATGTGAATTACACGTCAAAAAAAAAAAAAACAAAACTCCATAAAACGCTACATTTTGATTTAGTAATTGAAAAGTTTAGTTTTAGATCAGTTTTACCTTAGCAATGCAAGCTGGACAAAACCAGTCTCCATCTGGTATAGTTGTAATCTTGGGTCTATGGCAATATGTATGACAGCCTTTGTCACAGCCATCACAAAGGAGAAGCAGATCTTCATTGTCTCCTTTTCGACAGATTTGGCAGTACTATAATACATGAAAAATCACTTAAAATTAACTGTCTGCTATGAATAATAGTTATTGGGAGGTCAAACATACCATAGTTTCTAGTTTATGTTAGTAATGAACATTCCGCTTGCTAATAAATATACAGTAGCCATACACATCTATGTATCTCTCGTTACACAGATATAGACCACATGACGGGTGAGCAGTTCTTTTGGAGTAAAATGCACATTTCAGGTACACTGCAAAGAACAAAGCTAGAGGCTAAATGCCTGCACACACTTCAGAAGCATGTACACATTAACATATGAAAAACTAACATGACATTAGAGCACATAAAGCAATGAATAGCTTTAAAACATGGTGGGTTTTTTTTAATGTGCTTTATCTTTTGCTTATCTTAGTATCCTCATGATATCCTGAGAAAGAGATAAGAATTAGAGTAACTTTTAAGATCAAAATTAGGAAACTTGTACATAATATTAGTATCATAGTAGATACAACAATAAAAAGACATGCCTAGGTTTTGACTAAATTATCCATCTATGTTTTGTCATTGATTAAAAAATGTGTCCAAACCAGGAAACTGTAAAAACCCCAAACAATGTGTGTCTCAAGTGCAGAAAATAGATTCTACAAAATGATTTCTAAGGAAAAAAATAGATACAATAAATTAAAGAATTTAACAAGTCTTGATTTATTTTCTAGAATTAAAAAAATTATTTTACTATTAAAAATTCCTAACATTACCAAAAAATTTAAATCTACCAAGAGAAGATTATTTTCCATGCATACATATTCTGTATAACAAACAAGTTTTACAAAGAAAAGAAGAAAAGTTAGACAAGTAAAAACTTTTGAGATGGCTCTAAAAAACAGTAAGTAGTAACATTATTTTTTGACATTTAGTTCATATTCTAGTCACAGTAGAAAATATCCTACAATCAATATCTTAAAAAATGAAAACATTTGAACTGGAAATTACTTATATTAAAGTTAGGTATTTATATACTCTTAAAAATAAAATAGCTTAACTATTAAAACTTGCTTTGTTTAATTTTCAGTACAACACTTTATCTTCACCTGAGAAAGTCTAAAATAGTCTTATATCAAAATGTACATGTATAACAATAGTTGTACAATCTTATCAAAATGGCAGATAACACACTCTTCAAATTAACAAATATCTATCAAGTACATATGTTATATATGTAATACTAAAATTGGCACGTATACCAAGAGCTAAAGCAACAGAGATTAAGATTCCAACGACGATTATCCACATCACTAAATCCCTTCAGATGGTATTATTTCTCTACATTTAAGAAGAAGTAACTGTATAAATTTCCTTTTGATATAGGAACTCAATAAGTTTGATCATTATAGGCTAGATTTCATCAAATATACTTATGTAAGGTGACTTTAAAACTGCCTTTAGTAATAATTTTTGGAAGAAAAAAAATTGTGCCTGGTAAAAATGTTATCAGATGAATTGAACAATGTTTACGACTTACAGTAAATTCTAATCTGAACTGAGAAAGACCTAAATTTGAGCATATTATGAAAACTGTAGATTCATTATTCCATAGATAGTTTAAGAAAAAGCAAAAACCACAGAAGAAACTGAATTTATTTGTATAGAATTGTTAAGGCCTTGAGTAGTCTAAGTACAGAGGTCAAGATGAAGGAAAAAATGCTCTATTATTTAAGAATCTTTTCTTTTCTCTAGAGAAACAACTATTTTAAATAAAGGAACTGCACACCTACCCATCCATAAAAACAAATCTCAAATGTTTAAATTTTAATGTTAGGCTGTAATCAAAGGTAAATGTTAATGTTATTCATAAATGTCTACCTATAATAGATATTTCCATAGATGATATATAAAACAGGCAAGAGGTACCCTTGTACATAATTGAAAATGATTATTTCTGGAAATACATAAACTATAGCTCCTATTTTTCTTTTTTTTTTTTAATTAAATCATAGCTGTGTACATTGATATGATCATGGGGCATCATTCACTAGCTTCACAGGCTGTTTACCAAGTTTCACATATAACCTTGTAAGATGCACCGCTGGTGTAATCCCACCAATCCCCTTCCCTCTACCCACCTCCCCCTCCTCCCCTCCCTTTCCCCCTATTCTTAGGTTGTAACTGGGTTATAGCTTTCATGTGAAAACCCTAAATTAGTCTTATAGCTCCTATTTTGAAATTGTAGCATTTTAGTATCTGGCACGAAGTAGAGGCTCACTCACATGATAATAACTAACTAGGCTTACAAAAACAAGGTGAAAAACCAGTTTTAATTAGTAGAGGAAAGACTAGAAGATCTACTTTTTATGTCAACCATATCTGATGGCAAACACATGATATATTATATTTACTTATCTGCCTATTTTATATTTACTTATCTAAGTAGTTCTTAGCATTAAAAAAATGAAAACTGATAGAAAAATAAAGACATTTTAGGAATGCATTAATAGTAAGTAATGTTAGAAATGAGAATATTTATAAGAGTGAAAGGGCCTTTAAATATTTAGATTGACAACTATCATGCTGACAGAAGATAGCAAACAACTTCAATTAGAGGAAGAGGCAAGATTAAAAAAAATACAAGATAACACATTTGGTAGGTTCCTTCAAAAAGCTTGAAATAAGGAAGGAAGTATCAAACTATATAGCATATAAGAATTAGACAAACTCTCAAGTACAGCATATGTTATTGTGACAACAGGTAATGTATAATTAAGAAAGATCTGGAGTTTGGAAGAAAACAGACAAAATAAATTAGTTATAGTATTTCTTAAATAAAAACACTTACAACTTTCATAATTGATTTTTCCCATGCTATTGATTTCTGTAACTGCTGAATGCACAGAGCTACCTGTGCAGCACTGCGAGCTTCTGATAATGCCCTTCTCCATACCCTGAGCCCTGGAGCAATATCCTCTTCAATTCTGCATTGAAATATAGAAAAATTAAGTAGGTCATGTCCACACTTATGGTTACTGAATGTGAAACAATCATCACACTGAAAGCCAAGCAATGACAAAAACATGTAACAGCCAATAAATATAAGGTTTAAGCAACTAAATTTGATGTAGTGCACAGACTGTGGCTACGTGCCTCAAAGCTTAGTCACAACCAGGTAAATGTAAGATCACTTTGCAGGATTATCAACGCACATAACAAAAAAAAAAATGTTTTTACAAAGCACCATGCAAATAGCATGATCCATATGGATCACAGACATACAAGAAGATACATAGATAACAGGCAATAGAAAATAGGCTCCAATTAGCAAAGAAGCACAATAATTTTTCAAGTTAATCTCAATAACCTACCCGTCACCATCACCACTAACGGATGGTGCAGGAGCAGGGACAGTAACTGTGCCCACATTATCCAGTTTGATCTGAATGGTGGTACTTAAGGGGCTCTTCAGATACCTTCTTTCAATGTTCCGCTCCAAATCAGCCAGCCTGGTTACAGCTATATCTAGGGGGTTGTCACTCTTCCGTTCTAGTGCATGTGCACTGCTTTCTTCTTCACCAGTAAATTCTCCATCATGTTCCTTGCACAATTTAGTAAATGACTTATGTTCAAAATATACCAAGTCCTCCCTTTCTGATGCGGGCTCTGGACACATCCAACCCTATATATCAAGAGAACAGTGTTATTATGGTTTTCTCTTAAAATGCCAGATGGGTGAATTACCTTTACTTAAAATATAGCAGTGGACACTGGCAGATCTCAAGGATCCTTACTGAAGGTTTTTACCTTGTGTTTCCTAATGCTAGGCAGAAATAAGAACAAAATATTAAAAGAATAGTTGTAAGAAAAGCTAGAAAATTTATCAACTTTTAATATTATGAAAGGTATAATAAAAATAAGCGAAGTATTTTCAAAGATTTTAGACTAATATGCTTATTCTGATAATTTCATACGATCACTTATATGGAGATGTCTCCTTAGCATCTCAATTTTGCTCATCCTTTTTGCTTCACTCAATTTGCTGTTCTTCTGTATAGGTCCTTGTACTCACCATATTTCCTTTGACTGCAGGGGCTTTGCATAGCTGTTTCTTTTTTTTTGCAGTTTTTGGCCGGGGCTGGGTTTGAACCCACCACCTCCAGCATATGGGGCTCAGCGCCCTACCCCTTTTGAGCCACAGACTGTTTCTTCTGTCTGTATAGCTTGTCCCTACTCTTTTTCACATAGTTACCTTCATTGGTCCTGCAGCTCTTATGTTAAAACTCACCTTCTTATAAAGGGATCCCCTAAGGCAGTGGTTCTCAACCTTCCCAATGCTGTGTCCCTTGCCCCTTTAATACAGGACCCAGCCCTAAGGGGAATCCTTCTCTGACCTCCTTCAAGAGGCAAATCTCTGTATTACAGGCTGTCATAGCCCCATCACGGTCGCAATTTTATACTAGTGTGATCATTTTATTAATATCTTTCTACTTCTAAATTCTTTGAGGGCAGGGACCATTTCTGCGTTTACTCATTTATCTCCAGCACCAGGAAGGCAAACAATAGTCACTGAATACAAGTATGTTGACTGAATAAATGAATGATCTTATAACTTAGTTTGCTTATAGTGATTCTTTAACTCAAAATTCTTCAATGATTCCCTACTGTTTAACAAAGTCTCAAATCTTCAACATGACATTCAAGTACCTTAGTCTATCTCTTCCAGTGTTCCCATTCATATATCCTATACAACAAATTCTATGACTTTTACTTAAATAAGTTTCCAATCCTGCTGATCTTCTCATGCTGTTCCTACTTCCTACTATGGCACTCCCTGCTCTCTGTCAAAATCTTGCTTGTCCTCTTAAGTCCCATCTCAACTTCTACATGAAATCTTTCCTAATCTCTTCCATATTTCCATCAGAAGCAGATATTCTTTCTCTCAATTCATGCATTACTCTGTACTTCTCTTTGATCAGTTACTAAATTCTGCATATATGTGTATACATCTTACCTCTCTATTATATGAGTAGGAACCACATTTTATCCAATTTTGTGGTGTTCACTGTCTGATATGGAATAGGTACTTAGTGAATGCATATTAAATGAAAAATAATATTTTACTAAACCTCTTTAAATATAGCTATTTTACCTTATATATTAGAATCATCTTTCTCTTTAACTCAGTAGAATAATTACATTTAGAAAGGAAGGATAAAATTATGCAGAATACAAGCCATATCAAGCAAACTAATTCCCATATTTTGAAAGGAGTATGAAATTGCTAAATCAAGGGAGCCCTGTAAACATAGTATACCTTGATTTCTGTAAGGCAACTGACAAGATAAGAAAAGAGGACTAGGGCGGCGCCTGTAGCTCAGTGAGTAGGGCGCCGGCCCCATATACTGAGGGTGGTAGATTTGAAGCCGGCCCTGGCCAAACTGCAACAACAACAACAACAACAACAACAAAAATAGCCGGGTGTTATGGCAGGTGCCTGAAGTTCCAGCTACTCGGGAGGCTGAGGCAACAGAATCGCCTAAGCCCAAGAGGTGGAGGTTGCTGCAAGCTGTGACACCACAGCACTACCAAGGACAACAAAGTGAGACTCTGTCTCTAAAAAAAAAAGAAAAAGAAAAGAAGACTAGATTAGAATTAGAGAAATTTAGATATTTGAAAAATTATACCCAAAAAAAGGCAATATAGCTTGTCACCTCAGAAAGGGTCCTCAATGCCAATGTCCAAAGGCTGTATATTTAGCTTGCCCTAGTAATATATTTATGAATAACTTGGCAGATTGCTATAAACACGAAGGTAACTTAAAAGTAGGAAGGGATTTTAATATTCTGGATTACAGAATTAAAATAAAAATAGTTCCATTATTTGGAAAACTGCGCACAAATGAAAGTGATAAAAATATAACAATGATAAATGCAAATTTCAGCTTTGAAGGTTAAACAAAGTAATCACAGAAATTACCACATGTGATAGAACTCACTTAAGAATACTTTAAATGCGGTCCAGGGATTTCTGTGACAGTGCATATACATAGTAAAACGATAGTATGATGTGGATGATAAAACCTGGTATTAATTCAAATAGCATTAATAGAAGTATAGTGCCAGATTAAAGAAAGGAAAAGCCACATGCACACATAGAGTTAGACATCTCTATGTATACTTATGGGTACAACATTTTAAGAATAACACTGAAACTGGTGCTTATTCAAAAGATCATGGACTAATAGTTGAAAGAATTAATTAAGTTGTAAAAGAGAAAATTTAAGAAGAAACATAGGAGCTATCCTTAGAGGAGCTGGATGAATCAGATTTTTTTGAGATTGGTGTGTCCCCAACTCATGGGCACAATGTAAGAGTATATGGCACACCTCCTGGGTGCCGGATACAACTACAACAGGGGTCTTACCTAACAAACACAAACATTGTAACCTAATTGTCTGTACTCTCTTATTAATCTGAAATCTAAAAAAAAAAAAAAAACCAAAGGTATTAATTTTAAAAAATCAGACTTTTTGTATATTCTCAACAACAGAACTAGAGCTGTAGACTCACAAATTTTCTCACAATATAAAAAACAAGCTTCCAGGTTATTAGCAATTCCAACCAACCAATATTAAAAATAGCAATGAATGCATCTACGTGTACCTAGACCACCTACTTTATGCACCTTCACAATAGCTATTTCCAAGGCTTAATATGTAACTCTTATTTTATTTTTAGGGAAAAAGGAAAACGCAAAAAACTATTAATTTCCTTATAGATGTTAAAATAATGTTTTGAGGCTATTTTCCTCATTTTTTCACCACTTGTGTTCTTAGACCCTTCAGTCTAACATAATTACAGTACAATTCTTAGTATAATATCATTTTTTTTTTTGAGACAGTCTCACTATGTCGCCCTGGGTAGAGTGCTGTGGCATCACAACAACCTCAAACGCTTGGGCTTAAGCGATTCTCTTGCCTCAGCCTCCCACGTAGCTGGGACTACAGGCACCTGCCACAATGCCCAGCTATTTTTTGTTGTAGTTGTCACTGTTGTTTGGCTGGCCTGGGCTGGGTTCAAACCCGCCAGCTCTGGTGTATGTGGCTGGTGCCCTAGCTGCTGAGCTACAGGCCCCAAGCCAATACAGTAATATCTTATCAATAGGGTGTTAAAACATCCCACTTAAAAAGCAAATTCCACTTATCTTAGGTACTGAAAACATAGCCAAACGTTTAAGCAGCCAGCAATGTGGTAAGGTCAGTGCACCCAAATCTCAGTATGACACCAGGAAAATGTTTCAGGTTCATACTTTGACTCTATACATAATTTTAAAAAGCTTGATGATATGCTTTCCCAATCAATAGTCAATTAGAATTGGCAAATTAGTTGAGAAAAAGCTGGAGGAAAATAAGGATAGTGGAACCAATCAACTTGAAACCAGCAAAACAGTAACAACTGACCAAGAGAGAGAACAAAGACAGACTACAGGAAGCAGACTATTAACGTCAAAAAGCACAGCACACCAGCAACATTTACGGTAGAAGCAAAACTTCACATTTCCTGAGGGAATCATTGTCTAATAATTGGTCTTCATACTGATGATCTTGTGTCACCAAAATGATTTAATTATACTCATTATTCTCAATTTAAGAAGGCAGTAACATGCATAACATAAGAAATATGACAAACATGTTAAAAATGTATGGCATTAAATGGAATAATTTTTATTTCTTCAGGAAATTACCTAGTGTGGAAGAGTTAATTTGTTGAAGTTGCCAGGTAAATGAGGCATTTTTATATTGTATTATAGTACCAAGAGGAGGAGTCATAGTTTGCTAGCACAACAGTTTCAGCAAATGATAAATGTTTGCTTCCCAAGATTGGTAATTATGTTTGTGGCAAGAAAGGAATATTTTATTGGCTCTGGAAAAGTACATATTTTAGAGATCCTCAAAAGTGTCCAAATGCCTATGTTAAAGTAATAATGAAAGGAAATATTAATTGTTGGATACAACAGTATTATTCTGTAAATTTCTCATTCTGAGTAAAATACGACTTTTCAAATTAAATTAGATGGAGACTAAATTTTTTAAGCCTTTGCTGGAGTCTCACCCTTTCACACTATCCAGCATCCATCCATTTATTCTCAGAGATACCATCTTACTGTCAATTGAAAAGACTCTCACATCCCTCTTTCCAAAACCACAATTTTTTTGCACAGAAGTAAAGCTTTCCTTTTGCCTATCCATTAGAAACCAGCTCTAATCACGGTCTGTGAAATGATAAAAGCTCAGTAGATAAGTAAATAAAAACTTTACATATATTAATATACGTTGCATGTTTTTGCATAATACATATAATGCGTATTTGGATATATCTACATTGTCCTCCAAATTTAAATTATGTGGAATAAAAATCATGACTTGTCTACAAGGGAATTCCTGGTCCTATAGAAGAAACACTGCAACAGGAGTTTATTAAGATTTGTACTAGAGCATTATATTTATCATGAAGAAAACTGTGAAATTCTAGTTGTAGTAAAGAACTGCACACCAAAAATAATATTTCTGAATACTATTTAGGAGGCTGAGTAAACAGAATACAGGCTCTGGAGTCAGACTGACTGACTTGGTTTGAATCCACTTTTAGACACTTAAACTATATGACCATTGGCTGGTTACTTACTTTGAGACTGTTTCCTTACCTGTAAGATGGGGGAGAGTAACTCAGGGTTGTTTTTAGAATGAAAAGAGATAAAAGTAAAAACATTTACCATAGTAACTGGTATATATTAGCCATATAACAAATATTAGTTACCTTCCATTATCCTAAAAATAGATTTTATTCCAAGTCGATTTTACCTTCACTTGCAAACTTGCTGATGCCACTCTCCTCTCTAGATCTTCTACCTGTTGAAGGATACTCAAATCCATTTCCATCGCTTGTTCTTCTACCAACCAGTTTTCCACTATATCTCGAGTTACTTGGTTTTCTTCATTTTCATTTGATTCAATAATAGCAACTACATTGGAAAAGATACTGATTTTTAAATTCACTTTATTAAGTTTTTCCTCTCAGTGCTTTCTTCCAGAAAATAAACAAAATTCCAGGGGTACCAGGTACATCCAACTTAACACAAACGTACCTGTGCTTGTGCAGGTAGCTTACTCTTAAAAATAGAAACACCCTAAAAAATATAAAACAATATGTCTGCAGGTATGAAAAATAAAACATCCATCAGTATCCATGGGGGACTGGTTCCAGAACCTCTGAGGAAAACAAAATCCATGGATGCTCAAGGCCCTTATACAAAATGATGTAGTATTTACATACATCCTTCTGTATACTTTAAACCATCTCTAGATTGCTTATACGACCTAATACAATGTAAATGACATGTAAATAGTTGTTACATTGTATTGTTTAGGGAATAATGGCAAGGAAAAAAGTTTGTACATGTTTAGTACATATGCAACTATCCTTTTTCTCTTAAGAGTATTTTTGATCCATGGTTAGTTGAATTCATGGATGTAAAGCACAGGAATACAAAGGGCTAACTGTAATGTGTTTTAGAATGAAAGAATTAATTCTCATAACTAAGCGAGAGAGCAGAAATCTCTTTTAGGTACATACCATCCTTATTCTTGATGCAGGCTTGAGTAATATAATCTAAGTGTTTCTGAATTTGTTTTTGTAATGCCTTTTCTCTTATTCCTCTGAGATGTAGCACTTTGAGCAAAGCTTTTAGGTCCTCTGGGTCAATAATTCTCCACCAACCAAACTGCATTTCTAAATCAAGATAAATATGTAGATCTTTTATAAATATTCTGAATAAGGGCATAACACAAATTAAAAGATATAATATATTTTAACTAGTTTTAAAAAATCATTGTGGTTTTAGCTATAATATAGGAATCTATCATATGATAATAAAATTAAAAGATATAATATATTTTAACTAGTTTTAAAAAATCATTGTGGTTTTAGCTATAATATAGGAATCTATCATATGATAATAAAATTAAGTAAATGGCTAAAACCACCTCAATGTACCTACCTTCTGGAATGGGTTTTGGACTAGGAAAATCTACCGGTTTTGCTACTTCAACAGCTGCAAGTTGAGTTGAAGACACCTTTTCATTCTGTGGGACTGGAGATTCACTTTTACTTGAAGCAACATTGGAAGTCAAGAGTGAATTACCATTTCCTTCTGATAATCCCAAGCCTGATCCCAGACTAGGTAAAGGCGACGTAAATGGAATATTGGAAGTAAGCACACCAGTGGGCCACCCACAAAACTGAAGACCCATCATAGATACGCCACTTTTCATCTATAAAAACAAAACATATTAAAAGTAGATTAATTTAAGAAGCAAGGGAACATGTTTAGAATCTGAAATTATTTTTCAAATGCTACAAAAATATTCTTTTACTTATGACAATGATAGGAAAACTAAATATACTTAAAACAATAATGTTAAATTCCACATTCTTTCTTGATCCCCAAAGTAACTTCCTTTTCAGGTATTCTGTAACAGTAATAAGTTAAAAAGTAATTAGAGAAGACTCAGACACAGGCTAGAAATCAGTAGTTCTAACGAGGCGTGGTGACAGAAATTCTGACTTGTTTCACTTTTCAAAATGTGGCAGAGATACTGTTAACTACTCAACTGATCTCCCTTGAGTGAAAATCTTCATGGAGTCAAAGATTACCTAAAGTAATATAAAAAAGAGTAATAGTTAGCAGTACAAACCTGAAGAGGAGATAAAGCAAATGGATTTAGGCCAACGGGATTCTGAGCAGAAGATGATCCAAGAAGAGGAGCTGGGGCAGGTGAAGGTGACTTAGACGGTGGCTGAGACTGAGGAGTCACTGAAGAAGCACTTGACATATCAGCATGGGTAAGTGAAGTGTCATCACAAGGTGTTCTCGGCAAAAGGCTAAACCACTGTCTATTCTTTTCAGTCAATGTTTTTAACAACTGGTCATTGGGGAGGGAATTATAGAACTTCCCTGGACCACCTGAGCCAGTATTAAACAGACTATTTGAGTCTGTCTTTTCCATGCTGCTTTGTGTTGCTATTGATTGAACGCTGCCCAGTGAATGTTTTCCACTGTTTGGATAAGACGTTGTGCATCCATTTGCACTAACATTTGGTTTGGGGGCCATAACATCTGATTCAGGAGGCATCTTAGCTACTTCCAAAAGCTTACTTAATTTAGAAAAAGAGCCAGGTTTCTGAAGAAATAGATTTGTGTTATCCTTTTCTTTAAGATCTTCCTTTTGCTCACAGTGATCTGTACTTGAACAATTTAAAGTGTCCCCAGAGGTCTCAAACAGTTCTTCTTTGATCTGGATACTTTCTGCCTTTTTAAGTTTTTCTCTTTCTTTTGCAATTTCTTCTAGTCCTACAAAAATCAAAAAGCATTATAAAGATTAGTTAATTCAGAACAAGTTAATACTGTAATTAAATTTATTATTATTTATCAAATTATATGCATAAATATTTAGACAAATATTTCTAGATTACCAAATACTCCCCATATGTTCCCTCCCTTTTTGTGGTGGTGGGTGGGGGTGGGGAGATGGAAGTGAAGTAGGGTGGGTCTTGTGATTTTTCCCAGGCTGGGCTCCAACTCATGATCCTCCTACTTCAGCCTTCAAGTAGCTGGGACTATAGGCACGTGCCACTGTGCGTGGCTGGTATGTTCCCTCATTAGAAAATTAACATAGGCTCAGTGCCCGTAGCACAGTAGTTATGGTGCCAGCTACATAACACCGAAGTTGCCAGGTTTGAACCTGCCCCAGGCCAACAAACAACAACAACTGCAACAAAAAATAGCTGGGCGTTGTGGCAGGTGCCTGTAGTCCCAGCTACTTGGGAGGCTGAGGCAAGAGAATTGCTTAAGCCCAAGAGTTTGAGGTTGCTGTGAGCTGTGATGCCACAGCATTCTATGGAGGACAACATAGTGTAACTCTGTCTCAAAAAAAAAAGAAGAAAATAAATATATATTCATTGCAAAAAAACATAAAAATGTTATAAGTAAAATGAAAATTAAAAGCACTACTACACAGCAAAGATTATATTTTCATATAAATCCTCTAGTAGCAAAAAAAAATACACACCTAAACCTATGTAATTAAAAAAGGACATTCTTTTATATTTTTATTTGTTTGAGACAGAGTCTTACTATGTGAGCCCTTGGCAGAGCAATGTGTAACTTTGGATTTAATTATTAAAAATTAAAACTTTTGCTTTGGATTTAATTATTAAATCCCAGATGCCTAAAATGGTAGCAGCTGCAAAACTGAGCTCAATAAGTATTCCTTGAGTGATGAAATAGAAGGATGAATTTAATATTTTTACTAATAATATTTCTTAAGAGAGCTTTCTATGGTAAAACATATAATTGTACTTCATTTTCTCAATCAGCTGCATAATATTCTGTCACATGTATATATCGTAATTTACCCAACTTGTCTTCTAATAATATTTGAAATAGTTCTCACAGCCTTCTCTTCAAATTAGTTTCTAATTGAAATTAAAATCCTATACATCAGACTAATATTACTGACCAACATAGAGTAACAGGGACTAGATTTACCCTCTTGTAGGAAACAACCCAAACTAGACAAAATACATGAACAAATAGTTCATTAAAAACCAGATATCAAAGAACAAAGAAAAGAACTAAAAAAAACCCTCATATGATTGCCCCAGCTTTTTCCAGAGGTGGGGAAGAACAGTTTCCAGGCTACAGTACAGAGAAGAGGAATCCAGTTGGGGGCTGGCAGACTCCTTGAGATTAGGAGTTGGAACTGAGAGTTCAGGGACACCAAAATAGCTGGAATACTCACAGGAAAGAAATGCAGAGACCTGCAGAGGGACCCCTTGAGTATTCAGCTGAATGATGATCAGCATGTACATGTGAGGAACCTCCCTGAAGCCAGGAGGAAAAACCACTTGAATGGATTAGAGGTGACAGTGCCAGGCGCTCACACAGGCTGGGGGTAGTTCCTGTTCCTACCCACAAATCAGGGAGACTTCAAGATTCACACAGAGTACTCAGAATGATCTTCCTTCAGTAGTGCAGATACTTTTTAGCCTTGAACTAAGCACTGCTCTAGTCTTGCCTAACAAATATTAAATGCAAGACTTGAAAAGATGAATTTTTCCCCCAAATATGTTAACTCAACAGTGTCTCATTCAAACAAAGAAGAATATTCATAGGAATTTAAAAATACTCAGCACTTCACAAGGTAAAATTTACAATGTCTGGCATCTAATCAAAATTAGTAGGAAGAAGGAAAATGTGACACATAACTAAGAGAATCAGTCAATCAGATTCTCTTACCAGATTGGCGTGGCACCTGTAGTTCAAGTGGCTAAGGTACCAGTTACATACACCAGAGCTGGTGTGTTTGAATCCAGCCCAGGCCTGCCAAACAACAATTACAACCAAAAAAGTAGCCGGGCGTTGTGGCGGGTGCCTGTAGTCCCAGCTACCTGGGAGGCCGAGGCCAACAGAATCACTTAAGCCCAGGAGTTGGAGGTTTCTGTGAGCTGTGACGCCATGGCACTCTACCCAGGGTGACAGCTTGAGGCTCTCTCTCTCCCAAAAAAAAAAGTGACCCAGAATTGAGAATTAGTTTTTTGTTTTTTTTTTTTAAAGACAGTTTCACTTTGTTGTCCTGGGTAGTGTGCTGTGACATCACAACTCATAGCAAGCTCAAACCTTGGCTTTAAGCCATTGTCTTGCCTCAGCCTCTAGCACCTGCCACAATGCCTGGCTATTTTTAGAGACCAGGCCTCGCTCTGGCTCAGCCTGGTCTTGAATTCTAAAGCTCAGGCAATCCACTTGCCTCCCAGAGTGCTAGGATTACAGGCGTGAGCCACCATACCCAGTCCAGTTAGTAAAATTAGCAAAGAAGGACATTAAATTTGAAAAATAACAGGTAAAAAATTTCCACATTTGTCAAAAACTATAAACTCACACATCAAAGAAAACGAACAAAAACTCAAAGCAAAAGAAACATTAAGGTAAACCAAATTGCTAAAACAAATGATACAGAAAATCTTGGCTTGGTGCCCGTAGCACAGTAGGTTATGGCACCAGCCACATACACTGAGGGTGGTGGTTTTGAACCTGACTCAGGCCAGCTAAACAACTGCAACAACAACAACAACAAAAAAATAGCCGGTCATTGTGGTGGGTGACTGTAGTCCCAGCTACTTGGGAGGCTGAGGGAAAAGAATCTCTTAAGCCCAAGAGTTTGAGGTTGCTGTGAGCTGTGACACCACGGCACTCTACCAATGACATAATGAGACTCTGTCTAAAAAAAAAAAAAAACAAAAAACTTAAGTAGCCAGAAAAAAATTGTATACCTATATGATCTTTGTGCAATTAAACACATTTGCCCTGACAAGACTACCATACTTCATTACCTCCTGTTAGGCACAGGTGAAAACAGTCGCAAATATTCTCTTCACAGATCTCACAAATTCCTTTAATTTTATGTAATATACTAGCTAGTAAGGGTATGCTAATATCCATTTTTCATTTATCCTGAAAGCTCAAATCTTTAAGATGTCTGTCATATAGTCAAAACCAAATAAAAAATTTTATTGGTTTGAGACTAGTAGATGACTTCTCATTTCTTATCTAATAAAGTAGATTGAGCTGTTAATCATTTTACCAGTCATGTTGCCTTAAACTATTACATTCAAATTGCTTAACTCTGAACAATTAAACCTCTAATTAAAATATAAAATTATTTTTATAAATTAAAAGTATACACAGGATATTTAGTATAATTTTTTTTTAAATTTTAAACAGTCTTCTCTTTATCTCATATAATCCCTGTTCTTTCCAGTCCTTACTTCTATGACATGTGTCAATGAGTATTAATAAATATCTTCAAAACAGATGAAAGAGAGGGAAGACAAGTAAGAGATAAAACAGGGAGTGCTGTTTACTTGATTAATTTCCCTGGCAGTAACTCAAGTGCATCTGACACAGAAAATACTATTTCTCAATAAAAAATAAACCCTAAACATAGCAAAGTTTGCTTCTGGAAAGAGATTATGTTGCTTTCAGTTTTATTAGAATCACTCTGAACCTTTTAGTTCACTTAACTGTTGTCATTGGATCCTTGGGGTCTGCCACTCTCAGTTCAAGAGAATATTTCTCCTTTGGCTCTCCTAGTTGGGCTGAAGCAGGCTAAACTTTGAATCAGATTTTATTAAATTCTAAGTGAAACACAGACATTGGCATTTAGAACACAGGTTCAATGGAGGTTCAGCCCCAAATTGCCTCCTCTCAGGGCTCAAGGGCCCTCACTCACTCAGTATGGCTTAGCCTCAGGATTATTTTCTTTTTTTTTTTTTTTTTTTTCAGTTATTGAAATTTATTATCAAATCATAGCTGTGTACATGAATGTAATCATGGGGTACAATGTGCTGGTTTTATATACAATTTGAAATTGTTTCATCAAACTGGTTAACATAGTCTTCACGGCATTTTCTTAGTTATTGTGTTAAGACATTTATATTCTACAACTAGTAAATTTCACATGTACCCTTGTAAGATGCACCGTAAGTGTGGTCCCACCAATTACCCTCCCTCCACCCATCCTCCCCCCTACCCTGCCCTCCCTCTCCCCTGTCCCCTTCTTCTTGGGCTATAATTGGGTTTATAGCTTTCATAAGAAAGCTATAAATTGGTTTTATAGTAAGACTAAGTATGTTGGATAGTTTTTCTTTTTTTTTTCCATACTTGAGATACTTTGCAAAGAATAATATGTTGCAGCATCCATGTAAACATGAAAGAGCTAAAGCCTCCATCTTTAGCCTCAGGATTATTTTCATAGCTTCCCCATCTTCACGTTGACAGTGCTAGCACAACCCACCCCCTATGAGCCATCTTGCTATTATTATAAAGACTAAACGAAGCAGATTCTTAGGAGTTGGCTATTTAGGATTGCTCTTTCCTGGTCTGATCCAGAAAAGAAGATGCCTGATAATATAAAACTCTCATACTTCAGGTAAGAGTTTCACCTTTCCAGAATAGGGATTGGGTTGTATACTTATAGACCTGATGCAATAACCAAGAATAAGGCCAGGCATGGTGGCTCACGCTTGTAATCCTAGCACTCTGGAAGGCTGAGGCAGATGAACTGCTTGAGCTCAGGAGTTCAAGACCAGCCTGAGGAAGAGTGAGACTCCATCTCTACTAAAAATAGAAAACCTTAGACAAGAGGATCACTTGAGGGGGTGGAGACAAGATGGCTGTCTGAAGCCAGCTTTCCACAGAGGCTCCAGTCCAGAAGGAGAGTTAAAGGACAGAAATTTAGCAAGTAACCTGGTGGATTAGAGCTGTGCCAAGAGAGAAGGTTGAAGAACGCACATCAACCCTGCTGAGGCGAGCTGTGACCCCAAGGATACAAACAAAAGGTACAAAATCCATCACCCAGTGGATGGGAGTCCCCTCCCCCAGTGGGATGAGAACGGCTCAGAATACCCCATAAACAAATGAGCAGAGTTCAAAAGTCCTTCCATTATACTCCATGGGAGAGACCCTCTAAAAACTGGACCTACTTCCCCTACTAGGATGCCATGGTGCTCTCCTGCCAGGCATAAAACTGTGGAAAACTGTATATATTCTCTACCTGCAATTCTGAGCTCCCAGCACTCTCCTCTACTCTCACTCTGAGGTCTGGAGGTCTGTCCCCCAGGAGTCCAGATTCTTTGGTGATTTCTCAAGGGGTGTGGACAGGGCCTGGACTGCAGCTGGTCAGTACTGATTCTGTATCATGGGAGTGAGGAGAGGACGGTCGGCTGAGAGGGAACCACGCCAGAGTGGCGGTGCACTGAAGCGCAGAGCAGCAGCCGTTTTTGGCAACAATAGGGCTCACCCCTGGATATTCCGGAGTCACATATCCTGTCTCTCTGGGCAACCAGAGGAGGCCAGGCATCTTCTCAGGTGGCAACCACTGGCGGAAGAGCGCGGGGACTAGAAAACGCATGCACAGAGTCGGGAGATTCCCAGGGCGGGGCTGACCCAGAGGACCACTTTACTGAGCCTAAGATGCACCTGGCCCCCAGGGGATCATTAGCCTAAAAAAAGGAGGGCAGGCAGAGGCTGGAACTGACAAGTAACCGTGCTGTGAATACAAACTACAGTGGCACAGACAGGGCCAGAGACACAGGTTCAGGGAACTCACAACAGCTTCTCTTCTGCAGGTGAATTTAGCAGGGACACAAAAAAATTCCCGCAAAGTTGTTCCGTTCTGTCAGTAACATCAATCAGGGGCGGGGCTGGAACTGAGTGAACAGCTCCAGCATCCCGAGGTTGTCAGGCCTTACCTCCCCCTGCCAGATAGTGGCAGGGAGCAGTGGCCTGGCTGAGCAGACATAGATCTCCTTGTGATTCAGGCAGGTGCAAAGCCCTGGAGTATCTGCTCGTTGGAGGCAACTGGGTCAGAGCCCTGCGGGTTTATCAGTGACTGGGTGTGACAAAGGTGCAAGGTGGGGAAGAAGGCATCAACCTTCCCAGACTAATTTATTTGCTGGGTGGGTCCTCCTGACCTCATGGAGCACTGGAGCAATCATATTTGAGTTGTCAGCAGACCCCTATAATCTAGTTGCCAGAGGCCTTTTAAACTCTCCCACCTGAGACAGGTGCTGACTGAGACAATTGATTTGGACCTTTTGAATTGAGCCAATCACCCAAGGACTATCCAAATGGTGCCCTGGATGCGTGGTTGTAGGAAGGTTTGATTTTCCTTTTCCAATTGTTACCTGTGGGGGGCGGGGTGAATAAATTGCTGGTATTTCTCCACAGCTGAGACTTCAACCCAGAGTAACTGTTTCAGTAGGGTCAGACAGAGACCAGCTGAAAACAAGACAGACCCACTTAGCCCCACCATACCAAACAGGTCCCCAGTTTCTCAGGCTGTAGCCCTGTGTGGGTGTACATGCTCCAGGGGAGAAGTCAAATGGTGTAAAATAATCCTGGGGTAGAATCAGTGGAAAAACTCTGGTAACATTGAATAAGCAGAGTAGATCAACCCCCCAAGGAAAGATATGGCAGATGTAACTGAAGATCCCATTCATAAACAGCTAGCTGAGATATCAGAAATCGAATTCAGAATTTGGATTGCAAACAAGATTAATAGAATGGAGGAAAATTTGGAATTAGAAATTCAAGGACAATTCAAAAGTTGGAATTAGAAATTCGAGGAGAAATTCAAAAGTTGTCTCAAGAATTCAATGAATTTAAAGACAACCCACCAAAGATTTTGACACACTGAAGCAGGAATTTACAGTCCTCAAAGATCTGAAAAATACAGCAGAATCCCTCAGGAAAAGAGTGGAGCAAGCAGAAGAAAGGATTTCTGACATTGAACACAAAGCTTTTGAATGCTCCCAAACTCTCAAAGAGGAAGAGAAATGGAGAGCAAAAATGGATCATTCTCTTGAAGAAGGCTAATATCCACCTCATTGGAATCCCTGAAAGCAATGAAGTGGCTTCGCAAGGCACAGAGGCCCTTCTCCATGAAATTATGAAAGAGAATTATCCAGACATGCCAAGAGATTCTGAAATTCAGATAGCAGACAGTTTCAGAACCCCAGCACGACTCAACCTGAATGAGACACCCCCAGGCACATCATAATTAACTTCACTAAAGTTAATATGAAGGAGAAAATTTTGAAAGCAGCCAGACATGAGAAAACCATTACCTACAAAGGGAAGAATATTAGAATGACTGCAGATCTCTCTGCTGAAACTTTGCAAGCCAGAAGAGGGTGGTCATCGGCTTTAAATCTCCTAAAACAAAATAAGTTTCAACCCTGGATCCCGTATCCAGCTAAACTGAGTTTCATTTATGATGGAGAAATTAAATGCTTTAATGACATTCATATGTTGAAGAAATTTGCCATAACCAAACCAGCTCTTCATGATATTCCCAGACCTATCCTCCATAATGACCAGCCCAATCCTCTACCACAAAAGTATACTCACTCAGAAACTTTTGATCAAACTCCAACTTCCACAGTGGCAAAAGGATTAAAAATGTCCACTGGACTTTTGAAAAACTCGACACCCAAAATTTTACCAGACTTATCAATATTCTCCATTAATGTGAACGGCTTACACTGTCGTCTAAAGAGGCACAGGTTGGCTGACTGGATACAAAAACTCAGGCCAGATATTTGCTGCATACAAGAATCACATCTTACCTTAAAAGATAAATATAGACTCAGGGTGAAAGGATGGTTGTCCATATTTCAGGCAAATGGTAATCAGAAAAAAGCAGGTGTTGCAATTCTTTTGCAGACACAATAGGCTTTAAACCAACAAAAGTAAGGAAGGATAAGAAAGGGCACTTCATATTTGTTAAGGGTAATACTCAATATGATGAGATTTCAATTATTAATATTTATGCACCCAACCAGAATGCGCCTCAGTTTATAAGAGAAACTCAACCAGACATGAGCAACTTGATTTCCTCCAGCTGCATAATAGTCGGAGATTTCAACACTCCTTTGGCAGTGTTGGAGAGATCCTCCAATAAGAAGCTGAGCAAAGAAATTTTAGATTTAAATCTAACCATCCAACAGTTGGATTTAGCAGACATCTACAGAACATCTCAACAAAACTGAATACACATACTTCTCATCAGCCCATGGAACATACTCCAAAATTGATCACATCTTAGGTCACAAGTCTAACCTCAGTAAATTTCAAGGAATAGAAATTATTCCTTGCATCTTCTCGGACCACCATGGAATAAAAGTTGCACTCAGTAGCAACAGGAATCTGCATATTCATACAAAACCATGGAAGTTAAATAACCTTATGCTGAATGATATCTGGGTCATAGATGAGATTAAGAAGGAAACTGCCAAATTTTTGGAACAAAATGACAATGAAGACATGAATTATCAGAACCTCTGGGATACCACAAAGGCAGTCCCAAGACGGAAATTTATAGCACTGCAAGCCTTCCTCAAGAGAACGGAAAGAGAGGAAGTTAACAACTTAATGGGACATCTCAAGCAACTGGAAAAGGAAAAACATTCCGACATTCATTTCTTAAGAAAAGAAATAACCAAAATTAGAGCAGAATTAAATGAAATTGAAAACAAAAGAATTACACAACAGATCAATAAATCAAAAAGTTGGTTTTTTGAAAAGGTCAATAAAATAGATAAAACTTTGGCTAACCTAACCAGGAAAAAAAGAGTAAAATCTCTAATTTCATCAATCAGAAATGAGAAAGACGAAATAACACCAGACTCCTCAGAAATAAAAAAAAAATACTTAATGAACATTATAAGAAACTTTATTCTCAGAAATATGAAAATCTGAAGGAAATTGACCAGTACTTGGAAGCACGTCACCTTCCAAGACTTGGCCAGAGTCAAGTGGAAATGTTGAACAGGCCTATACCAAGTTCTGAAACAGCATCAATCATACAAAATCTCCCTAAAAAGAAAAGTCCAGGACCAGCAAATGGTATATGGAGTTGCTGTGTCTTTTGCATGTGCAGACAATATACACTGTTAAGATTGAGACCTATTTGTTATATGTTGGGGCTTCCATACATTTCCATACATTGTTTGATTATATCAAACAATGGAGCTCCTTTCACAGCTGCTGCCATTCAATAAGGGGTTGCTAACATGGTATGGTAACTGTTCCATGTTCCCTCTTATCCAGAAGCAGTAGAGAAATGTTGGAGTAACATACTGGAAAATAACCGTATCAACCCCTTCAACTCCATAGATTGTATAGTCTGGGTGCTTTCTGATGTTTATTACTTTGAACACTGACTATACCTCATAAAGATCCTTCCACTTTGAAGTTCCTTGGTACCTGGGAGTCAAAAAGCAGAAAATGATGACTCTTCATAGGCATAAACATGCCCATCAGAGGGTGGCTAGAGTGTGAATAATTCTCTCTTCATCCTTCTTACTGATACTAACAAATGGTACCAAATAATCTACAATACAGCTATCCCACACAATGATAAATGATACTCAGTGCAAAGCTATCATAATGTTGGATTTGCTATCCTTAACCTACTCGTCTATGGAGGACCTTCTGGGAATTCCAACACCATGGGAATTACTCCTACCTGGCATTAACCAGAGACCTCATTTGCCCTGGCTCTTACATTAAGCCATACTTTGTAGAACTCTCTTTATCCTCTCAGGTCCAGAGAGATAATGCTGATATGTTTCCTTTAAGTACATCCATGTCCCACATCAGAAGTACCCAACACTCTCACCCAAATACTTCCACTTCAGACTTGGAGTTGGGTCTGACAAATAGCATGTTGGCAGTGTATTAACTCTAGGAAAGCATAAGCCAAGTAGATACAAAACGTAGCATTAAAACTCTGTGATGCATGGAAATTGTTTTCTTATGGGAACGGCATGCCCTTCCTGTCTTCCCTGTCTACATCCTTTGGAAGTACTATAGGACTTTTGTTCATAGTGACTCAAAATCTAACCGGCATTGGTGACTTTCCCACATGTAGTTTTCAGTGCCACCATCAGAACCTACCTACAGATGTCCAGGATATAGGCTTTCATTATTTTGCACCAGTATTCTTCCCTTGAATTGGCACACAGTTGCAACCCTGCTATTTGAGAAGGCCTAAGTTCTTCTCTCTGAACAAATATGTATTGATTCCTTGACCTGAATAATATTAGATAACTACATAGCTTTGGCTATTTGTTGGATATATAGCCAGATGCCTCTACACCTCCTAATTTTGCAGTTTATTGTTTGTTTTGGAATTTCTCTGGCTATCTGACATCAACACTGTCAACAAACACTGAAGGCACCATTTAAAATCTAATTGATTACTATTCCAAACAGGGAGGGATACACCTAGTGAGTCATACCAGGGGCCAGCAGTTAAGAATAAGGGGTAATAAACCCTCAATTTTAGCTAAATGGCCATGTGGGTTCTCTTCCTTCCCTCTTCCCCAAGACCTGTAAGTAAACCAGCTTGGTCCTGAGCTGATTTGCAAAGAGCCAGCAGGGTCTTTAGCTAGTATCTGGCACTCTTCCCAGGGTCCTTGGGATACAGCCCTGGGCCCTTTGTATCTATTTTCCCTCATGCTATTCCTAGGCCTAGAGGTCCTTTGATATGTATGTTTCTTAGAGAAATGAAGGGCTTTTACTTCCTCTTGAGGTAACCTAAAAATATAGCATGGTATGAAGGCAAAATTTTCTCTCTCGGAGTGGTCTTGCTGCTTGTCCACTCTGCAACTGGGTAAGGCATATGTACCTCTCTGGAACCACTACAGAGGCACAGGAGAGCCTGTGTGCTCTGTTACTTCTCGGCAATTAAGTTAACATCACTAATAAACTTTGTTATTATTAGCGTTGTGTGTACTGCTGTGGTGTGTGTTACCTTGCATCTTATACAATATGAATTTAATTTAATTATATTTTTCTTTGGAATGGGGCACTAATTCTAGCCCCAGTACTCCTTAATAAGAGCATATTGTGCTTTCAAGGAACTTTTTTAAAAAAAGTTGATAAAAAAAGAAGAAGGGAATAATGTATATTATTAACACCACACACTGAATTAACTTTCAGTATCCATTTATTCTGTGTAGTTCTATCACAGTTGGTACCTTGTTATCAGCCTTGTCTCTCAGACATACTGCTTCCTCATATTATAAACTTACATGCTGTCATGCTTTGTCTTCCTCTATGCTATATCTTTCCAATTAGATAGTGAGCTCTTTGGGGATAGCGACAGGTTAATTCAATCTTTTGCATCTCCATAGCACTTAGTACAAGGCACAATACAGATGCAAATAAACACTTGATTAAATGATGAATTTTTTACTCCTATTTTGATTAGCTGTAGGATAAAGAGAAGTAATCTACATCTCCTATAAGTTCATAGCACTTAAAATATAGCAGATGCACATCCATTAATGAAATAAAAACTCTGAGAAAATAAACTTCAAGTACTCCTACTTTCCCTCTGTTCTGCAATGACCACAAATAATATATACAGTACTATTAATATTTCTATATCACTTCGTAGCTCTTAGATCTAGGGTCCAAAGAGGTTAGGTGGTAAGGCATGAATGGAAATGGAGGTCTGGTAAGTACAGATTCAATCAATGTTATTTAATCTGAGAGGCCTAAAAGAAAACAAAAATAACTGTCCCTTTAAGCTCTGCTTATAAACTTTACAATGACAAGAAATGAATTACTTTATTTCTTAATTAAAATATTTTTCATTTGCCCATGTATGTAAAGTACTATGCTTGACTCTATGAAGAATAAAAAGTAGTACAGATGACCATTATAAGATTTAAATAAGGAAATAGTATGTATATCAATGTGCCAAACCAACGGTCTAGTTAATTATTGGGTTATCTAGGAGTTTCCATAGCAAAAATTAGTTCCACTTAAAAACCTGGAGTTTATGGAAGATCTGGAGTTGAGCTGGATCAAGATGGGTAAAATGGACAGAGTTTGGGATGGTGTGCAAAGACACAGGGAGGGGAGGCATATGTTGTGCAACAGTGAGGAGAATGGCCTGGGTGAATTCACATTAGAGAACAGTGTAAAGATAGTTCAGGTTCAGATCTGCATAGGAGTCAGGCTAAACATATATTTACTACATCATCATATAGGCAACAGTCATTCAAGGCGGTGGAGTAGAGACATGACATGATAAAATGTAAGGGAAGGAGGAGACTGCATATAGACAAGTTGAGGATTTATTAATAAACAACTAATTTCAGTATAGTTTTGCAAAGAGACTGATTTCAGACATTTTGAAGGAAAAATTGATTTCCGAACACTTCAAATTTACATGTCCAAGTGGCTGAGAAGGATGTAATCCTTAATCAAATTAGAAGACATTTAATTGGTCTGGAGTAGGGCTCAGGTTGGTTGAGTTATTCTAATTACAGCTAAGGTAAAGAGCCACTCACCTGGGTCTATCTTCACCTGCTCTTAAGCCTTAGCAGGCTGTGCATCTCCAAGTGACCTATAATTCTGTCATTATAAATTAGATTTCTATACTAAAACTTTCATTTATTTTCATTCTAAACAACTCTTCCTATTGACTTAGATGTACCTTAAAGTATCACAATTTTCCTACTGGGAATCAAGTCATTAACTGGATCTCTGACTTCACTTTTGATTTCTTAACAGCAATTTTACCTTGAATATATTACCCCTTTCTGTCTTCCCAACATTACCTTGAATATTTTACCTCTTTCTGTCTTCACAATGCCCATGTTTACATGTAAGTTTACGGCCTCCCTACTTATAGCTGGGCTATTGGACTATCTCACAAATGATTTCTTTACTCCTTCTTATTCCTATTCAATATGTACTTTGCTCATAGATCATTTTACTGTAGTTTTTCTGCCTAAATTAGCCTCTTAAAGAACTCACAGTCTAGTGGGAGAGATGGCCAGGTGTATGTACTGAAAACTATAATGTACTAATAGGCTATATAATGCTTCTCTGCTTTGAGTCCTCTAGACACTTTGCTTTTATACCCTTGCTAGCTCTAAGCATACTCTCTGATTGTATAGTCCTACCATTCATTAGAATTGCCTCTGGGGCCACTCCTAAATTGGAAAGGAAATACATAGGACAGAGGTTTAAGAGTTCCCTCAAATAGATCAGTTGGAACAAAATTGTTTTTGTTAAATATTTGAAGTTCTACAACAATTTTCTTTAAAAACAAACAAACAAACACACAAACAAAAAAAGAGAGATGATTCTGAGACAGGATCAAGATGGTCAACTTGTCACAAGTGTTATGTGCCTCCTCCTTGGAAATGAACCAAAATAGTAAGCAGATTCTCAGGCTTTGAACAGATTGTCTAGGAGAGAAGGCTACGGTTCAACAGGGAAATGACAGGAGGCACTAAAAATGGGTAAGGAGAGGGTTCAGGGCAACTTGACCTGCAAGGGACTGGCTTAGAGTCAGGAGAAAAAGCTCCTGGATATATGGAACCAGTAAGGAAGAAGCCCACAGGGGTCCACACTCCAGGAAGAGCTTTTATGATCTTGGCTACTGACCTGTGGAGGTTTGGGGCCTAAAACAGAGCTTCTTAGAGATTGCAGAGACATTTGTCCACAAAAGAAATCAGTGCAGAATCCCATAGGCACCAAGCCTAGAGCAGCTTGAGTGGGCGCCATTCTGAGAGTCTAAAATGGGGAAACTGCAGCTTTGCCCGCAGACACTGCAGTTCTGAGGAGGGATAGCCCAGGTGCTCCTATGCACCCCTGAGAAGGTCCCCACAGCCCAACAGCTGTTGAGATTAAGATGTAAGTGGATAGTGTTTTCCAATTTCTTGCCCATGTTGCTTAGCTATCTGGGGACCCAGCCTTTTGGATGCAGGCCCAAGGTACCATTTGGAGATTGGCTAGGGAGGGGCAGGGAAACCAGGCTTTCCACCATAAATCTAGGACAATACCCACCATCCTGCAATTGGCTGCTGTGAGACTGAGTCTTCAGTCAACCATACTTCCCACAATTTCCTGCTGACACAGACTGCCTAAGAAAGATCCCACTCTCTCTAGACACAGACCCAGGGTCCACTTTGGGTTTAAGGCTGGGCAGAGCCCTACCCTCAGGCTGAGTCTATATTGAGCAGCAATATCTCCATTCAGCTGAGGAGGGACAGGAGAACCCAAGCTCTCCTACACACAACCAGGACAATTCCTACTACCCTGCTAGGGACTCCTGTGAGACTGAGATGCAAGCAGATAGCAATCTCCATAGTTTCTTGCCCATACCATTCACCTCAGAGGGGCTCTGCCCTATTCAATTGCAAGCCCAGAGCCAGTGCCATTTTGAGAGTTTAACCCTGGGCCCTGCCCTTCTTGCAAACTGAGTTTAAGGTGATATGGTTGTTAGCCACCATCCAGCTGGGAAGGAACCAAGTCTCTCTAAGCACACTTAGGAATACACACACTGCCCTGTTACAGGCAGCTATGGGACTGGAGACTAGCCTGCCCAATCCACTGCTGCTACCACTAGCCCAATATGGACCACCTGGGTCTTGATGGGTGGCTCCACCACTGCTACTGCCACCTCCCCCACATCGCATCAGCTGCTCAACTTGCTGACAACTTGCTCATATACCCAGCCCTCTGCTTCAACTACTAGTCTCTGAGTAAGCCACCTGAAGGCCAAAGAACTAGCCCCAGGATGCACTAACACTGTTGCCAGTGTAAGCTACTCTGGGGCCTACAATCAAGCATACTCAGCCCATTGCTGCTATATCTGGGGCTTGAAGACCTCGTTGGCAGTTGTTTAAGTCCATGGCAAAACTTTACTACAATCTCAACTAATAATTGTTCCCTAGGCCACTAAGGAAATCACAGAAACCACTGACTCTGTGTACTGCCTAAGAAATCATACAAAGATCACATGACCTCCAAAATGAAAGCCAAAGTGTCCTACTCAATCAACAACATATATACAGGAAAATATTCTCCCCTTCAAAAGCAATTTCAAAATATCAAAACAAGTGACTACTATGTCACATGCACAGGTATAAATGGAAGGACTCGGGAAACGTGAAAAAGGAAATACGACATAACCAAAGGACTGCGACGATTGTCTAGTGATAGATTCTAAGCAAAAAGAATTTTTGTAATGCCAGATAGAGACTTCCAAATGTTGATTCAAAGAAGCTCAATAAGATAGAAATCTGAAAACCAATAAAAAGAAATCACAGGCTTGGCGCCTGTAGCTCAGTGGCTAGAGCACCAGCCACATACACTGGAGCTGGCAGGTTCGAACCCAACTTGGGCCTGCCACACAACAATGACAACAGGCGTAGGTGACCTGAGATCAAAGCGGATAATGATGAGCTAAAAGCTATAGTGGAAGTGAATCAATTTCAACCTATGCATGAATTAGCAGTGAAGTTTGACATTACTACTCTAATGCTATTGGACCATTTGAAACAAATTTTCAAGGTAAAGAAGCTGGGTTCTGATGAATTAAATGAGTGTCAGAAGAGACATCATCTTGAAACTTTCTTTGCTGTCACAACATAAAGGTAAACAATTTCTATGCCATATTGTTACGTGATGAAAATGAAAAAAAATGGATTCTTTTTGACAATTTCAAGCATTTGGGACATGGTTGGATAAAGATGAAGTGCCAAAACACAGTCCAAAACTGAAGAAAAACCTAGGAAAAACTCTTCTGGACATTAGCATTGGCAAAGAATTTATGACTACGACTCCAAAAGCAAATGCAACAAAAACAAAAACAGACAATTGGGTCTTAATTAACCTAAAAGCTTCTGAACCATAAAAGAAATAATAAAAACTAAATGGACAACCTACAGAGTGGGAAAAAATATTCACAAACTATGCATCCAACAAAGGACTAACACCTACAATGTACAAGAAATTCAAACAACTCAGCAAGAAAAAAACCAAAGAACCCCATTAAAAAGTGGGCAAATTACATGAATAGATATTTTTCAAAAGAAGATATACGAATGGCCAAAAAACATGAAACAATGATCAACACTACTAATCACCAGAGAAATGAAAATTACAACCACAATGAGATACCACCTTACCCCTGTCAGAATGGCATCCGTCTGTCTGTCTATCTATCTATCTATCTATCTATCTATCTATCTATCTATCTATCTATCTTCTCCCCCCAATACTGATAAGGGCAAGAATGGCCATTATGGAAAGGCCAAAGAACAATAAATGTTGGTGCAGATATGCTGAAAAGAGAACACTTACACACTGTTGGTGGGGTATAAATTAGAACAATTACTATGGAGATTTCTCCAAGAACTAAGTATGTCTACCATTTGATCTTGCAATCCTTCTACCGGGTATATACTCAGAGGTAAAGAAACCATTGTATCAGAAAGATACTTGTGAAAGATACTTGCATAATTCACAAATTCCAAAATAAGAAATAAACATAAGTGGCCATCAACTGATGAGTGGATATATACACCACACAGCAATAAGAAAAAAGATATAAAAAAGATGTAATGTCTTTTGCAGCAACTTGGATGGAACTGGAGGCTATTATCCTAAGAATAGTAACTTAAGAACAGAAAAATAAATGCCACATATTCTCATATATAGGTAATAGCTAAGCTATGGCTATACAGGGCACACAGAGTTGTATAATGGACACTGGAGAATCACAATAGATGAGGGATTAAAAAATTGGGTGCAGGCATGAGCCATTGTGTACATTATTTGGGTGATGGGCATGCTAAAAGCCCTGATTTCACCACAATACAATACATACACATGATGTAATCTAACTTGTACTCCCATCAATTTATTAAAATCAAAAACATGAAAAAGATGGTGAGTCCACTACTAAAAACAAAAGCTTGAAAACAACTCCTTTATTTATAATTTCTATTAGAGTCACATGATTAATTAATCCTTTCTCTCCAATGGACTATAAACCTCTTCATGACATGGATTGTGTTTTATACAGCTTTGTGCCTCCTGAAGTATCTAGGAATGCCTACCATACAGTGGGTAGTAAAAAAAAAAAAAAATGTATTGAACTCTGCACCAGCAGCTCAAGATGCCAAAAGTAAAGAAGGCCAAGGGGAAGAAGGTGGCCCTGGCCCCCACTGTGGTGAAGTAGCAGGAGGCCAAGAAGGTGGTGAACCCTCCGTTCAAGAAAAGGCCAAAGAACTTCGGCACTGGACAGGATATCCAGCCCAAGAGGAACCTCATCTGCTTTGTCAAATGACCCTGCCACATCCAGTTGCAGCAGCAAAGAGCCATCCTCTACAAGGGAAAGCAGTGACTGTTGGCCTGGGCTGAGATAAAAGCTGCAGGCAAAGGGGATGTCCCCATTAAGAGACCACCTGTCCTTAGAATAGGGATTAACACTGTCACCACCTTAGTGGAGAACAAGAAGGCTCAGCTGGTGGTGACTGCACACGATGTGGATCCCATTGAGCTGGCTGTCTTCCTGCCTGCCCTGTGTTAGAAGATGGGGGTCCCTTACTGCATTATTAAGGAGAAGGTGAAATCTATGGCTCGCATTGCCAAGCTGGAAAAGGCAAAGGCTAAAGAACTTGCCACTAAACTGGGCTAAATGTACACTGTTGAGTTCTCTGCATATAAAAATAATAATAAATATTCTTCAAGCAAAAAAAAAAAAAGGTGTTGAAAGAAGTTGTTGCTCCCATGTACTGCCATGGGTCAATAGCTACATTCTGCAATCTTTAAGCACTGAAATAACATTTTTGTTCTCATCACAATGTAGATATTTGGAAATGTTCAAACATTGAGTTCTGAAAAGTTCAAGGTTTATCGAGCACGTAAATGTACAACGTACTATGTGAGTTAATGTAACAGAAATGAAGCAGCAAAAGAAGAGTCTAAAGCTAAACTATCAAGAATTGGTGGTAACACAAAATTCAAGAAAGGAAGTTTAAAGGAGAAGAAAGTGATCACAAATTTTAAACATAAACAATATTTGATAAGGAATAAGGATTACAATAAAGATCTTAGACTTAAACAAGTTTCTTCCAGGGGTACTTATCAGGATGGATGTTTACTGCAGAAGTTAAAGATCAACTAAATGTTGAGAATTTTAACAACAGAAAAAGAAGTAGAACAATAGCTATAAAGGATAATACAGGTGAAGTTCTTTGACCACTAAAAAATAAAAAAGAATTATTTATGTTTTATGTCAGAGAGAGTGGCAAAAGAAAAATCAGGGGTAGGAAGAAAATGTTTATCAATAAAAGGGATATTATAAATTCAAAAGAAATAGGAATGAAGGTTTTACCATGTTTATCAGTAAAGCAGATTTGATTATGGAAGCACAAAATGTATCGAAGAAATAATAGGGTTTTGTATTTAATACTTTGTAATAGCTTTGTATTTAATGTATTTTTTATTTAATACTTTGTAATAGATTAATGGTTCCTACCTTCACCACTCTCCATGCCTTCTACAAAGATCCCTCCACATTGGGGAAGAATCCAGTACCGGCGTCTATAACGATCCTGGCCAAACATCATTGAACGTAAGGAGTGAGAAGCATCAAAGAGCTTCCTTCTGTACTGACTCTGTTGCTGTTAAAAAATAGTACATATAATTAAGTTATGGACATTAAATGCTTTAAAAATTAAAAGCAACTTTATAGTTACTATGACTTTAGAATAAATTTTACTACTGAAAAAAGATAGTAAAAGGGCTAAATTACATCCCTGATTTTAATTTCAGTAACATTTGTAAAGATAGAAGTTATTTTAAGAAAATTGGAATATTTTTGTTGCCATGAATTAAAAAAAAGTCTTATTTTATTAGGTGTCTTAAGAGTATAGACTGTCTTATACCTGATAATAAATAATGCGATAAAAGTGTTTTACTGCGTGAAAGCAAATTGGTTCAATTTTATTGATTGCATTATATAACAAACTATATTTATAGCTGGCCAAATCCATAGTTGCTTATATTCATACTCACGCTGCAAACTTAGATAACACATGATTAAGTTTTAGGATAGAACTGTAATAAATCTAACATTGATACAATACCCAGGCATTGTGTAATAATTATAAAAATTTTTTTCTTATAAAAAGCTCAACTTAAACTTCACTAATGGTACTGAAAATTAGTTTTTAATGAGAGGCACATAAATATATACGGTTTACAAATCCAATACAAATAAAATCCATTAATATAGACATGATAAATAAAACCTAAGAGGTTAAAACTGTTGCCATGAAATTCAGCTGAATTTTTGAGTAATCAATTTCTAAAAATATGATTGTCTGTATTGATACTTTGTATCTATATGAAGAACTGAAGAATACAGAATGTTTTGTCCATAGGCTCTAATTAAGTTCAGCATCACATGTTAGGAGGCAGGCTTTTAATTTAGGCATTAAACTTTTTTTTTTAAATTTTTATTTTTTTATTGTTAAATCATAGCTGTGTACATTAGTGCAGTCAAAGGGTACAATGTGCAGGTTTCATATACAATCTGAAATATTCTCATCAAACTGTTCGACATAGCCTTCATGGCATTTTCTTAGTTACTGTATGTAGGCATTTGTATTCTGCATTTAGTAAGATTCGCCTGTACCAATTGTAAGATGCACCGTAGATGTGGCCCCACCCATTACCCTCCCTCCACCAAAACCTCCCGCCTCCCTTCCCCTTCCTTGGCTCTTTCCCCATAGTCTTGTGCTATAGTTGGGTTATAGCCTTCATGTGAAAGCTATAATTTAGCTTCATAGCAGAGCTGAGTACAAAGGATAGTTTTTCTTCCATTCCTGAGATACTTTGCTAAGAAGAATATGTTCCAGCTCCATCCATGTAAACATGAGAAAGGTAAAGTCTCCATCTTTCTTTAAGGCTGCATAATATTCCATGGTACACATGTACCACAATTTGCCAGTCCATTCGTGGGTCGATGGACACTTGGGCTTCTTCCATGACTTAGCGATTATAAATTGGGCTACAATAAACATTCTGGTACAGATGTCTTTGTTATATTGTGACTTCTGGTCTTTGGGGTATAAACCTAGTAAAGGAATTATATGATCGAATGGCAGGTCTATTTTTAGGTCTCTAAGTATTCTCCAAACATCCTTCCAGAAAGAACGTATTAGTGGGCATTCCCACCAGCAGTGTAGAAGTGTGCCCTTTTCTCCACATCCACGCCAACATCTCTGGTTTTGGGATTTTGTTATGTGGGCTACTCTTACTGGGGTTAGGTGGTATCTCAAAGTAGTTTTGATTTGCATTTCTCTGATGATTAAGGATGATGAGCTTTTTTTCATGTGTTTGTAGATTGTGCGTCTATCTTCTTTAGAGAAGTTTCTCTTCTCTGAGATGGGATCACATGTTCTTTTCTTGCTAATACTTTTTGAGTTCTCTGTGGATTCTGGTTATTAGACCTTTATCAGAGGAATAACCTGCAAATATTTTCTCCCATTCTGAGGGCTGTCAGCTTGCTTTACTTACTATGTTCTTGGCTGTGCAGAAGCTTTTTAGTTTGATCAGGTCCCAGTAGTGTATTTTTGACACTGCTTCAATTGCCTGGGGAGTCCTCCTCATAAAATATTCACCCAGGCCAATTCCTTCAAGAGTTCTCCCTGCACTTTCTTCAAGTATTTTTATAGTTTCATGTCTTTAGTTTAAATCTTTTATCCAGTGAGAGTCTATCTTAGTTAATGGTGAAAGGTGTGGGTCCAGTTTCAATCTTCTACAGGTTGCCAGCCAGTTTACCCAGCACCATTTGTTAAATAGGGAATCTTTTCCCCACTGAATTGTTTTTAATTGGCTTGTCAAAGATCAAATAACGGTTAAGTAGCTGGATCCATCTCTTGGTTCTCTATTCTGTTCCAGACATCTACTTCTCTGCTTTTGTGCCAGTACAATGCTGTTTTGATCACTATCGATTTATAGTACAGTCTCAGGTCTGGTAGCGTGATTCCTCCTGCTTTGTATTTATTGCTGAGTAATGTTTTGGCTATTCGAGGTTTTTTCTGATTCCATATAAAACAAAGTATTATTTTTTCAAGATCTTTAAAATATGACAATGGAGCTTTAATAGGAATTGCATTAAAATTGTATATTGCTTTGGGTAGTATGGACATTTTAACAATGTTGATTCTTCCCAGCCATGAGCATGGTATGTTTTTCCATCTGTTAACATCTTCAGCTATTTCTTTTCTTAGAGTTTCAAAGTTCTCTTTGTATAGATCTTTCACATCCTTTGTTAGGTATACTCCTAAATATTTCATCTTCTTTGGTACTACTGTGAAAGGAATAGAGTTCTTGACTGTTTTTTCGGCTTGGTTATTGTTGGTATATACAAAGGCTACAGATTTATGGGTGTTGATTTTGTAGCCTGAGACATTGCTGTATTCCTTGATCACTTCTAAAAGTTTTGTAGTAGAATCCCTAGTGTCTTCCAGATATACGGTCAGATCATCTGCAAAGAGTGAAAGTTTGATCTCTTCTGACCCTATGTGGATACCCTTGATCGATAATTTAGGTATTAAACTTTTAAGGTTTAATCTTCATTTTAGTTGCTAACAAAAAGCTTATTTTTACTTAATAGTCAGAAAAAAATGAATCCTTATGCAAAGTCGATTTTTAAAACACTGCAAAAAGATGCAAATATTATTACTCTGAAAAGGGCTTACTTTACTCAGTTTTTCAATCTGTTTTTCTAGCTCTTCAACACTTGCTGCTTGGTCACCTTCATCCTATACATAAGAAAATACAGTATCATTTACTGGTTTTTATGGTTTATTCAATCTATCAGCAAATACTTAATGAATGTCTCCTATATATAAATTACCGGGAGAGGCACTGTGGGAACTAATAAGTTTTTCTCTATAAACTAATAATCTGGTAAGGAGACAAAAAACATTATATTGGGAAAAAACAACCTAAATAGTAGAAAGCTACATTTATAAGGATTTCGAAAGAGATTCTATATGGAAGAAGTTATATTTTAACTAACTACTAAAGAAGAGTTAAGGGAGGCGTCCATAGCTCAGTGGATAGGGTGCTGGCCACATACACCGAGGTTGGCAGGTTTGAACCCAGCCTGGGCCAGCTAAAATAACAATGACAACTGCAACAACAACAACAACAAAATAGCCAGGTGTTGTGACAAGTGCCTGTAGTTCCAGCTACTCGGGAGGCTGAGGCAAGAGAATTGCTCAAACCCAAGAGTTTGAGGTTGCTGTGAGCTGTGACACCATAGCACTCTACCCAGGGCAAGAGCTTGAGACTCTGTCTCAAAAAAAAAATTCTTTTTAACATCCTATACAATGCCCCAAATGGTTACAAATTTTATCAGTCAGAGAAAAGAAGAGGATAGGGTATTGTGGGTCCTCCTGGGTGCAGAGGGGGAAAAGGGCATTTAATAAAAAGTCTGACATATCTTGACATGACAGGTGCATAAGAAGAGGTAAGGTGAGAAATAAAGCAAGATGAGTTTTGGGCAAGATTATAAAGAGCTGTAAATGCTTGCAATTAAAAACAGTAAGATCCTTTGAAAGAGGTTAAATATCAGAACTCCGCTTTATAAAGATTAATCTGGCAATAGCTGTAAGATGCCCTAGAGCAGAGAAAGGAATTAAAATTGCCAAAACTAGCTAATTTTAGTGCTTTCAAGAGAAAGAGGAGGTATGGGCCTTGCTAGGGTAAAAGAAAGAAAAATAGATGCAATAGATATTACATATTTAGAGAATTGTTAAGTTTTGGCAAATCATAAATTTGAAGCAAGGACGTATGAAGGAGAGGATGTTAAAGTTTTAAATCTAGAAGAATGTGAAAATACAATAATGGTACCATTAACTAAAGGGGCCATTTTTAGAGTGAAGAAGGTATATTTTGAACACATCAAACTGTTAGAATATAAATAATCCCAAATATAGGTTTGGCTCCCGTAGCTCAGTGGTTACAGTGCCAGCCACATACACGGGGGCTGGTGGGTTCTAACCCAGTCCGGGCCTGCTAACAACAATAACAACAACAACAACAACAAAAATAGCCCGCGTTGTGGTAGGCGCCAACAGTCCCAGCTACTTGGGAGGCTGAGGCAAGAGAATCACTTAAGCCCAAGAGTTTGAGGTTGCTGTGAGCTGTGATACCACAGCACCCTACCAAGGGCAACATAGTGAGACTGTCTCAGAAAAAAAAAAAAGAATCTGTATAGTTCTTTGAAGAATTCACAAGTAATACAGTATTTTGCGGTTTAAAATGCATTCCAGTGTATAACATGCACCTATATTTTGGGCCCAGACTTTCAAGAAAATGCCCTTCAATAAAGTGGCTGGCTCTCAGCCAGTAAAGACAGATGCAGAGAAGGCTAGCACTCCCTACTAAACGTGCAGACTACACAGTACTCCCGCAGCTGCCTGCTCTGTAAAGGCTGCTCCTCCCTCCCTGTCGTGTTGGGGCTGCCTCAGAGATGGCCAAGCACATGGGTGGCGGGGTGGGAACTCAGCCTGTTGGTAGCAGGCGGGTCCCTAGGGCCTGTGTGGGGCTCCCAGTGTCCTCTGTGCAGTTGGGCCTTGGGCTTCATCCCTTGTCCTACATGGCTGTGGCTCGCCTCGTCCCACCCTATCAGCCCCACCACCATGCCCTCCCTATTCTCCTGCTCAGCATAGGCCACTCAGGCTCCCTTCCTCCTAATCCCAGATCCTCTAGGGCTGGAACCCAGTGTACCAAGTAAGCCCAGGAGGAAGGGTGTGGAGGCTCCAAGAGTCCCGCTAGGCACCTTTGCTTCTGAGCCATTAGACTACCCATGTCTAATGTGCATCCTTATTCCCCCTCCCCCCAAATTTGGGCAAAAATGTGTACATTATACATGGCAAAATATAGTATATATAAAAAAATACTTCTTTTGTTTAAGAAGTGTCCTTTTTATTTAGGCATTCTATTTAAAAGAACTTAATAAATAATAATCATCACAAAGAACTTAATATAATAAATATTAAATATTAACTTTTCAGATGAAGAAACTGAGGCAAATAAATGTCAAGACTGAATTCAAATCCAAATCCATTTCACTCCAAATTGTTTTTAGTGTTACCCAGTTGTAGTTAAGTCTTAAAATCAACCTAAATTTGATTACCTCATCTTCACAGGTATCAGTCTTCTTTCCTTTTTTGTCTTCTTTATCTTCTTCATCCTCATCATCTTCATCAGCTTGGTCATCACTATCATCGTCGTCATCATCATCATAATCACTGTCTCCTCCCTTCCTTCTTCTCTTTCGTCCTGGAGTGGGTGTGCCCAAGGGATGTTGCTCTTCTCCAAGATCAATGCCACCTGAAGTGTCTCTTTTGCCAGTTTTCTTAGCATGAATGATTCTGAGCCTTTAAATATTATTTAAAAAATGATGATATGAAATAAAAGCCTTCTTCATACTCTTTTAAAAATGTAAAACATGAGTTTTAAGCAGAAATACCTTGTAGTTTTTCTTTTAGGATAAGCAATATATCAATGGCACTAAAATGGCACTTAGAATTAAGGAAATATAAGAAATGTGTTTCCATAAATAATAACTTTCAAGAGTTATTCTGAATATCTCTTTGGAACAAGAACACATTTAAAAATACTATTTAAAAAAGATGAATTCTAAAAATGGCAGACAAAGTGACAATTTCTGATCCTATACTATCTGATTGAATAAATTTCAATTCAAATTACTGTAAAGAAACTGTAAACTTAACATAAAAGTTGAGGTAGCTGGGCTTGACAGTTCATGTCTGTAATCGTAGCACTCTGGGAGGCAGGGGAGGGTGGACTCCTTGATCTCAGAAGTTTGAGAGCAGCCTGAGCAACAGTGAGACCCTCATCTCTAAAAACAGCCTGGAGCCTGTAGTCCCAGCTACTCAGAAGCTGAGACAGGAGGATAATTTGAACCTAAGAGTTTGAAGTTGCTATGAGCTATGATGCCATGGCACTACACCAAGGGTGACAAAATGAGACTCTATCTCAAGGGAAAAAAAAAAAAAGAAGTTGTGAAATTTTAGCATGATATTTCCTGGCAGGAGGATAATTTAGGTTTAATTTTGAGTAAGTTTAATTAGGATGTGTAAAAGCAGAGTTTAATTAGGAGGCAATTTTTAAAAAAGTGGTAGTAACATTCTAAAAAGTGACATGACAGCAACAACAATCTTAGAAAATGTGATTGCTTGTCTTCTTCGAGAGAAGAAGGAGAAAATTCATTTCTTCTAAGTAGGAAGACTATATCTTCAATGAATTTCGTTGTATCTTTTGTCCATTGCAAATTCTGGCTCCAAGTTTTATTAGTTTTATATCCCATCCTAATTAAACACTACCTTTCCTTTAGAAAATTAAAGTTTAAATTCTATCTCTGCAATTTGTTTTCTTTAGTGGAAACTTATACAATAGAAAAATAGATTAATTTTTTAATAGTAGATTAATTTTTTTTTTTTTCTTTTGCGTTTTTGGCCAGGGCTGGGTTTGAACCCACCACCTCTGGCATACGGCATCTGGGGCTAGTGCCCCACTCCTTTGAACCACAGGTACCGCCCAATAGTAGATTAATTTTAATAAAAACAGGACTTACTTGCGGAGTTTACCTTCCACCATCCACTTATCTCTCCTCAAGTTTGACATGTAATCAATGTTCTTATCGATTTCACTGCCAAGGTAAAAATTTATTAAAAGATAATCCATTTATGTTAAGTAAAATTACATAATTGTGTATATACATATGAATACAGTATACATATATGTGTTTACATATGTATGTACATACATGTTGAAAATCCATAATTTCTTTATTGGATATGTTAGTATTAGAAAATTTACTTTTCTTTCTACCTTTTTTTTTTTTGTAGAGACAGAGTTTCACTTTATCGCCCTTGGTAGAGTGCCGTGGTGTCACACAGCTCACAGTAACCTCCAACTCCTGGGCTTAGGCGATTCTCCTGCCTCAGCTTCCCGAGTAGCTGGGACTACAGGCGCCTGCCACAACGCCCGGCTATTTTTTTGTTGTAGATTGGCCGGGGCCGGGTTTAGAACCCGTCACCCTCAGTATATGGGGCCGGCGCCCTGCTTACTGAGCCATAGGTGCCGCCCTTTTCTTTCTATCTTAAACCACGAAAGAAACTATCTACCTATTGCCCTGGAAAGATAACATCCCAAGTTTTGTTGCATATATTGGATGTGAAAAGGTCCAAAATCCATAAAAGGAAATCAGAACATACATACAAAGATGGATATTAACATAGGTGCATATATGCACATAAGTACATGTGAAATCTGAGTGTATGTGTGTAAATGTCCAAACAGAAATTCAGAATATGACATCCTTGGTGATAGTAATAAGTCAAACAGGGGTACTTTTGCTTCTAAGGTAAAAACCATAGTATACCATTTGCATTGAATTTGTGTGTTACCCTGTTCACATTTAATGAAATTATGCTTTCATAAAATTTTAAAACCTAAATATTATTATTACATTCTTTGGGATGACAGTCTGAATAGCAAAAATAAAAAAAAAATCATATTAGTACAGTATTATAGCTAATGTATGCACAAAAAACTAATAGTGTCCAGCAATGAATAGTAGAAATACTTGGCTTTGAATGTTCCAATTGCTCTTTTTTTCTAGAAAGGTAAAGGACTAAAAGCAATATAATTAAAATCTATAAAATAACAAATAGCAAGGACAAGATGAACGTGAATTTGTTCACAAACTTTAAAAGACTAGAATACGTATTAGTATTAGTATTAATATTTCATTAGTAACAAATACTAGAAAACTTATTTTGACTCTTAAGTGAGATTAAGTATTTTCTAAAAAAGTAAAAATTAATGTATTGATAAAGTAATTATCTAAGGTTATACTAGCAAATAACAAAACAAACATTGGCTGGATAATTCTATGAATGACTACTAAAGAAAATCAGGTAGTCATCTGTCTTCAAAAGACGTCCAAGGATGGCTGGGTGTAGTGGCTCATGCCTGTAATCCTAGCTCTGGGAGGAAAAGGCGGGAGGATTGTTTCTGAGGCTGCAGAGAGCTGATAACACCACCGCACTATACCCAGGGTGACAGAGTCAGATTCTGTCTTAGTAACAAGAACAAAAAAAATGTCAAGGAAAGAAAATTTGCAGATTCTTATGAAGGTGCTGAATTCTGGCACCATATCAAGAAAAAAGGGTTAAAATTTTTTAGTATATAAGGAATTAACAAAATTATTAAACAAAACAGGAGACAAGGACTACAGTTACATATATACAGTATGATTGAATTTTCCCCCTAATAAACTACAAAGAAATAACATCAAAATATTATTAGTGGATCTCTAAATGGTGAGATTAAATACAATTTTAATTTTCTTCATTAGTCTGTAACTTCTGAACTTTCTATAATCAATTTGTAATATTTATGATTAGAGAAATTCAAAACCGAAAATAACAGAAAAGTCTGGGCAAATGCTTACCTTACCACACTCTTGCTGCATGCCAACTCATTGATTAGGAAAGCCAGGACTGAGGCTTTTTGTGCTGGAGTATGAGCCTGAAAAGCTTTGGTCTTCAGGCTTTCAGTAAGCTCAGTTTCTCCACAATGGGCTTCCATAAAAATCTGCAAAATCTCGGAAACATTGTCTCGATTCACACCAACGTTCAGTAAATGTTCTCCAAGAGCTGTTTTGGCCTATAAAAGTTTGGCATTTTTATCAGCATTGAGCATAACATTCATAACATAAAAGCAGTAAGATTAAAAATACATGCATTACATGTTCTAGATATTACTGATAAGGGCTTTTTCACATTATCATTTTTTTTTTAAGACAGGGTCTTGCTCTATTGCTTGAGATAGAGTACAGTGGTATCACAATAACTCACTGCAACCTCAAACTCCTGGGCTTGAGAGATCCTTCTGCCTCTCAAATAGCTGGGATACAGGAGCCCGCCACAATGCCAGGCTATTTTTTTGTTGTTGTTGTAGTTGTCATTGTTGTCCAGCAGGCTCGAACCTGCAAGCCCCGTGTATGTGGCTAGTGCCCAAGCCACTAAGCTACAGGCTCCAAGCTAGGGTTTTAACAATTTTGATGAAGTATTCATAAAAAATAGGCATTAGATGATAGACAAATATTCAAGTACTTGTATTTTTCTGTTCCTTCTTCAAACAATTGGTTTAATGTCAAGCAGGGAGAAAAGTACATATACTTATGGGTAGCAGAAGTTTTAAATCATCTATCAAGCCTTCTCTGATTACAGAAAACTATCCCAAGCTTTTCCTCAGCTTTATCTAGACATTTTATTATTATTATTTTTATTTTTTGAGACAGAGTCTCATTATGTCACCCTTGGTAGAGTGCTATGGCATCACAGCTCACAGCAACCTCAAACTCTTGCGCTTAAACAATTCTCTTGCTTTAGCCTCCCATGTAGCTGGGACTACAGGCGCCTGCCACAACACCTGGCTATTTGTTGTTGTTGTCATTGTTGTTTGGCAGGCATGGGCTGGGCTCGCACCCACCAGCCCTGGTGCATGTGGCTGGGCGCCCTAGCTGCTGAGCTACAGGCACCGAGCTTCTAGACATTTTATTACTCATGGCAGGATGGTGAGGTTTAAAAGCATTATTATTGTGCTTTACAATAGCTTTATGTTGTCCTAAGTTTTATTGTTTGGAAAACCAAAATGAATAGGGAGATGAAAGAAAAACTAACAGGTGCACCTGGAAGCTTTCCTTTTCATGATATTATCTAGAAGAGCAAAGCTTACTGGAATGGGTATCTTAATTGGAACAAAGATAAATTAGAACTTATTGAGTATCCACTGAACAGCATAGAGAATTAACATCCTAGTCTACAGGTGCCTTGATTACCTCAGTTGTTTGTAGTGACAGAGACAAAACAAAGAATAACTTCAGGAGGTACAAACAAGCTGTAATTATCTTATGAATTCTATGTTTTTGATAAATACCACTCAGAGTACTTCCTTAAATCTACTTAGTTTTTGTCTATAGACAGAAGAAAAAAGAGTAACTTGAGAATGAGCTACATTCCTTAAGCTTTATAACCAGATTATAACTTGACACTTTGTGAGACATCATGAGGAAAAAATTAGATCAGTCTACATAATCTTAGCTAATATTTTAAAAGTGGCTATCAATGCATTGATAGTACAAATTTAAAAAAAAATTTTTGTATTTTGTTTTTTTACCTTGTATCCTGTAATTAGACCTGGATCACATACAGCAGCTGAGAGGAGCCTCACAAGCAAGTCTTGTACTTCACCCATGCTGTCCCCTATATTTAGTAATCCCTCTTGAAGAACACTCAGGTTTGGAACATCAATATTCACATCAAAGCCCAAAACTTTACCAAAGTTTCGTAAGAACTGCACCACCATGAGACAGTCTGAAAAGGTACTTCCAGAGAGAACAAGTCCTGGAATACGAGGCAATTCTGGCAAAGGCTGAAAATAAAATAATATAAAAATAAAATTAAAAGTAACAAAAATTTTGAAAAACCATGATTTCTGTATCTTCTAAAGTAAAATAAGTGGCTTTTTCCCTCAAGTATTGTACCAATGCATTTCTACTTGCACAGTAAATTCCCTGAAGGCATTTCTGTAACCCACACAGTAGTAATCAGAGTATCCAGAATACAAGTAATCATCAGTAAATTTTGGTTGAATTCAGAATGAACTTAGATCTCTGTAAGAGAGATAACTAATTTTAATTAACTTTCATACTGATAAAACATGGATTATATAACTGGAACAAAAATTAAATAACATAAGAAACAAACATTTCAAAAATACCTTATCATGGATATTCTTAGTAGGGGTTTGTGCACTGATTTCTTCTAGTGATAGAGACATTTAAAATTTACAGAAGCTCTACTTTTTTGGTAGCTCAGAAACTAACAGCAGCCTTCTGAGGGCTGTATAGCTGACTATCTATGGCTAATAAATGCAGATAAATTCCTACATCCACATGACCAGAACTCATGCCCTGAACCTGAACCTAGTTATAACACAACTAAAGATCTTTAGGTTTCCCTATATTTAGCAAAACATTAATATAAGTTCCAGTATTAAAATTAGAAAGGTGCCTGTTTTCACTTATGCTCACATTTTAACATTTTAATGACTAAGTTCTAGTACTGTCATAGACATTCAAAAAATTCAATAGGTAATCTAGGTTAAAAAAATTTTTCATTCATTACTATGATATAAACGGGCATTTTAAACTTTAATTGGGAAAAAGGTAACTTATAAATATTTGTTTATCTGAATTGGTTCCTTGTTCAAAAATGCTCCTCCACTCTGCACTAACCAAAGACATTTTCTATCAATATTGTGTGAAAGCACAAAACTATGGGTAATAGCTGAGGCCATGTAAATCTTTTATATTACACTTAAAAGTCAATTAATTCTGAGTCTCCCCTTTTTCTCAAATCATGTAAGACATACATATTTCTATATAATTCTAAAAATTCACATAACAAAGCTAATAAATGGATAGCTTTAAATGAACTTACATATTTGATAGAGTACATATGAATTTGAAATGAAAATAAAAGGTGCAAGAAAAATAAAGCCCACTTAGGATTAAAAATACTTGCTCACTATCAACTTATTAATGTGTTAATTTGCACAACCTATTCTTTGCTTAAGTAAATTTAATCACCCAAATGACGAGAATAAGTATGTTTTTATTTGGAAGCATTTATGCTATGTAAGTAAATAAAATATTAATATAATTCAATTCCCACTAGGGTACTAAAAATTTGATTTGAGCACTTTAGAAAAGAACTTATATAAATCAAAAGACAATCAGATGAATATGGCGTATCAGTAAATACAGATGCTACTAACCAAGTATAATAACATACTATGGGACAGTATTACAGAGATGATATGCATTGATATAATTTTCTAGAAATACCATCTTCTTTTTTTTTTTTGTAGAGACAGAGTCTCACTGTACCACCCTCGGGTAGAGTGCCATGGCGTCACACGGCTCACAGCAACCTCTAACTCTTGGGCTTACGCGGTTTTCTTGCCTCAGCCTCCCAAGCAGCTGGGACTACAGGCACCCGCCATGACGCCCGGCTATTTTTTGTTGCAGTTTGGCCGGGGCTGGGTTTGAACCCGCCACCCTTGGCATATGGGGCCGGTGCCCTACTCACTGAGCCACAGGCGCCGCCCGAAATACCATCTTCTTAATTGTAGTCAAAACATAATTGATTCCTTCTCAAAGTTTATGACATCATGTCAGTTGCCAAGATCATTGCGATCTTTCTAAATTTCTACTTTCATGTATTTTAGCAACACTATTTGTCCATGAAGCACCATGAGAAATTAAACACATGAGATGCTTTAGTTAGAAATAGTTTCTTAGCTTTTATAAAGATAAACAGTACGGACTTTAGAGTTTAACAAACTCGGGCTTGAATCCAAATCGCCATTTACTTGTATAATTTTGGGCAAATTCCTTAACCTCTTTGTGTCTCAGTTTTCTTATCTGTAAATGGGAATAAATATCAACTCCGCAGAATTACATTAAGGATTACATGAGAGAATTCATGTAAGTGATTTGCATGGTGCCTGCCATGTAGTAAACATGCTCAGTGAAGATTGGCTACCATTACTAAACCATTCTTTAAAGATGAAGATATATATTATTTGAGGAGGTTACAGATTATAAATCCTAATTTATTTAAACATGTATGGGGGAGTGGGGAGGAGTCAGATTTTTTCTGTGCCTAAATACTTGGGTAGGACCAAAAGAAATATGAAAACCCTATCTACTTCTATAATTCTTCTTTGTAGATTTCTGCAGTATTAAATTATTAATTTCTATAAATTATTGATTTCTACTTATATTAAAAAGGCGGGCAGTGTTACACTTAATATATTAAGAATTGCCATTATCAACATAGGAGCTTCAGAGAAGTTTATTGGTGCAGAGACAAATTGATCTAGATTTGGAATTTCATTGCTCTGGTCTAGTTAAAAATGAAAGGCTTTCATAATGGCAGCTCTGGCAAAAGAATCAGATGAGAAAACTGGAAAAACTAAATTTATTAATGAAATGGCTTACATGCTGCATAAATTACCTTTTGGTCTGCTAAACACATGTCTTCATTAGGCTTCTTTAGTTCCTTTGCCATTTCTAATTCTAATCTTCGTTGCTCTAGTTTACGCTCTTTATTCAATCTTTTCTCATCACGTTTTTCTTGCTTCAATCGTTCTTTTTCCTTTAAAAGAAAATCATGTTCACATATTCTCCTTAATTATTATATATGGTTGAAAAAACTACAGTTAAAATTCTTTTTTTAATTTTTGCTTTCAATTTCAGCTGGCTTTCACTCTTCTTAGCTTGAAGTTGTTCTTTTTTTTTTTTAATTTTCTTTTTTTTCCATTCTTCCTTTATCACTTAAGCGTTTGAGGTTGCTGTGAGCTGTGATGCCAAAGCACTCTACCGAGGGTGACACAGTAAGACTCTGTCTCAAAACAAAAAAACAAAAAAGAAAAACCTTTCTTTTTTTTTTTTTTTTGTAGAGACAGAGTCTCACTGTACCGCCCTCGGGTAGAGTGCCGTGGCGTCACACGGCTCACAGCAACCTCTAACTCTTGGGCTTACGCAATTCTCTTGCCTTAGCCTCCGGAGCAGCTGGGACTACAGGTGCGCGCCACAATGCCCGGCTATTTTTCTGTTGCACTTTGGCTGGGACTGGGTCCGAACCCACCAACCTCGGCATATGGGGCCGGCGCCCTACTCACTGAGCCACAGGCGCGGCCCACAAGAAAAACCTTTCAATTTTCTATCAAAATAAAGTCCAAGTCCTTACATCTGAATTTAATTCTCTCCTTTTCCAACCTTATCTCTCACTTTTACATTCTATGTAGATTTAGAATTTGCTATTCCTGATGAACATTAGTCTCCTTACCTCCTTTTACTGGTTCACTCCATTTAAAGAATTCATTATTCTCATATTTTTTTGAGCCAGGGCCTCACTCTGTTGCCCAGGCTGGAGTGTTAATGGCATGATAATAGCTCCTTGTAACCTCCAAATTCTGGGCTCAAGCCTCCCAAGTAGCTAGGACTACAGGTGTGTGCCACAATGCCCAGCTAATTTTGTCTTCTGTAGACACGGAGTCTTGCTATGTTACCTAAGCTGGTCTCAAACTCCTGGCCTCAAGTGATCCTCCTGATTCAGACTTCCAAAGTGCTGGAATTATAGGTACAAGAACCATGCCCAGTCCCTATTACTAATTTCTTTTAATTCTCATAGCTTTATAATTTTAACATAGCACTTATTGCTTCCTGTACTATACATATATTTGTGCCCATATCCCAATCATCTCCATTTCAGGTAGCACTGTTAAGTGAGCACCCTCCCTGCTGTGGGAGGGATGGGCCAAAAAGGAGAAAAAGGAGTGAAGGAAATGTAGCCAGAGGGAAAGCATGGCTTGTTTAAACATTTATAGAAGTTTAAGACTGTAGTGTGGTTTGTAGCCGAGTAACTGCTGACTATTATGATAGAGAGCCAGAGGCCATAACACAAGGATCTTTTTACATGAAATGCAAAGTTACTTGTTCATTTTTGTACTGCGTCTGAATTTCTGGGTTACTGATTCATGCAGATGTTTGGGAGCACAATGATAAGATTGTTGACATAAAAAAGCTCTACAATTTATTTTTATCAATTATAAACTAAAAAGCAGTTTCGTAGTTTTTAATGACATGAAATATATACAACTAACATGTAACATTCCTACAATATAGGCACAGATTTTCAAATCAAATTATCAGGTAAAAGCCTAAAGTATTCTTACTATAAACTCTTAAGAAAGGGCAGCAAAGTCACTGGTAAAGACTTTTTTCCCCTTCAAATTGGATTTTCAGTTCCTAAACACATAAAATGCTATTCTAAGAACTTTTATAAAGAAGGAATGATTTAATTTTTTGATTCCTCACCAGAATCATGAATTAAGATCACTAATAGAAAAAAGCATATTAAATATCTCTTATAGATTTCAAAGTAGTTGATGTAGATTTTTCTACTACAGTCATGTTCCATATAGTGACATTTTTGTCAATAATGAACCATGCACACAATAGTAGCTAAACCATACAGCCTGGGTATGTAACAAACTATACTATCTAGGTTTGTGTAAGAACACAGTATGATGTCTGCATAATAATGAAATCACCTAACAATGCATTTCTCAGAACATATCCACATCATGAAGCAACACATGAGTAGACTTTTATTTATTTATTTATTTATTTTGAGACTAAAGTGCTGTGGCATTATCACAGCTCATAGTAACCCCAAATTCTTGGACTCATTGGCCTGGCGCCCACTGCTCAGTGGTTAGGGTGCCAGCCACATACCCCAATGGTGGCGGGTTCAAACCGGGCCTGGGGCCAGCTAAACAATAATGACAACTGCAACAAAAAAAAATAGCCGGGTGTTGTGGTGGGCACCTGTAGTCCCAGCTACCTGGGAGGCTGAGGCAAGAGAATCGCTTAAGCCCAAGAGTTTGAGGTTGCTGTAAGCTGTGATGCCATAGCACTCTGAGGGCGGTATAGTGAGACTCTGTCTCAAAAATAGATAAATAGAAAATACTTGGACTCAAGTGATCTTCCTGCTTCAGCCTCTCAAGTAGCTGAAACTATTGGCATGTGGCCCCATACCCAGCTACTCTAATAATCACTAAGACTGCTGAAAATGACTACCAGTTCTTTTCAAAAAGAAAGAACCCATGTGACACTCAAGGCCTTTTCACTGTGCCAGTTTCTCATTGGTAGCAATCCATGGGGTATATACACACTTCACAGATTCTTGGGCAATGAGCTAGTGTGTTGAATGCCATGAGGTAAACATGGATTATATTCTTGGAGTATGAATTTTACCTAGTGACATGCAATATTTTTCCAAATAAAAAAGCATAGCTATAATATGGAATAGATGTTAAGGCCACATCAATATTTAGGATAAAATGGGTAGTTCCAAGAAATCTTAGAAATATATGGGACCTTTATCAACTAAAGACAAGCATCCATTTTTGTCAACTCTTAGGAGCACTTTAGTGGAAGTTTAGAGTCTCTCAATTTAGTGTCAATGGTTTAGAACTAACATATTCTATGGTTCTGGTACAAGATGACTCTTAAAGAATCAGAGCTTCCATGGTCCCTTCAATGTAGAATGGCAAATAAAGCCAGTCACAATCTATCCTCACTCAAGTTCTAGTCTCCTATCTCCTAGTTCTCAGTGCATTTCCCACACTCAGCCACATTCTATGATACTGCTATGTGTAGAAGCCAGCACAGCTCTTCTGAAGTTAATGCAAGGATGATGATAACCAACCAAGCTAGGATGGGTGTGCCCACAAGGTTAAAATTGGCTAAACCTCTCCCTGTATTTCAATGACTAGTCCTGTTTGGTCACAGCACTGTACCTTTGTGTATCTCACTTGCTCTGCCCAGAATTTGTATAAAGCCTGTTTTAAAAATTCTTTCCCCAACTACTTCAGGCATTTTAATACTTGTCATTTTTGAGCTTCCATATAATTTATTGCATTGTATAACAAGTACTTATATAAAGTTGAGTGTGAGATGCTAGAAGGCACAGGAACGAACTTATTTACAGGTTTCTTCCTGGACCTATTCAATTCCTGGCAGTATAATTTGTTGGGCACCTCAAGACAGTATTTTTTTTTTCTTCTTTTTTTTTGAGACAGAGTCTCAAGTTGTCACCCTGGGTAGAGTGCCATGGTGTCATGGCAACCTCAAACTCTTGGGCTTAAGTGATTCTCTTGCCTCAGCCTCCCAAGTAGCTAGGACTACAGGCACCCCCCACCTCCCACCCCCTGCAATGCCCGGCTATTTTTTTGTTGCAGCTGTCATTGTTATCTAGCTGGCCCAGGCCAGGTTCAAACTCGCCACCTTGGTATATGTGGCTGGCGCCATAAACACTGTGCTACGGGCACTGAGCCAAGAAAGTTTTTAATGATTTTATCTTTCTATGACTTTTGACCTTGCACTAGTCCAACTCTGCTCTCTCACTGATCTCCCTGATCTATTTTCTTATTTCCAACTATAATAGTTATCACATGACTAATATATTCAGTGTGCCATGGGTTGTAAAAATTATTTGAGCATTTATTAACTTGCTGATGATTAATTCTTCAAATGACACACAAAAAAAGATAGGGTAACATTTGAACTAGTCATTAAACACATAAAATAGGCAAATTTTTCTTTATTTTTTTATATTTCATTCTGTGCACAAACATAATTGATGTATTCCATTTTCAGTTATAGTATATATAAAATTTAAATTCCAAAGTGGAGTTCAATATATTTATTAATATTCAGATTACATTTAGAGATTTTAAAGTGTCTGAAATACATTTCTAATATTTGTTCCAACATTAATAACTTCTTAGCCACTTTTTTTATCGTGATTTAATATGCTTGCAAACAGACCTCTCTGTAAACATTAAACAGACTTCTTATAACCTGATAATTTTTCCAGAATCTAAAGTTTAAATTGGCAGTGCTACTTTAGGCCAAATTTGAAGATGTGAAAATTTCCACAGCATTCTCTCTTCTAGACTGAGCATAAATACTTGAAGTACAATATACTTACCCACTTTTTACCAAAAACTTTTAATAAATTAAGCTGTCATATGTGATTTTACACCTAATTTCTATAATATTGTATTGCTATGCCAAACATGAGTATTTCACAACAGAATATTCTGATTTCACAAAGTCAGTTGACAACAGACTTTTGCTTTATCAGAGAGAAGACTTACTTTACCTATCATAATAGAAAATAAATGTTAAAACATATTTTATCTTAATATTGGTTAAATTACAGGCTAATAACGTAGGCTGCCTACAGTTGATTAAAAAATATAGCTCTAGAGTATACTTTAGATTGACTACAAATAATTACAAACAAATTAGTATGCCTAACAAGATCTTTTTCCCCTTCTTCTCCCTTCTACTCACCTTTCCAGATTAGAAACTCTTGCAATACAGAAAAAAAAAAAAAAAAAAAGAAATTCTTGCAATACAACTAAATGTGGATTCTGGATTATAAATTATAACAAAACATCTTTTTGTCATCCTAATTACAGTAATGGGATTTTTATATGAAAATATTACTTATATTTTAATTAAGCTGTTTGTTAAAATTTCATTTCAAATACCTGTTAATGACCACTGCATTAAATTTAAATTATCCTAAAAAGTCTAAACTACCCAGAGTGAAAATGTAGAAATCAATTTTTACTCACATGAAAAGGTTATTCTGGGGACTCTAAAAGCATAAATGAAAGTATTTCTAGAAGTTTACAGCACAATAGCAAATACACGAATAAATATATTCTACTTCAGAATTATGTAAGTTTAAAAACCAAATGACTGTGGTAGAATGACCACAGTTTACAACTTCTAAGATTGCAAAAGAGGTCATTTTAAAGAGATCATGTTGCAAAGACACCTATGGTTTTTGCATTTTACGGGTCTGCTGGGTCTCCCAAGTGTGTGTTCTGGGCATAAATAGGAGAATATATTTCTTTTGACATCAATTTGTACTCAAATTTAAAAGATGCAAATATAATTGAAGACACAGGTTTACCCAGGGGTGCAAGAGAAATAAAAGTACGTATATGATTAATAATACAAGCCATGTACAGAAGACATAAAAAACAAAAATGATAATTGCTTTATGAGTCACATAATTGAATGTGAGTGGAATAATTAGGTAATTTTTTTAAAAAGTTGTATTATTTTTACATTTTAATTTTATATAAAAATGTGAAAATTAAACAAAGGAAATAACTATGAATCACATGATTGAAGAAATCCAAATGTAATTCTTATATATTATAGGTAAAAATAATTATATTTAAAAAGAATAAAACTTTTCAGTTACCATGTTCTTAAAACTCACCAAAGTTTTACATACAAAATTCTGTACTTACTTTATCTTACAATATTATATAGTATAGCTACAGTTATATAAATGTCTTCTAAATTAAAATCAAAATTGTTAATAATTCTCCAGATAATTAGATATTTTAATATAATAAATTAAATAATGCTTTCTAAAAATGTTATATATTTAATAGTCTATTGAATAGTTAATATAAAATAATTAATATTTGTTTTTTAAAGGTAATTTAATTTTCAAATTGAAACAGAAGTATGCTTGTGTAAATATTATGTAAGTACATTAACTATGTCTACAACTATACAAATAATCAACACACTGAATCCCACAATGGCATAAATATATTTATGATCTATGTACAAATGACTTTATAAAAAGTGTATATATATACAGAGGTGGTCAACATAGGAAGTAGGCCGACTGTGCTGATACGTACATGTGGTGCACGTGTATAAAAATTAGATCAACTGAAGGAGGCAGTCAATGGAGGAGGTGGTCAACGATGGAGGTGCTACTGTATTTGAAATAAAAATTTTGTTGGACATTTAAAAAAAAACAAAAAAAATAATGTCTACAACTGAAAAATGAGTTTGCTTAATAACTGTCTACCTGTGCAATTCTACTTTTTATTTTTCACTAAATAATGACTGATACAAACATAGGATTATAAAATGTTCTCATGACTTGAATCAATGGAGGGCTATGCATTTTTTCTGCTTTCAAATTATTTATTAAATGACTTCTGAAACCTAGACTAACTCTGTTATATTTTATGGTTTTGCCTCCGAAAGTGCAGACATAGTCATTCTGTCTTTGATGCATGTTTAACAACCTTTTGTAGATTACTGATCCTTGGGGAGACATACAAAAAACTGTTGCAATTACTATGGTTGATTATTAAGTTAATATGAATAAAGTAAGTATAAATTTGCAACAAAAGCTTCAATATAAGTTGAAGCTTTTATAATTAAAACAGGAGATTTTGAGTTACATGTTACTTTCTCATGTTGCTTAAACCAATCTTGTTTCTAGTGATTAGTAATAATGAAAGCAGATGTATTTCATATTACTTGAATCATACTAGGAAACAGTAAGCCTTTTTTACTCTTGTGGCTAAACACTATTCTAACAATGATAATATACTAATGGCTGTTTAAAATTAACATAACAATTAAAATAATTTACATAAATCTAACTTTTAAAATAAACTATGTATTAATGTAAAGAGAAATTATAAAAATTAGACTTCTAAACTAGAGAACCAATGAAAATTCAGAATTTTTTTTTTTTTTTGTAGAGACAGAGTCTCACTTTATGGCCCTTGGTAGAGTGCTGTGGCATCACACAGCTCACAGCAACCTCCAGCTCCTGGGCTTAAGCGATTCTCTTGCCTCAGCCTCCCGAGTAGCTGGGACTACAGGTGCCCGCCACAGCACCCAGCTATTTTTTTTTTTGTTGTTGTTGCTGTTTGGCCGGGGTTGGGTTTGAACCCGCCACCCTCGGCATATGGGGCCGGCGCCCTACTCACTGAGCCACAGGCGCCGCCCGAAAATTCAGAATTTTTTAGTGAAAAATATATTGAGGTAATACTAAATGAAAAAGATTAATATAGTATACACAAAAGAACTACACAAGTAGTATTTGTGTTACTCCCTTATTTTGATGGGTGTGGGGAGTTTCTTAGGGAGTTTCAGATGTTACTGGAGATTTTTAACTAAAAAGATGAAAATAATTTGCTTTGATACCCTCAATCTTTAAATACTACTCATAAAATTTGCATTTTTGTTATCCTATTTTCTTTTCCACATCTAAAATTAAAAGATCAAAAGGTATTAAAGTTCAGAACAAAGAGTTACACATAACCAAATTCAGAATTTTAATCTGTCCTTGCCTACATGTCACCTGGCCTTCATTTTATAATACACTTTATTCTTTAGTTAACAACAGAAAAAAAAAAACTATCAATTTGGGCTATTAGGTGGTAACAGGTGGCAGAATATGAAGCCACAATATGCCCATTATTAAATTCCACTAGTTATATCTTGTGCATGTTAAGTAATAATGAGGAAATGTACATATAAGAATGTTTTGTTAATACTGAGGTACAAGTTTACAGAAAGGCCAGGTGAAAAGTTTGAATTGTACTGAATATATCCCCCCACCCTTTTTTTAAAAAGAGAATCTTGCTCTACTGCCCAGACTAGAGTAAAATGGTATCATTATACTCCCTGTAACCTTAAACCCCTGGGCTCAAAGTGATCCTTTCACCTCAGCCTTCCAAATAGCTAGGGCTATTGGCATGTACCACCATGCCAGAACAACTTTTTTTATTTTTTATGGAGCTAGACTCTCAGTACGTTGCCCAGGCTCGTCTCAAACTCATGGCCTCAAGCAATTCTCTGGTGTTGGCCTTCCAAAGTGCTGGAATATAGGTGCAAACCATTGGACCTGGCTAAAATATGCCTTGTTATTGCTTAATTATCATTGTTAAGTTTCACCTGTATTATATGATTACTGCATCTTGAATATTCTTTATTGTGTTTCCCATGTATCCTATTTAATGTTAGGAAAACCAGAGTTTAAGAATTTAAGAAAATACTTAGTTGATCACAGATCTATATAGGTGCCATTCATTAGAGGAAGATATTTCAAAATCAGAATGACTGATGAAATTATCCTGTCAGGTATATGGTTATCAAAGGATAACATTTTAAGAATTCACTTTTACCTATGAAATTCTCTCATTCTGATTAAGGATACTTTGTGGCAAATGTTATTACATTATTACTTTAAATAATAGTTCCTTGAGTGTTTGACTTTAACAAAATGAAACTCCCTAGAATGAACTAAAATTAAAAAAAAATTTACTATTACACAAAGTGAATTATATAAATAGAAACATATTTTACTCATTCTTTAATAATTTTGTTTTGTCCTTAGTTTATCTTTTTAGTTCCACAACAATCACTTTCATTTTAAAGCATTCACTCATTCATTTGACTACAATTTTCTACACTACTATAATACATACTGTGTTGTAATCAAGGTACTGGCAATACAACAGTAAACCAGAGAAGAGTCCTATTTCTCATAGAACTAACATTCTGGGAAGAAACAGACCATAAACAAGTAAAAAATAAACAAGAGGAAGACATGGAGTCTCAGAGGTAGGGTGTAAGAAAAGACAAAATTAAGGAAGTCTCAGAAGGCCTCTTTGACAAGATAATATCTCAATGGTGATTGAACAACAATTAGGAACTGCCCGCACATGGGGTAGAACAGTAATAGTACAGTGTTTAAAATGAACAAAATATAGTGCATAAGGGACAAGTTATATGAAGTAAAGCTGTAGTGGAAAGCAAAGGTCAGAACATGTGGACTGTTATGTAAGGGTGAGGAATCTGGACTTTATTAGAATTGTAATGAGAAGCCATCAGATAACATCAAGATACAATCTGGCTGACTTTTTGAAAAGATCACTCCAGCTGCTGGGGAAGCAATAATGAAAACAGGGCAACCAGGCTCTTTAAGTTATTATGATTTAAACTACTACTTTAGATAAATATGCACATATTTACTTTATTTTGGTTTGCCATTTTGAAACCAAATATTAGCATAAATGCCTGTCATTTGTTTGAAATTTTTATGTTAATGTAGGGCAGCCCTCTTAAGAACTTATATTGCACTTATAACCCACCTAATAGGAGGGTTAAATTTTCCTTTAATTCCTTCTCACTTTATCTGGTACCTATTTTATAGTAAGTACTTCAGATTTAAGGGTGAGTATTGTATATTCTATTCATACTTCTTTTTTTCTCAGGATGAAAGTAACTAGGAAAGGAAGACCCATACCTGGGTTTTGATAGCTCTTTCTAAGTTTTATTAGAAGCACTGTACTTGATGCACTTTATTTATCAAGGGGATATCCTTTTCCTCTGAAAGTACTCTTGGGCTTTGATAGATTCTTAGACCATCTCATTTTAATTAGATTAATTTATCCTGTGGCTCAATCCGCCACTCAACCCAGGTCTTCCCCACCTCTCTGCAACAGCTTTTCCTACTCTCTCCTTAGGCCATGGCTGGCAAATAGGAAAGATCAATGAGAGGATTCATGTCTTTGGGCCTTTGGGGTATCTTTTTCACCTGAGCACCATTCTCAGATGATCTTATTATTTTCTTGGATTTTTTCTTCTAGTAAATTCTAGTATCCCTAGCGATAATGCTCTCTTTTTTATCTTTTCTCCTTGCCAGGAAAACCAGAATTACAAGCTCTGTTTCTTTTTATTCCTTCTCGAAAAAACACAGTTGGTAGGGGAGAATTATATCTCTGAAGGGATTTTCAAGGTCTTTTTCTTGAGTTACTAATTGCTCCCTCAGTTTCCATCTTTCCAGACTGGAGAAAATTAGGTTCATCTTTCAGGATTTTAATTAATTCCCTTCCTGACTCTTCCTACCACTGTTCTGCTCCAGAAGGGAATAGAGAGAGGAGTCATGCCAATCCCTAAGATATGTTATCTCTCTCTTTCCCTGGCTATCATTTTTCAGAAACCATGATTATTATTCCATGCGTAAACATATAGATTCTATTATTATTGGGGGCATCAACAGGGCTTAGATAATTAACTGGTTAGGAAAAAAGAACAGGAAAAATGTTAGGCCAAAATTTCCATGAACTTTAGAAGAGTCACAGAAAGAGACTGCTATAATGTATGTTATATGCTACAATTTATGCTTAGAAGTAGTTTATTTTAGTAGTTCCTAACCCTGTCCATGCATCTTGCTAGGCCCATTCCACATAACAAACCCACACATAGTAAGTAAATGTAAATACTATGTGGTACCAGGCACTGTTTTAGAAACTTTACGGAAACACAAACACCCATTTAATTATTACTACAATCCTATGACATAAGAGTAGGTATTATCTCTACTTTATAGATGAAATGAATCACAGAGAGGTTAAGTAACGTGCCCCAGGTCATACAGCTGTAAAATATTAAAATCAGAATGCAAATTCAGCTATTGGGCTACCTCACACAGGTTCCAAAACAATACACGCATTGTTTCTACATATCAAAAATCTAGATTGCTAATTTAAGCCAAAGCTGAGAACCATATACCAAAATATAGGCCCCCCCAACTTTTAGATAACTGTAATTTTCACTAATTCTCATATGTTAAATTCTAATCTCATTTAATTACCCTATATTCCTAGCAGGTAGGTATCATCACAATTTTAAAAAAATAAAAGAAGTAAAGCAAGTTAGTGGCACAGCACCAGGGAAATCTGAATCTCTCAATCTCCAAAGCCCTGGTTATACTGACCATACCTTTATTCACCTGTTTACAGAATGTACTCCTTTGTAACAAAATATTTTAGTCCTTTAACTGATTTTTATAAAATTCTATGTAAGCTCATTTTGATTTATGGCAATAATGTTATTACTCTAAATTATCTGTTAAATGTCAATTTTAAGTAACGTAGTTGAGCCTAATTTTACACATTTAATCCTAAATATAATTCTGAAGGTAGAAGTCCATGATTGGAATGATTAGTGTTTGATACATAGGATTTGTCTAGGCATACTATAGTATTAGTTTTGTGAAACTCTGGTTACAGTAATAAATAGCTACTTTACCCCTAACTAATGTCATTCACTACCCTCAAAAAGATAATTAAAATCTCAGTCAGGGGGGTGGAGAGCAAGATGGTGGCCGAGTAACAGCTTCCTTGCATCTGGGCAACGTGAGTCTGGGGAGATAAGACTCCAGGCATCTCTGCCTGGTGGGATCTGCCTATAATCATCCCTTTGAGGATATAGGGAGTCAGCGAGAGACTTTTGGATCCCTAGAGGAGGAAAAAAAACGGTGGAAAACTGGCAAGTAATTGCCTGTGTTCCATCGGTCTAAACCTGCTGACAGCTGTAAGCGCACTAGCAGCGAAACTGCAAACCGGAAAGGCCTTACCTGTGAACTGCTTTGGTGTTTTTGGACTTGGCACTCCGTTGAACTGCCTTGGGGAGAGCTTGAGCGGGAGTGCGGAGAACTTTGGGCGTTGTCTGGGACCCCAGACTGAGCCCCTGAGCCAGACGGATGGAGCTAATAGTGTTTGGCTGTGGGCCCCAGGGAGCCATTGTGAGAGAACTGCCCCAACAAGGTCCACCCTAGGGGTTGCAGAGCAAGGATCGGGCGGGACCCAGTAACCTAGTGACTGAGCAGCCTAAAGGCGGGGTCTGAGCCGCCTTACAGCCCTAACCCTCAGGGGCAGAGTGAGACCGGTTTTGGCACACTGGGTAAGTGGATAGTCACTTCACCAGTGATTCCAGCAACAAGCACTTTCCTGGGAAAGCTTCTGCTTAGCAAGTTTAGAAGGTTAAAGTGCCTTTTAAGAGGGCTAAAGAGAGACATAGGGTGTCTACCCTGTGGGGTTTGAGAAATCAGTGGAGGCCTCCAGTCGTATCAGCATTGTAATTAACATTTCATAGCCCAGAAGACCACCTGTTGCCCAGACAATATTCAACAAGATATATATACTGCTTTGTTTTTGGTTGTTTTCTTTTTTGTTTGTTTGTTCTTTGTTTATTTTGATGTTGTTGTTTTGTTTTTTAATTTCAACCTTTTCCATATAGATTTTTTCTTTTCTTTCTCCAGTTTTCTAGTATAAATACAATTTCCCATTGCTGCCTTTTTCAATAACTAGAACCTCATTTTTGCTAGGGTTTCCACCCCTATTATTTGGTTTTTCACCTAATTTTATCCCGTAAAGTTTTCTGTTTGCTTGTTTTTGTTTGATTTATAGCATTTTTGTCTTTCCTCTCTACTTGATGGAGGTGGGGTACTGTGTCTGATCAGGTTAGCAAAGAGTTGCTGACCTCAAGGGAACCACCCAACCGGGCACCCCCAGAGGTTGGGGTTTTTTTAAGGTTGTGTCAAAGTACCCTACTGTACACCTATACTGCTCTGTCTCCCTCTTTCTGTGCCTCTCTTCTTTTTGTTAATATTCCTTTTACCCACCCCCTCTCCTTTCTCTATTTTCTTTTCGTTCTTTCCTTCTTTCTTTTATCCCTTCTTGCTTTTCAACCTTCTCATCCTTCTGCTCCTACACCAAAAGAACTCATCGAAACCTTAGTCCACAGGCACGGGAACTCAAAGAGCAAGAGGAAGTGAAATGAAAATTAGGGCAAGGAAACAGATGAAAGAAATCACTCATGAGGAAGAATCAGCAGAAAACTCCAGGCAACATGAAGAACCAGTCCAGAACAACCCCTCCAAGGGACCATGAGGCAGCTACTGCACAGGATTCCACCAATAAAGAAATGTTAGGAATGACAGAAAGGGAATTTAGAATACACATGATGAAAACAATGAAGGAAATGATGGAAACAATGAAGGAAACTGCTAATAAAGTGGAAAATAACCAAAAGGAAATCCAAAAACAGAATCAAATAACGATATGAAGAATATAGAAAGGATATAGCAGAGCTGAAGGAACTGAAGCAGTCAATTAGGGAACTTAAAGATGCAACGGAAAGTATCAGCAACAGGTTAGACCATGCAGAAGAAAGAATTTGATTCTGTTTTTGGACAATTAATGACAATTAAGGTCATGGGGTGGGGGGAAGTAAAAGCAGAGAGAGGGACGGAGGGAGAGGGGTGGGGCCCTGGTGTGTGCCACACCTTCTGGGGGCAAGACATGATTGCAAGAGGGACTTTACCTAACAATTGCAATCAGTGTAACCTGGCTTATTGTACCCTCAATGAATCCCCAACAATAAAAAAAAAAATCTCAGCCAGGAAAATTAACACACATATTGGAACCCCTTCTACATTCTTATCTCTAACCTTTGGTTTGCTTATGAAAGCCAGTAAATCATGACAAATCCATACTCTGAAAAATTTATATATACAAGAGTCAATGGTTTAGGAAAAGATATTAATTTATGAAGTCATATTTTTTTCCAGAAATATACACTTACTTCTGCTTTTTTACGAGCTTCTATAGCTTTCATGAGCATCATATGTTGTCGCCTTCGCTCTCGTTCCTATTAGGCCAGATAAAATTAGGGAAATAACTCAACCAGAGTTAATAGTTTGATTTTCAAATGGAAAAACAAACGAACAATAAAAAAAATACCCAAAAAAACTCAGTATAGCATGTTTAGCATTTATAGACAAGTCACAGTAAATACTAAATATAAGACAAGAATGGCCAGTCTGTGCATGTTTTAGTTCAGGTTTAGAAAGCGAATACAAGAACAATCAAAAGCAAAAAGGTAAAGCAATGAACATGGAGACAGTGTAAACAGAAGCATACAAAATTTACTTATGGTCAGTTGTGATGCTCCTTCAAAAGCTGGCAGAACAAAAAGCATAATGGTTGGCTGGAACAGGTCAGTTACCTTACATCTGCTATTAGAAAAACCACAAATACTTGCTACGGCCAATTAAACTAAAGGTTGTGTTGTTCTTAAATTTTTTTTTTTTAATTAAATCATAGCTGTGTTTTCTTAAATTTTTAGATCAGGAAGAAATTGATTTATGGTCATTTTCACTAAATGGTTTTAGAACTGGTTATTTTTATTTCAAGTACAAAATAATTTTGTAAATCCAATAAGCCACCAGCAAATTAGAAAGTTTTTAAAAATGCTTTTATACCAATTTAGTTAAACTAGTCTTATTTCATATGTCATACCAATGAAATAGGATATTCCTATTTACTGATGTCTGCCACTTGATGCACTATTTAAAGCCACAAAAGCTGCACCATGGGCTAAATAAGGAGAATCTAAAAGGAAAAGTATGCAAATAAGGCAAGCACTAGCTTAATTTGATAATCTCATTTTATTTAAAAATTTTTAAAATCACATATTTGTATTATCTGATCAATTTTTAAAAGCATATTTGGTCCCCTAAAAGGGATATTTCTAAAATTATTTTTTAAATTTATCTATAAAACCATATATTTCATATTCTCTCATCGAACAAACTCAAAATTGCCACCGTATTCAATGGCAGTTTTGCATCTAGAATGATGGGAGAATATGCTCAAAAATTGTATCTAATTGCATAGTGATCCAACTTTCCTTGTGACATCAGTAATGTAAGTTTTTAGAGAGCAGCCTTATTTAAGGCTTGTACAATTCAATGGAAAATCTTGGAGATGCATCATACTTCTTTATAGACAGGCAAGCAGATGTATGCAATGCACTGTGCTGTAAAGCCATGCAGCAGTATGTAATATGACAGCAGCCAGTGCTACACTTTATGCATTGCTATGACAACCATATCACAACCAAATCACAATGCGGTGTTAGATGTACAAAAATAAACATACCCATACCATATCTAGTCTATGCCTCTCCAACTCCTGGTAGAGAGAGTTGGCACAACATTATGAAACAGAAATCACAGAGTCATAAAACCAATTTTTAACCCCCCAAAAGACACCAATACCAAAGCAAGACAATCAACTGTAAGATGAAGAAAAACTTAAGCAGAAATTTTATCAGAAATTTTAAAGTATTTACTTTGAAGACTTCCCCCAAACAGGTTTAAGCAATATTATAAAATGTACATTTCAACAGTTATACAGTTGTATAACTGTATGTATACAGACCTGATGTTTCAGAAGAACCGCTTGCTGTCTTCTCATTTCTTTTTCCTTAAAAATAAGAAACTTTTAATATATGGTTTTTAGGATGGATTTAGAACATGCTGAAAGTATTAGAAGTTTCTTTTCAGAGATTCTGTAGTCTTCCATTAGACTGAATTATATGAAATTGTCAATACTCAATTATCTTTTATTTATAAAATGACAATCCAATTTCATATGTAATACTTACATAAAAATCATGGCAAGGATCTTTTCTCAGCAGCCATTTCATCATAAAATTCAATGAATAACCTACAAGCACACTTCAATGGCACATTCACTGTACTAAGTAGCTAGATAGCCAGAGCATATTAGATACAACTCACACGTTTTAAAATTAATTTAATACATTATGGTGCAACCTTCAAGTCCATCTGATTAGAACTATTTCCACTCTAAATATAAACTCCCAAATGTACTCTAATTAACATTTTTTCACTTCGATATACTGCATAAGAATGAAAGTGAGAAAGACTATGATCATGCCCACCTATATGACTCAGGGCACCATCTCAAGGGGATGGAACTTAATGGAAACCATTCTAGGAATACTACCAATTTCAATATTTTTATAAAGGCAAAATCTGGATAAAATTAAGTAATAAGGGCAGGCATGAAAAGAGCAAAAACTCTTAATATATTAACATAGAAAAGATAAGCAGTTCTCTGGCTTTCCAAGATATAATCATGGTGGCTGTTTCTACCATCAGCAGGTTTGCTTAGCTGCCCCCTTTCAGTATTTAGTTATCAGAGATGGAAGATAAGGGACAGATGGGGAGGCAAGAGGACAACTCTCTCACATTTCCTGCCAGAAAATCTAAACAAAAACACCCCCAAACACTTGACATTAAAATAATTAATAATGGCTAATTTTATTATTGGTAAATAGCTGATAAAGGTTTGTTTTTGTTTCTCCAGGATTTTCATTTTTAATAGATAAAACAGGTGCTGGATATCGACAAAGTTAAAAGGGGACAATCAGATTTGAGACAGTTTGTAACAGAAACATCAGTGACACACAAAATAGTTTTGAGGATGATTCTTGTTCAGAAAAACTATATACAAGTATTAAGCAAAAGTTAGCACTTTTGGTTTGATATCTCATCTTTAAAGAGCTCAAAGCATCACATAAATCTGTATAATGAAATAAAAGATATACATACAATATACGTACAAACAAAGGCACACATTATACATAGGTTGTGTCTGCTAAACATTTTTAGACAGCCAATGAAGAAAGCTATTTTTGTCATACAATTGATGCTGGCACAACATATTTTTATTTTTAAAAAATAAAACTCTGATTCTCATCTAAACTAACCTTTATTCGTTTCTCGGCCTCCAATAATTTGGCATTTGCCGCTTCTTCCTTCTTTTTCTTTTTAGCCTGTGCATGCAAAACAGGTCTCAAAGTCATGCAACAGCACCACTGCAACTTGTAAATAATCTCAGACTTGAAATGAAGCTACATGTCTCACAAGGTACAAAACGATACGTAACATATATGTAGACAATTACAGATTTTCCCCAGTACATACTGTATTTATAGATTATAAATTTAAAGATTAGCATTTATTATCTGAAATATATAGATTAGCATTAACATACACAAAAATTCTTAAGAGTCCTAAGAATAAGACAACTTTTCTTCTTCAAGCTCTGTTAAAAGTCTGAAGTAATTGAGTGTTATTTTACCTTAAAACTTAATCACCGAAAAAATGATTTTGGGTATTTATTGTTTTTCTGATTTTAAAAGCAAAATGTTTAGAAAAAGACAGATTTTTAACTGATAAGGAAAAATTTTATCAAGAATAAATCACATCTTTATTTAAGATTCCTTTTTAATATTTGAAATTTGAGATAAAAAAATCTATTTTTTGGCTAAATACATTAAATAAAACATGTTAAATATTATTTTCCCTATCATTGTATGTTGTGGTTAAATTCAAGTGTTTGTTTTCTAAACAGAATGGAACCTTTTAATCTTCCATGAAGCAATTGTGACAATCAAGATCATGGTATAAAATATGAGTTTCCTAATCTTAAAGTCATTGACTACCTGGTTGTTTTATAACTACCTAGCAGTTATTGTTAATTTACTTTAAAATAGAAATAGAGGGTGGACATGAAGTTTGTGCGCAATTTAAATTTTCAACATAGGAGTTTTAAAATTAATTTGAAATATGTATTCATTTCTAGAAAGAAAAAAACTGTAACATAGAAAACCTCAGGTATTTGGAGTCCTCAGGAAATAAACTATTCTCTAAAGAATAAGTTCCTGAATAGCTCAAGGTTATAATAATTTTAAACATCAGAAAATTTATTTTCACTATTTTAGATGGGAATAACTTTGAGACATATGCTTGCATAGCCACTGTACACTAAACATAATTTGGCTTTTTCTTGATGACTCACGGCAATTATTCTGAATATTGGTTATTATACGCCACAGTTGCAGAGAGTAATGCCTTTGGGCTATTAAGGCATTTAAAATTGCTTCCTATTCATCTAAAAGATTACAGATTGCTGCTAGGCTTTTGAGTTCCTATATATGCTAGCTGATGTTTTTCTGTATTTTTCCCTTACTGTCTTTTGGATTTTTTGCTGTTGCCTATATATATCTTCTATCCTAATCAGCTTATAGGAAAAAGAAATACGCTAGAAACCAGAAAAACAAACTCGTAAAACTGTTTCTACCTTTAAAAATTTACATTCATAATCTACCACGGAAGTAGAAAAACACCAATATTTCCTCTCATTTTTGGAATGTTTACTTTTCTAAATATTTGTTCCTAATTTAAAAGTAAATATCTGACAATAAGCCCTAATGACTTTTCTACAAGGAAAGAAAAAGAAGTTATTTTACTTTTATGAAAGTAAAAAGTTTTAGCACGTGAACTTTATTATAACTGTAGAGGCTGTTCAGATGTTTCTCTTTTTCTTTTCTCTCATTTCCTGGGTTTTTACTCTTAGGATTACACAAGGTTGGTAAAATTAAAGTCTTAGTTTATGCATCATGTCTAAAGAAAATTTCTGATGAGGGTAGTGCCTGTGGCTCAAAGGAGTAGAGCGCCAGCCCCATATGCTGGAGGTGGCGGGTTCAAACCCAGCCCCAGCCAAAGACTGCAACCCCTCCCCCCATCCCCACTCCTGCAATTTCTGATGAACAAATTAATTCGTATTAGTGAAAGAATATATAGGAAAGATTTTTATTTTTGGAGACTTTGAAATACATGACATTATTTTAACTAAATTAAATTTAAGAAATGATCTACCTCTAGAATTTGTTGAGCTCGAAGTTCCTTTTCCATTCTGATTTGCTGTATCCTTTTAATTTTTTCCTGTAGGAAAAATTATGATAATTTCAGATAATAAAATAAATATTTAGGTAAAGAGTGTTTAAGTGGAATCAAATTAAGATTTAAATTCTTAATTTTGTCTAAGTACAAAATTACTAAAGTCTGTTCATGCTGGTCTAAAAATTTATGTAGTATTTTAAAATGTCTTAAATTAAGATGATTTTATAAAATTTCTCATAATAATATATAAAATGCAAATGCCAAATAAATATATAGAAACTAGGTAAATCAAGCTGATTAAACTCATGTAGCCTGGCTCAGCACCTGAAGCTCAGCAGCTAGAGCACCAGCCACATATACCGGAGCTGGTGGGTTCAAACCCAACCCAAGCCTGCCAAACAACAACAATTACAACAACAACAACAACAAAATACCTGGGCGTTGTGGTGGGTGCCTGCAGTCCCAGCTACTTGGGAGAGAGAACTGCTTAAACCCAAGTTTGAGGTTGCTGTAAGCTGTCACACTACAGCACTCTACTAAGGGTGACATAATGAGACTCTGTCTCAAAAAACCAAACCAAACCAAAAAAAACTCATGTAGCCTAAGGATCTTTGTAAATACTTGCAATTACATTGCAATCAGTGTAACCTGGCTTATTGTACCCTCAATGAATCCCCAACAATAAAAAAAGAAAAAAAAATGCTTGCAATTACAAATAATTTAAACTAAATATAGGACAGAATAGTAGAAAGAATAGTGTATCAGAAGTTGGAAAGAATAAGGCTAGTTCTGGGATATTGTCATTTATTGAATAATCTTGTGCAAATACTATTCTTTTATAAAAGAAGAAGTGCTTCCTCTTTCTCACTTTGTCATGATAAAATAAAAAACACTCTAAAAGTAGATAGTGACACAAACGTAATAGATTATTGTTAACAATAATTTCCATTCTAAAATTTATTTCACACACTGAATAACACAATAATGACTGTGACATTGCTTTTAACTACCATAATTAGCCCATTTCAGAAATCTGTATTATTTAAAAATTGATTAGTTATAATTTAATATTCCAGAGAATTATTTACATGACATAATTGGTGTATACCAATGGTATACACCTCAACCTTTTTGGCACCAGGGACCAGTTTTGCGGAAGAGAATTTTTCCATTGCCCAGAGTTGGGAGGGGATGGTTTGATATGAGTCTGTAAGCAATTGATCCATTATAGCCTCTGTGAAGTCAAACCTCTCTGTTACTGATAATTTGTATTTGCAGCCACTCTCCAGTGCTAGGATCACCTCCTCAACACTAGCTCAGACTGACAGGCATTTAATTTTCTTAAGGAGCACAACCTAGATTTCTCATATGCAGAGTAGGTTTCTCATACTGATGAGAATCTTATGCCATCACTGATCTGAGAGAAGGCACAGCTGAGGTGGTGATACCAGCAACGGAGATAAAGCTTTGATCCCTCACCCACCTCTCAGCTCCCACTGTGCAGTTGGTTCTTAACAGGCTATAGACCAGAACACATCGTCTAAACATAACGAACTTACTATTGGTTATGTTTTATAATTTAGTGATCATGTACATTTTGATGAGAGTTTACGTTTTGATTTTTAAAAATATTTCATATGCTATGAACATACTGTAAGCAATTTCATGTTCATAAATCCCTTCTAAAGTCCCAAACTGATAATGATGACAATAAGCACAAGTTCTTGAAAAGACACCCAAAGTTTTCCAGTTACAAATTATACTTGTCTTAGAATTTATGGAGCCAACATATTTTATGCTGCTGTTATCTCACAATACCTACTCCAGTTTCCAGATGCTACTTGTACCTTCTGAAGCTATACCTTAAAAGGTATTTTGCCCATAGCTGCTGCCGCCACTGCCGCCACTGCCACCCCTGCAGCTGCTGGGCTGCACTCTCAAGCCCGGCGGAGCCGAGACAGAGCAGCACACTGAGTCGTGTACCAAAAGGACTCATTGAAACCTTAGGCCAGAGGCACTGGTAACTTAAAGAGCAACATGAAATGAAAGGAAAATTAGGACAAGGAAACAGGTAACAGAAAACACTCATGAGGAAGAATCAGCAGAAAAATCCTGGCAACATGAAAAACCAGTCCAGAGCAACCCACCAATGGACCATGAGGTAGCTACCGCAGAGGATCTCACCTCTAAAAAAATGTTAGAAATGACAGAAGGGGAATTTAAAATACAGATGATGAAAACAACAAAGAAAATTTCTGAGAAAGTGGAAAATAACCAAAAAACAATGAAGGAAATTGCTGAGAAAGTAGAAAATAACCAAAAGAAAATCCGGAAACAGAATCAAGTATGAGATGAATGATATGAAGAATATAGAAAGGATATAGCAGAATTGATAGAATTGAAGCAGGCAATTAGGGAACTTAAAGATGCAATAGAAAGTATCAACAACAGATTAGACCATGCAGAAGAAAGAATCTCAGAGGAGGACAAAGCTTTTGAGATAACTCAGATAGTTAAAGAGGCAGAAAAAAAGAGAGAGAAAGCAGAACATTCACTGACAGAATCATGGGACTTTATGAAGCGTTCAAACATACGAGTTACAGGTATCCCAGAAGGGGAAGAAGAATGCCCCAGAGGAATGGAAGCCATACCAGATAATATTATAAATGAAAATTTCCCAAATATCACCAAAGATTCTGACACACTCCGTTCAGAGGGATATCGGACCCCAGGTCGCCTCAACTCTAATAGAGCTTCACCAAGACACATTGTGATGAACCTGTCCAAAGTCAAGACAAAAGAAAAGATTTTGCAAGCTGCCAGAAGTAAGCACCAATTGACCTACAGGGGCAAGTCCATCAGGGAGACTGCAGACTTCTGTAATGGAACTTTTCAAGCCAGAAGACAATGGTCATCTACCTTTAATCTACTTAAACAAAACAATTTCCAGCCCAGAATTCTATATCCGGCTATGCTAATTTTTAAAATTGACAGAGAAACCAAATCTTTACTGATATGCAAACATTTAGGAAATTTGCCACAACAAGACCAGCTCTACAGGAAATACTTCAACCTGTTCTACACATTGACCATCACACTGGACCACCAGTAAAGTCAGCACCCAGAAATTAAAGGACAGAACCTAGCTTCCACAAAAGATGCAAAAGATAAAACTAAGCAACGGACATTCACAAAACAAGATGAATAGAATGTAATCCCACTTATCAATTATCTCAATAAATGTTAATGGCTTGAATTCCCCACTGAAGAGGCACAGATTGGTTGACTGGATTAAAAAACACAAGCCATCTGGGTGGTGCCTGTGGCTCAAAGGAGTAGGGCACCAGCCCCACATGCCGGAGGTGGCAGGTTCAAACCTAGCCCCCCGCCAAAAACTGCAAAAAAATACAAAAAAACACACAAACCATCCATTCACCATCTGCAGGAAACACACCTACCTTCAAAAGACAAATTAAAACTCAGAATTAAGGGTTGGAAGACACTTTTTCAGGTAAATGGAATTCAGAAGAAGAAAGAGGTTGCAATTTTATTTCAGATACAAGTGGATTTAAAGCAACTAAATTCAAAAAAGACAAAGACTTCATATTGTTCAAGGGAAAAATACAACAAGAAGATGTTTCAATTCTAAATATTTATGCACCAATTTAAATGTTCCCAGATTCTTGAAACAGACCTTAGTTTGAGCAATATGATATCCTTTAACACCATATGACAGGGGACTTTAACACTCCTCCTACAGAGCTGGACTGATCTTCTAAACAAACATTAAACAAAGATATAAGGGATTAAATGAGACCCTAGAACAACTGTGCTTGATAGACGTATAACACTCCATCTCAAAGTAAACAATATACATTCTTCTCATTGGCCCATGGAACATTCTCCAAAATTGATCATATACAAGGAAAAAACAAACCTCAACAGAATCAAAAGAATTGAAATTTTACCTTCTATCTTCTCAGACCACAAGGCATTAAAGGTGGAACTCAGCTCCAACAAAAAATGTTCAACCCCACACAAAGGCATAGAAATTAAACAACCTTAGGGTGAATGACAGTTGGGTGCAGGAAGAAATAAAACAAGAAATTATTAGCTTCCTTGAGCATAACAACAATGAAGACATAAGCTACCTAACCTGTGAGAGACAGCAAAAGCAGTCCCAAGAGGAAAATGTACCACTTTAGATGCCTACATCCGAAAAACAGAAAGCATCGACAAACTCACAAGCCATCTTATGGAACTGAGAAAAGAATAATCTAAGACTAAACCCAGTAGAAGAAAAGAAATATCCAGAATTAAATCAGGGATCAATGAAATTGAAAACAAAAGAATCAATCATAAAATTAATGAAACAGGGAATTGGGGTTTTCTTTTCTTGCAGTTTTTTTGGCCAGAGCCAGGCTTGAACACGCCACGCCTGGTATATGGGGCCAGAGCCCTAGTCCTTCAGCCACAGGTGCTACCCAGGAGTTGTTTTTTTTTTTTTTTTTGAGAAAATAAATAAAATAGATAAACCTTTGGCCAGACTAACTAGAAATAGGAAAGTAAAATCTCTAGTAACTTCAATCAGAAATGATAAAGGGGAAATAACAACAGATGCCACAGAGATACAAGAAATTATCTCCAAATACTACCAGAAACTCTTTGCCCAGAAATTTGACAATGTGAAGGAAATGGATCAATATTTGGAATCACACCCTCTCCCTAGACTTAGCCATGAAGAATAGATCTCCTGAGCAAACTAATTTCAAGCACTGAGATCAAATAAACTATAAAAAAACCTCCCCCCCAAAAAATGCCCTAGTCTGGATGGCTTCACACAAGAATTCTATCAAACCTTCAAGGAAGAGCTTATTTCCATACTGCAGAAATTATTCCAAAAAATTGAGGAGGAAGGAATCTTCCCCAACACGTTCTATGAAGCAAATACCACCCTAATACCAAAACCAGGAAAGGACCCAACTAAAAGGGAGAACTTCAGACCAATTTCACCAATGAATATAGGTGCAAAAATTTTCAACAAAATCCTAGCCAATAGATTACAGCTTATCATCAAAAAAGTCATACATCATGATCAAGTAGGTTTCATTCCAGAGATGCAAGGCTGGTTTAATATATGCAAGTCCATAAACATTATTCACTGTATCAGCAGAAGCAAAAACAAAGACCATATGATTCTCTCAGATCCTACAGCTTAGGAGACAATAACCAAAGCAAATAGACGACCTACATGATGGGAAAGGATATTTGCATATTTTGAATCAGACAAAAGCTTGATAACTACGATCTATAGAAAACTCAAATTAATCCACATGAAAAAAGCCAACAATCCTATATATCAATGGGCAAGAGACACGAACAAAACCTTTTCGAAAGAAGACAGATGAATGGCTAGCAAACATATGAAAAAATGCTCATCGTCCCTAATCATTAGAGAAATGAAAATCAAAACCACCCTGAAATATCATCTAATCCCATCGAGAATGGCCCACATCACAGAATTTCAAAACTGCAGATGCTGGTGTGGATGTGGAGAGAAAATAGCACTTTTACACTGCTGGTGGGACTGCAAACTAATACAACCTTTTCGGAAGGAAGTATGGAAAACCCTCAAAGAACTCAAGCTAGACCTCCCATTGATCCTGCAATCCCATTACTGGGCATCTACCCAGAAGAAAAAAAATCCTTTTATCATAAGGACACTTTTACTAGACTGTTTATTGCAGCTCAATTTACAATCGCCAAAATGTGGAAACAGCCTAAATGCCCACCAACCCAGGAATGGATTAACAAGCTGTGGTATATGTATACCATGGAATCCTATTCAGCCATTAAAAAAGATGGAGACTTTACATCCTTTGTATTAACCTGGATGGAAGTGGAAGACATTATTCTTAGTAAAGCATCACAAGAATGGAGAAGCATGAATCCTATGTACTCAATTTTGATATGAGGACAATTAATGACCTAGTACATGGTGGGGGGTCGGAGAAGCGGAGAGCTGAGAGAGGGAAGGAGGGGGGGTGGGAGTCTCAGTGTGTGACACACTTTTTGGGGACAAGACACAATTATAAGAGGGACTTTACCTAACAAACGCAATCAGTGTAACCTGGTTTCTTGTACCCTCAATGAATCCCCAACAATAAAAAAAAATCTTTTTAAAGGATTTTAACTTATTTCCCTTTTTATACTTTGATGGTCTTGATTCCCTGAAGGGATCTACTGCAGGATAATGAGATTTGAGGAATGACTGTTCTGATTACGTTCTATGATTTTGCTCTAAGTGATACTATATTACTGAATATTAATTAAAGCTTGCCAAAAATAACCCTCCCCCCTAAAGTGTATCCTTCATGTTATTTCTAAGTCTTAGAAAAGATTCTATTTGATACATATTTGAAGTATTTATTTGGAATAGAACTTGAGACCTAAGAAAAGCATACTCTTGTTAATATTTCTATTCTTTTCAATCTTTTTTTTTTTTTTTTTTAATTTGGCCGGGGCTGGGTTTGAACCCGCCACCTCCGGTATATGGGACCGGCGCCCGTACCCGCTGAGCCACAGGCGCCGCCCTTCAATCTTAAGATTATAAGGTGGTATATGTTTTCAAGTCAGTGAAAGTCATTCATTATTCTCTTACACAGAAATAGGTAGTTAATCTTGGGCTTAAACACATACTCTTAATTGTCTAAGAGAGATACACATACACACACGTAGATGAATACTAGTGCTTTCACTAGCATATAAAGATTACCAATTATTATTATATAGGTTCATTTTGTAATGATGAGTAATCAAGCACTGAGCTGGTTACTCTGCCTAATGTCTAATAGTTAATATAGAGAGCCCTGGTTGTAATCTTACAATGCCTGTACTCCTGCTTCATAATAATGCTTCTGCAACCTTCCACAAAACTGCTTTAAGGAATTTGGTGATATTTTTGGCCTACTGAGTGGAAAAAATAATCCAAATGAGAAATATATGCTACTATTCTATGTCATGACCCCTATGGCCCCGGTCTGGGTTGCCGGGCGAAGGATCCAGGTGTGACATGGATTCAAAGTACAAGCTTGCAGGAGGTGAGCTAATCTTGAATACAAGGTAGCCCCAAGCTACAACAGCAGTAGCCTTTTATTGAGATGGTACATGACAGGTGGGGGGAATACTAGACAATGACTGCGTGCTTAAAGATTGCCATGGGCTCCTCTCTTTCTCCGCAAAGAACACCTGCAGATGAATTGCCCAAGGGTCTGCCTCTGAGCTGCAAATCATCTTGCTCAGAGGTTGTCTGGCTCTCAAGTGTCCTCTACATTTTTATTCTAGATCTAATGCTTACTTTAAAATGGTACCATGTAATAGACTATGTGAGTAGAACTATTCTATACTTCGATTCACTTACTAGGAAATAAGGAATGCATCAGATGACATCTGAGATTAGCCTCAGATAAATATCTTGATAAAAAAATGAAGATCAGTTCATTTGTACAAATGTTGCTAAATTTTTGGAGCCCAGTGCTTTTTCAATGAATAGCAAAGACCATGTGGACTGAGGTTGTAGCCAGTTTAAACCTTTAGGATCAGAAAGCTGAATTTACAGTACCAGTAAGATCTAATAGGTCTCTAGTCACTAGGAAACAGGATAAGTTATTTAAAAAAAAAAAGTATAACAGAAACAAAACTATTTCACTCAAAAATAAAATGTGAACTTATTCCTACACACGCACACATATATATGTAATTCTGTAACTATATTTTAACAGATGCATTCATTAGGCTACCTATTTTAAGCCAACTTCACAATGTCTACTAGTCACAATTAACAAACTAAACAATTCAACTTTACAACTGACTAGTTTAAATTATGGTAAAAGAGTACTACAGTAGAACTTCCTTAGTTAACCACCTCCCTACCTTGACTACCTACTTAAGTTAATCTAATTTTCTTTCTTTTTGGGGAGTGGGGACAGAGTCTCAGGCTGTTGCTCTGGGTAGAATGCCATGGTGTCACAGTTCATAGCAACCTCAAACTCATGGGCTTAAGTGATACTCTTGCCTTAGCCTCCCAAGGTGCCCACCACAACACCTAGCTATTTTTTTTTTGTTTGTTTAGTCGTCATTGTTGTTTTAGTTAGCCTAGGGTGGGTTACAACCAGCCAGCCTTGGGGTATGTGGCCAGTGCCTATACCCACTGAGTTACAGGGGCCACCCTTAATCTAATTTTCATAGTCCAGAAATGCACTGCATGTACAGTGGATGTTCCTTATGTTGACCACCTCCCTCCATTGACCAGTTTATTATATTCCTTCCAATGGTCAACTTACAGAGATTCTACTATATATTGTTTGTTATTTTATATGTATCCTTAGAAATTTGAGCATTTGTTTTGCACAAGGCATGGTAGTCACCACTTTGCATTCATTATCTCACTTAATCTTCAGATACTGAAATTCTTCTTTCACAATGGAGGAAGGAAACTTAGAGGTTACATTATCCATCTAAGGTTGCAAAATTATTAAGTAACAGAGCCCATATTTAACTTTAGGTTTAACTCTAGAGTTTGACATTGTAAAAGCCTGTTAGCTCCCAATACCCCAGCTTCCATCCGCCCCATAGATTCCAAGAAATGGCTCTGCTAGGTCTCGAAAGCTCAGTCCCCCAGTCCCTCCTCCCCACCTCCCACCCCCGGTAGATTCCAAGAAACAGTTTCAGAATGAGAAAGCACAGAAAAGTCCCCAAGTTCCCAAAAAAAACCCCTAGTTCCCAGTGAACAAACAATAGTAAAAACTTACTCAAGCTGTGTTTCTCGAACTATAGTTCCCGGTGAACAAACAATAGTGGAAAGTTACTCAAGCTGTGTTTCTCAAGCTATAGTTCTGGGTGAACAAACAATAGTAGAAACTTACGCAAACTGTGTTTCTCAAGCTGTAACCCCGTCCTGAGCTAACTGCAATATTCCGCTTCTATACTAGCTTGCTTGCCACATGGCACTTAAAAAGGGTATAAAAATCAGCCTGCCTTCCACTTCTGGCCACCTGCCTCTTTGAGCAGCGGTCCCCTGTGCAGGTATAATAAAATCACCATCTGATTTTACCTAAGTGGGGTCTGAGTCTATCCTTACAGGCTGCGACGGCTACTACGTTTTTGGAAGCCCCAGCGAGATCCTTGCCCTCGGATCCCCACCTGGGCCCCCAGCTGGCTGACGGCTCCAGGGGAAGGCCTCGGAGAGACGTTACTCTGCCCCGGGGCCCTCGGACGCGTGGAATCAGGGCACAGGTCCCAAATTTTCTGTTCTGGTGACTCAACCGTGGCACCCTGGGTAAGTCTGTCTGGATCTCTAGAGAATTTGGGGGAACCTGACTAGCTGGATGCAGCTGAGAGTCGGTTCCCGAGACAGAGTAGAGACGTCTCCCTGTCTCCTAAGGTTGTCAGTTTCTCTGTGTCATTGTTTACGCTTGTCTTTGTCAGGGTCCACTTTATAATTTGTTTGCAATGGGACAGGGACCATCCACCCTGCTAACTCCTTTAGAGTGTCTCCTCAATAATTTTTCTGATTTCAGCCGCTGTGCCAGGGGCTGCAGTGAGAAAGTGAAACCGGGCACTCTGCGAACCCTCTGTGAATTGGACTGGCCTTCTTTTGGCTGCAGCTGGCTCCCCATCGGCTCTTTTAACATCTCTCTTCTTTCCAGTATTCAGACCATCATTTACAGCCATCCTGGTCACCCAGACCAAATTCCTTATATTGATATGTGGATTGACATTGCCTCCGAAAGGCCGGCTTACACTCGAAAGTGCGGAAAACACTTAAACCCTTCTCATGTCCTTTTTGCCTCCCCACCAGGTCCGTCCAAAATGCACCACCCCAAGACCCAGACCCCTAAGTAGAAGGACAGGGGTCTGGGGCTCCTGTATTGCCCCCTTCCCCCAAAGACTCCCATCCTGGATCTTCCCCTCCAGCCCCATTCTTTGTACCCATATCCATATGAGCCCCACCCAGAGGCCCAGCACCTTCGGCTCCCCCTTGCACCATGGACCCAGGGAGGAACCACATACTAGCCCCCCAGTCCAGATTCCACTTCTACCCTGAGTCCCCGGGGAGTGGAACCCTCTCCTCTGGCAGTTCCCATTTTACCCTTGCATCAATTAGGCCCCACCCCAGCCTCAGGGGGACAACCATTCATGATATATGTTCCTTTTTCCACTAGTGATTTGTACAATTGGAAAACCCAGAACCCCCACTTCTTGGAGAAACCACAGGGACTAATCTCTCTTCTTGAAACTATCTTTTTCACTCACCAACCCCTTAGGATGACTGTCAGTAACTCCTCCAGGTTCTGTTCACGTCTGAAGAGCGTGAGCGTATCCTGCGGGTAGCCCGAAAAGCTGTTGAAGGACTGGACAGGCAGCGCACCACCAATGCAGCTCTCCTCCAAGCTCATTTCCCAAGTGACCAACCCCTATGGGACCCTAACTCTGATGAAGGTAGGAGAGCTCTACTCGAGTACCGCCAGATTCTAATGAAAGGTCTCCGGGCAAGCACTAAGAAGCCAACCAATTCATCTAAGGTTAGTGAAATCATTCAGGGACCCACAGAAAGCCCTGTGGCTTTCTTAGAATGGCCATTAGACGCCTATAGAACTTATATTCCCATTGATCCAGAGGCCCCTGAAAACAGGCGGGCTATAAATATAGTCTAGGCTGCACAGTTGGCCCCTGATATCAGGAGAAAGTTGTGGAAACTCGAGGGTTTTGAAAGGAAAAATCTCAGTGAGTTGGTGGAGGTAGCTCTGCGGGTCTTTAACAACCAGGAGTCCGTGGACGTGGCCACCACTAAACAGACAGCCAAAGTCGTTATAGCTGCCCTCCAGGAGCACTCCCGAGCCCAAGGAGCTCCACAAGGCAGGGGGTCTAGACCCCCACTAAAGCCAAATCAATGCACCTATTGTAAAGAAATGGGACACTGGAAAAATAATGGGACACAGACACAGGCTAAAATCCTCATCGGGGAAGATGTCAACTGAGGGAGTCGGGGTGCCTTCCCCTTAGGCCCCCTGGGAGCCCATGATAACCTTACAAGTCAGAGGCCAACCTGTGGACTTCCTAATAGACACAGGCGCAACATTTTCAGTCTTAAAGAAACCTCAAGGACTCAGCACAAAACAAAGGGCAACAATTGTGGGTGCCACCGGGGAACTCCAGGCAGTCCCTTAGACCATGGCCCGCATAACTGACCTGGATAGGGGCACTATCACTCAGTCCTTTTTGGTCATGCCGGACTGCCCATACCCCTTATTGGGGTGAGACCTGTTGCAAAAACTCTGTGCCACTGTCTAACTTCAAACCGGCTAGAGCCGTCCTGACGGTACCTGACAGCCCTGCCCATATCCTATTTTCTGCTCCTCTTGGCAACGAATACTGTTCTTTGAAGGACTCAACAGGATCCCAACTCAGGAAGAGCACTTCTGTGCTTGGAAGTCACTAATCCCACAGATATGGGCTGAGGACAATCCCCCAGACTTGGCAAGCCACCAACTACCAGTGGTAGTGCAGGTCTCCAGTGGAGCCACCCCAGTCCAAGTCTGCCAATACCCGCTATCCCGGGAAGCCAGCCTGGGCATTGCAGTGCACATCACCCGACTCCAGGGACTGGGCATACTAGTCTCTTGCAAATCGGCCTGGAATACTCCCCTCTTCCCCGTTAAAAAACCTGGTACAAACGACTACCAAACTGTCCAGGACCTAAAGGAGGTGAATGCCCAAACGAACACGATCTGCCCCACCATCCCGAACCCCTACACCTTACTCAGCCTAATCCCCCCTTCTAGAACTTGGTATTCAGTCCTTGACTAGAAAGATGCTTTCTTTACAATTCCTCTCTCTCCTGCTAGAGCGGGAAAACTGGACAACTGGCTTGGACTTGCCTGCCTCAGGGCTTCAAAAACTCCCCCACCTTATTTGATGAAGCCCTGAGTAAAGACCTCCTCCTGTTTGGGGATGCTCATCAGTATGTCTCCCTTTTGCAATATGTCGATGTTCTGTTAGCTGCTGAGACAGAACCAGAGTGTGAGCATGCCACTATTGACCTCCTCCGAGAACTGAAGAGACTGGGATACTGCGTCTCTGCCAAAAAGGCACAGCTGTGTACTATGGTCGCAACCTATCTGGGATATGAACTACAAGAAGGCTAATGTGCCCTTTCCAAGAGAAGGACTGAAGCCATCCAACGTATCCTTCCACCAGCTACCAAGAGGCAAGTATGTGAATTCCTGGGGGCGGTCAGATACTGTCATTTATGGATCCTGGGCTTTGCAGATATAGCCAAGCTCCTGTATGCCAGCACGGGGGAGGCGACAAGCCCCTCAAATGGGGACAAGCTGAACAAGACACCTTCAACCAACTAAACCATGCCCTTGCTTCTGTGCCTGCCCTGGCCCTGCCTGACATCATCAAGCCCTTCCAACTATTCATAGCTGAGACCACCGGTGTGGCAAAGGGAGTCCTTACCCGGATCCTAGGCACCTGGAAGAGACCTGTCGCCTACCTCTCCAAACGTCTAGATCCAGTTGCCTCTGGATGGCCTGGTTGCATGCGGGCCATTGTCGCTATGGCTGTACTAGTCAGAGAAGCAAAGAAGCTAACCCTGGGCCAGAACCTGCAGGTGGTCGGGGGCCACACTGTGGAAACTATCCTCTGAAGTCCCCCTAACTGGTGGATCTCCAACTCCTGTGTCACTCAGTACCAGGTATTGCTTCTTGACCCACCCTGAGTAACATTCTGTAAGACAGCCATCTTAAACCTAGCCACCCTCCTGCCAGATGACCCCGGCATGGCCCATTCATGATTGCCTGGACACACTGGATACCCTTTCCTGCCTGCAACCAGATTTAAAGGACACACCCCTCCAGACCACTGACCCTGACCTGTTCATGGACAGCAGTAGCTACATCCATGAAGGTAAATGTGTAGCCAGGGCAGCACTTACACAAGGATCTCCAAGATGCAATTCAGCCAACCATGTCTGACCCCACCAGTACCCCACCACTAGAGCAACTTCACAACCTTCAACCTGGAGATTGGGCTTGGGTAAAGAAACATAACCCAGAAACCTTAGCCCCCCAGTGGGAGGGTCCTTACCCTGTTATCTTACCCAACAGCCATAAAGGTCGGAGGAAAGAAGCCATGGCTCCACTACATCCACACCAAGAAGGCCACCGAGAACCATATCCCCCCAAAATGGCGCCTTGAGCCCACTGAGGACCCCCTAAAACTTGGACTATGCAAATCTTCCTCCTCATCTTCATCTGCCTACTCCATGCCAGCTGAGGAGCTGGCAGGAGGGGACACTACTACAACCAATACCAACTCACCCACCACGATTGGATCCTCTCCCGTACCAAAGATGGCACCAAGGTCACCCACACTTCAGCAACAGACACCCAACCAGCCTTCTGCTTTGACCTCTGCACCCTGTTCGGCAACAGCTGGAGAAGAACACCATCAAGGTACGGACAACCTTGGAACTGTATAGGTCTGCGGTCAGCAAAAAAACTCAGAAATACTGACTTCTGTCTATGCCCTGCAACTGTAAGTTCTAACGGGCAATCTTGTGGGGAGGCAGTACTACTATTGTAAAAACTGGGGCTGTGAAACTTTAGTATCGTGGGGAATAACCAAAGATCCACAGACAGAATTCTGCAGAGATGGTCCAGGCGCCTATACCCAAAGCAGTAACTGCAGTCCTATCAAGCTGTTTATAAAAGACTGATGGAAAGAAGAATGGAGGAGAGGCTTAACATGGGGATTCAGATTATAAGTCAGCGGAAAGGACCCTGGTCTTTTGTTTACCATTCAGAAAACCCCCTGGCCACTTCCTGTTCAGCCGGTAGGCCCAAATCTCATCCTTAATCCAGAGCCCCCCTCCAGGCTCCCCCTGCAGTCCCAATCCCCACCATCCCAGACCAAACACCATCTCCTATCACTGCCCACCCTTACATCTTCATCTGCATCCCCTATACTTACTCTTCTAGATGCAGTGTTTAAATTTGCAAATACCACAAATGCTGATCTAACAAATGATTGCTGGCTCTGCTTGAACCCGGCCCCACCGTACTATGTAGTAGCAGCTATAAAATGCAACCCTTGGATCCTCCCCAACCCAGATATTAAACGCCTCATCCAATGCCTTACAGCAAAACAGCAGCATATGTACATGGGGCTCCACACCTACCTTAACCTTAGGAGATCTACAAGGACAAGGTCTGTGTATTACATCCCCAGGATACCCCTTAGAAAACTCCCCTTACCCCTTAGGAAACTGCTTAGAGGTCATCCCAACTCCACCCGCCCCACTGCCCCTTATTATTTAGTAGCCCCCAGAGGAACTTGGTTGGCATGCTCCATTGGTTTAACTCCTTGTGTTAATACCCTAATCTTATATAACACCCGCCAAGTCTGTGTCCCGACCCATATCATTCCTCAAGTCTACATCTACTCCGGACAAGGGGGACGAGAACATCTCCTCAGCTTACAAAGACAAACTAGAGCCCCCATTTTAGTGACCCTACTTGTAGGCATAGGTTTAGCAGGCACCATGGCCATAAGTACCATGGCCCTGGCGACTGGGCCCCTTAGCCCAAGTTTCAAAGCACTCACAATTCAAATTGATTCAGATCTCCAAAACCTAGAAACTTCCATTGCCCACTTAGAGAAATCTTTAAACTCACTAGCGGAGGTAGTTCTCCAAAACAGAAGGGGTTTAGATTCACTATTTCTAAAACAAGGGGGACTTTGTATGGCCCTAGGGGAAACATGTTGTTTTTATATCAACCACTCTGAAGTCATAAAAAACAGCTTAGCCCTAGTCAGAAAGAGTCTGCATAAGCAGGAGGAGCTACAGAAAGAAAATAATAGTTGGTATAAAACATTATTTAACTGGTCAACATGGCTAACCACCCTCTTATCAGCTATAGCCGGACCACTCCTGTATCTTCTTTAACTGGTCCCCATGGCTAACCACCCTCTTATCAGCTATAGCCGGAACACTCCTGCATCTTCTAATTGGAATTACATGTGGCCCCATCATCTTCAACCACCTCACAGCATTCATACAACAAAGACTCCAAACCATAAAAGTAATGGTAATGCATATCCACTATTAGCCCCTTTCTAGCGATTCAGATGAATCAAGGGTTTGATTCCCCAAAAAGACCAGTGGGGAATGTAAAAGCCTGTTAGCTCCCAAAACCCCAGTCTCCCCCCATCCCCCATAGATTCTGAGAAAAGGCTCTGTTAGATTCCCAAAAGCTCAGTCCCTCAGCCATGCCCATCCCACCCCATAGACTGAGAAACAGCTTCAGAACAAGAAACACAGAAAAGTCCCCAAGTTCCTGAAAACCCCCCTAGTTCCCGGTGAACAGACAATAGTGAAAACTTACTCAAGTTGTGTTTCTCAAACTATACTTCCTGGTGAACAAACAATAGTGGAAAGTTACTCAAGCTGTGTTTCTCAAACTATAGTTCTGGGTGAACAAACAATAGTAGAAACTTGCTCAAACTGTTTCTCAAGCTGTAACCCTGCCCTGAGCTAACTGCAATATTCCGCTTCTGTACTAGCTTGCTTGCCACATGGCACTAAAAAAGGGTATAAAAATCAGTCTGCCTTCCACTTCGGGCCACCTGCCTCTTTCAGCAGCAGTTCCCTGTGCAGGTGTAATAAAATCACCATCTGATTTTACCTAAGTGAGGTCCGAGTCTATCCTTACAGGCTGTGATGGATACAACAACAGAAACTCTAAATTCTGAATCCCAACTCTGTATCAACTTTTTCTATTGCTTTAATCAACACAGGGAGAAATCCTAGTGATAATCACATCAAGTCTAACTTGAGCTTTTTATTTAACTATTTACAGAGTGATACAACTGATTTCATTTCACACTCAGAAATAACTACTTGCTGTTTAAAATTGTTTTAAAGAATAATGTTGGCTTAGTGCCCATAGCACAGTGGTTATGGCACTAGCCACATACACTAAGGGTGGCGGGTTCAAACTGACCTAGACCTGCTAAACAACAATGAAAACTGTAAAAAAAATAAAAAAAATAGCCAGGCATTGTGGTGAGCGCCTGTAGTCCCAGCTACTTGGAAGGCTGAGGCAAGAGAATCGCTTAAGCCCAAGAGTTCGAGGTTGCAGTGAGCTGTGACATCATAGTAGCCTATGGAGGGCGACATAGACTCTGTCTTAAAAAAAAAAAACAAAACAAAACAAAGAAAGACTTTTCCCCCATTTCCTTTCTGTTTTAATGTTAATGCAAGTGAAGATGAAAGAGCAGTTCATAAGTTCCCTTCTTTAATGTAGTTGAATACCTGTTTCACAATACCTGTAAGAACTTAAAAATTACTTAACTGACCTACACTTAATTTTAAAACCATATGGACATTGTAGATATAAGACAGAACACTAGATATTCTCAAACAGTGCTATTGTCATTGTTTTGTAGTAGCAATTTTTTTTTTTTTTTTTTTTGTAGAGACAGAGTCTCACTTTACTGCCTTTGGTATAGTGCTGTGCCATCACAGCTCACAGCAACCTACAGCTCCTGGGCTTAGGTGATTCTGTTGCCTCAGCCTCCCCAGTAGCTGGGACCACAGGTGCCCACCACAACGCCCGGCTATTTTTTGTTGCTGTTTGGCCAGGGTCAGGTTTGAACCCACCACCCTCGGTATATGGGGTCGGCACCCTACTCACTGAGCCACAGGTGCCACCCTGTAGTAGCAATTTTTAAGTAACTTGGAAAAAATTCAGAAGCAATGAGGGCAAACCTTATTCTATATAACTTGAATTTAATTATTTACTAATATTTCACATGTATAAGATCAGTAAGTTTTTCTTACTAAAATCTGAATTTTCAAGCAATGTATTTCATTTACTGATATGTTAATTTTTAAAAGTTTGAAAATTATTCAACACATCAACTTATATTCAAAGTCTACCGGGATATTAAAAGTACTTATCCAAATTTACTGTTTAGTTATCACTTTTTAAAAAACACTGAAGTAAAAATCTTGTTAAAAAGTGAAGTAAAATTTTAACTAAAGGAAGAAGACACCTTTCTAAATAATATATATAACATTAATGCGAAAAAATAGTTACTCAAGAAACTGAAGATAATGCACACATACAAATAAATCCTCAAAATAAGGTCCATGTTTTAAGTCAGTTCCAATGCATAAACATACCTGCTGTTTCATAATCTTTATCTGCTCTTTTTGTTTTCGCTTCTCCTCAGCAGCCATTATTGCTGTGATGAGAAACCAAAGCATAGATCAGAAAAAAGAATGGGGAGGGCTCTCATGAACCCCCCCAATACTCACTCTTTACATTTATCATCATTTAAATCACCCACCTTGTTGTTTTTTAGCTTCTTTAGCAACTCGAGCCTGTTCCTGCTTTTGAAGTTTTCTTAAAAGCTTTATTTGTGCTGCTTGCCTGGCTATTTCTGAAAAATACAAAATTTCAAAAAATCTTACTAACAACTTTACACAACTGCTAACCTAAAACAATAGCTGTATGAAAATGAAATGATTATAAAGGATATAATATTTAAGATAGCAAGCAGGAGAAAGGTATAGTGGAAAATGTCATGTTTACTTCCTTTGGAAATTGTCAAATTATTTCATTAAAGATGAGAACATACACCAAAATCCAAAAAATGTTTTCTTAATCCTCATCAGAGAGGCTCATTTATATGCATTTTTTTCACATTTCAAGTAAACTTAGTAGGAAAGTAGCTGTTATTTGAAGAAGCGTAACAGTCACCCTTAAAATAAGAAAACATGTAAAAAAGACAAAGACCTCAAAATAAAACAAACACAAATCTCCTTCCCTGAAAACTTTTGTATTTCAATTAGCTATACTAACAGTTGAGTTCCTGAGTCCAATGATATTTTCATGATTGAAGAGAGGGACTAAATCTTCTCAATAAAAATAACGTAGAATGTCACTGATTATTTTTTAATTTTTATTTTTATATATACATGTGTTATTAGGTTTCCACTTTTTTCGTTGTTTTTTTTTTTTGCCTTCACAAAATTAAAAAGACTTAAAATTTAATAACGATAACAATGTTTAAGATAAGGATTAGAAACAAAAACCTTGTAAAGAATGAAGGAACATAAATACCTTCAGAAAAGGAATCAGACAATTGCTTCATCGAAATATTGAGCAATAATAATAATAATAATAATAATGCAAAGAAAGTAACATTCACATTGTCAAATAAGTCTATTATAGAATGCTTTGACTCTGAGATTCAGTATGGCGTCATCAGTTAACTTCTTAGTTTTTTTTTAAGTCTCAAAAAATAGACAACTAATATTTATAAGTAAAAGTAAAAAATAACTTCAAAAAACAGATCATGCTAAATCTTATAGATAATAGAAAAAGAAGAAATACATCAAAATCATTCTACTTGATATAAGTACACTTGATATTAAAGTTGGAGAAAATACATTATAAAGGAGAAATTACAAACATGTCACTTATAACTGAGGATACAATATCCTAAACATATTAACAAGTAATATACTTTGATTACAATTAAAACCAATTTATGTGAAAATTAGTCACTATTTCCGTTTCTTGTTCTTTTTTTTCTTTTCCTCTCCCTCAGCCCTTTCCTCCTTTTCTGTCTGATCTCCCCTTCTCCCATGCCTCACCATGTCATTGTCTTCAAATCAAACTTGAGTACATAGGATTCATACTTTTCCACTCCTGTGATGCTTCAGTAAGAATGATGTGTTACACCTTCATCCAGGTTAGCACAAATGCTGAAAATCTCCATTTTTTATGGCTGAATAATATTCCATTGTATACATATACCACAGCTTGCCGATCCATCCCTGGGTTGAAGGACATTTAGGTTGTTTCCACATTTTGGTGATTGTAAATTGGGCTGCGATAAACTGCCTAGTACAGGTGTCTTTATAATAAAAGTTTTTTTTCCTTCTGGATGCCCAGTAATGGGATTGCAGGATCAAACGGGAGGTCTAGGTTGAGTTCTTTGAGGTTTCTCCATACTTCCTTCCAAAAAGGTTGTATTAGTTTGCAGTCCCACCAGCAGTGTAAAAGTGTTCCCTTCTCTCCGCAACCGCGCCAGCATCTGCAGTTTTGAGATTTTGTGACATAGGCCATTCTCGCTGGGGTTAGGTGCTATCTCAGGGTGGTTTTAATCTGCATTTCTCTAATAATTAGGGATGGTGAGCATTTTTTCATATGATTGCTGGCCATTCGTCTGTCATCTTTGGAGAAGATTCTATTCATCTCTCTTCCCCATTGATATATGGGATTGTTGGTTTTTTTCTTGTGAATTAATTGAAGTTCTTTAATAGATCCTGGTTATTAAGTGTGTTTGTCTGATTCAAAATATGCAAATATCCTTTCCCATTGGATAGGGTGTCTATTTGCTTTGGTTGTTGTCTCCTTGGTGTACAGAAAGTTTTCAATTTAATTAAATCCCATTTGTTTATTATTGCTGTTGTTGCTATTGCCATGGCAGTCTTCCTCATAAAATCTTTCCCCAGGCTGATATCTTCCAGTGTTTTTCCTATTTTTTTCTTTGAGGATTTTTATTGTTTCATGCCTTAAATTTAAGTCCTTTATCCATCTTGAGTCAATTTTTGTGAGTGGAGAAAGGTGTGGGTCTAGTTTCAGTCTTTTACATGTGGATATCCAATTCTCCCAGCACATTTATTGAAAATGTCACTGACTTTGAAGGACAATCTAGTTCTCATAATTTTCAAGGAAAAATGTATGCATGACCCTGGGGTAGATGGACATGATTAACGGCATCAATTCTTCATTCTTCCCTCTATCCGTGTCATATGCAATGTGACTTTGCAGCAGGTTCCATCAACAGGAAGACTGTATCTTCCTATCCCTTGATTCTGAATTCAACCATGTGAACTTCTGTGCAAGAGGATATTAGCAATTGTGATAAAAGTAGAGATTAAAAGTGTAATTGTACTCTTTCTCCTTTTACTCTTGTGCTTTGCCCATTATTGAGGACATGACCGGAGCCAGTTGACCGTATACATATAAGTCCAGGCAAGATCAGCAAAGTTGCTTACATAACCTCTAGCTGGTTCCATCTGCACAGTTAATGCCACTAAGATTTGATGGTTGTTTGGTATCCAGCATTATTGTGGCAACAGGCATACTAGATACAGAAAACATGCAATGCCATTGATTTCTTCTGCTGGCAAATTTGATCTAAATACATCATCATGATATCTCTTATAAAACATGTTAGGAAGTACTACTTTATAGTGTAGTTGATGGAAAGTAAAAGGAACCCACAAATTATATTCATTGGTAATGAATATGATTGCTAGCACCTGAATCATTTGAACTCTAATTAAATTCCTATCATTTCTTGAATGCAGGCATTATTGTATTAAATTTCATGATCTAATCTTCACAACTACCTTATAAGGTAGGCAAAATTATGCCTAGCTTACAAATAACATAACAATGGCTTATAGAAGTTAAAAAGCAGAGCTAAGATATAAAACCCACATCTTTCTGACTCCATGGTCTATATAGTATAATCTGTAGAAATCTTTAGGCAAAATTTGAATGCTTTGAAATTTTAATTAAAAACTTAACCTCATGTCTTTGCAATAGTTCAAGTGAAGTTGGTTACTATGGCTAATTTTCCATTACCGAGATTTTTTAAAAGAGGGAGGAAGGGATGTAAAAGGTTTAATTTTATCTAGTAAAATCGAAGTGTTAATGAATGATAAAATGGAAGCTGACAGTAAAGTATATCTCCAACTTCCTAGTAATTTTCAATATTAGGTTATATGCATCACTCAAAGTTTCTGGGATTACACAGAAAGGATCTCCTGATCATTCAACACTATGAGAATTAAAAACCTATCAACTGACCCGGAGTGTCAGCAACCTCTAGTAATAACACACCCAAAGACTATCATTCTTACCTATAATAATGCCAGATAATTTTTCTAACATTTAAGAATTGAAAGTTTTGAACTCCACAATACAGGCCTAACTGTCTTAAGATACAAAGATATACTAAGTAATTAAAACGATGTTTTCTAGAAAACATGGCATAAGTATGATCTATTGCTCCAAGCAAAATTGATGTTTTCTCATAGAAGTTCAACTATTTTTTTTTTTTGGCGGGGGCTGGGTTTGAACCCACCACCTCCGGCATATGGGACCAGCGCCCTACTCCTTGAGCCACAGGCGCCACCCAGAAGTTCAACTTTTAATAAGAAATCCTATAATATATATAAATGCATATTTGGATATGCATTTATCAATCAATTTCTTTCTTTCCTTTTTTTTTTTTTTTTTTAAATAAGAGGAAGGGCTTTATTCACCAGCTGGGAGCTTACGGCATAGAAGAATTCCAAATGGCCGTGCTCCCCAACTGCCTTGGTCTTTCCCTTTTTATTGACAGTCAAAATGTTCCACCTCACAGGTACCCTTCTCATTGGCCAGTTTGAATCAAGTGGGAGATGCTATTCCCACCCCTACAGAACTACAGGATTTCACAGAACTTGGAAATTTCCAAGTTTCAGGAAGTTAAGTTTACAAATTCCCAAGAGCTGAGTCACCGTGGCGAGGACCCTGCATATGTATTCTTCTGGTCTCCTTGAGAAGACCTGTTCTTCTAGACCTCACCCTTCTCAGCTATCCTCTCTCATTCCCCCCTTTTGAAACTACAATATATTTTATTTGAGGTATCAATATCAGCTTGTTTCTGTAGGTGCCAATATTAATTACTTTTCAGCCTTGAGGTTTTAGGGACTGTGACTCTTCTTGGGTTCTCCTACTCAGGCCTTAATAGTACCGTGGTGGTGGGCTAATATATATACACGAGTTTTTACTTTTCCCTGTGACATTTCCCCCCTTTTCCCAAAGTTCAAAGTCCAATTAAGACAAGTCCCTCGAGGAGTTTCCTCAGGCTTCAGCTGTGCGTTGACCAGCCAACTCCCAGTATATGGCTGGAGCAGGGCATGCTGATTGTCTTAAAAGTTATCTTTACTTTCCAAGGGGCAGTGAATCAATTTCAAACCACATACAAGGCACAGTAATTTTTATTTTTCAACTTTTTGGACAGAAAGAACATTAAAAGTTCAACTCATATCTTTTCATTTTAGCAAGGAATATACAATCTTGCCTAATTATTAAAAGTGTATATAGTTTAAATTTTACATTGTGAATGTTTGGAGAAGATGTAAAAATATATATATATATATATTTAGAGACACTATGGAAGAAAGAAAATGAGTTACAGACCTAGAAAAGTTCACCCAGACTCTGAGGAATAAACTATTTCTAGTATCTTCTCATTTATTTGGTATATGGTTGGTAACTCTATTAAGCTGTAATTAATTTTTGAAATATTCATCTGAAAAATATCTTTTATGGTTTAAGAAACTGTCTTAATTTTGAAGATAAAAGTTTATTTTTTAAACAAAGTTTATTTTTACACAAAATTAGAGATATTTTGGACATAGCCTTTTTGATTTTTAATCTTTTAACATCTCTAAAATCAGAATGTGTCTAATAATTGGCAATACTTTTGTAGTGTTACATGTTAAAATAATGATGCATCATATAGATTACTTATATACCATCTCTGTTTCTATGATAGATGAAATGGAGGGGTTCTATTCGATATTTTGGAAAATTTGAGATGTTAACAATCTCGTCAAATAAACAGGTTTATTTATATAGGCTGAAAGTCTATCATATTCGAACATTTTCGGTTTTTTTTCTTCCTTTTTTTTTTTTAAAGAGAGAGAGTCACTCTGTTGTGCAGGCTGAAGTGCAGTCGTGTCAGCACAGCTCACTGTAACTTTGAATTTCTGGGCTCAAGTGATCTCTTGCCTCAGCCTCCCAAGTAGCTGGGACTACAGGTGTACGCCATCATGCCTGGCTAATTTTTCTATTTTTTGTATACATGGGTTCTCACCATGTTGCCCAGGTTGGTCTGGAACGCCTAGCCTCAAGTGATCCTTCTGCCTCAGCCTTCCAGAGAGCTGGCATTATGGGGCCTGGCCTCCTTACCAGATTGTTATTTGTACTCTCTGAGAAATCAGAGCTCTCTTTTCACAATGTTTAGATATACATTCAAAACTCACATTTATCTCACTGTTCTGAATCCTTCTTCAAATTAAGTTCAGTCTTTCAGTCTAGTTAAGTGCTAGTAGTATAATATATAAGAGAAACTTCTAGAATCTTCTCAGATAACCCCCCAAACTGTTAATGTAGAAGTCTTTTAGAAATGAAGTGATAAAGTGATTCATTCTCTTTTCTTCTCCTACTAATACCATGCGATCTATATTCCATATACCTGTAAATATTGATAATTATTTATTTACTGTTATTTAATCCTTATATGTACAATGAAAAAAAAAAACACATGAACACAATAAGATCAAAAGTAACACAAGTTGCAAGATGCAAACCAATACAACAAGGGAGAACTATGTAATTGAATACAAATCAATTTGAAATCCTGAGGAAAAATACTGGGTAAAATTGAACTTCTCTTATGTTACAATAAAAATATAATTAATTTGGTAAATTTAAATTTGCCATGTTGAATACATGGTATAATGATATTTGTATTAAATTATTTTAGGGAGATGAGTCTGAAGAAACCAATAAAATAACACATGAAATACTTGGCTAACACACTAGGGCAGAAAAAGAAACTTACATAATATTTAGTTACATGCTAGGTAGTTAATTTACATGCCATCAGTTGAAGTATGAATTGGAACAAAAATTGAAAATAGTATGTGTAAAATGTTTAAATATGTACAATATGTATTTATTTCAACAGTGTGATGTCAAAGATCCAGAGTAGCTTAAATAGACATCAAAAAGAGACTGATTAAATGAAGTATGGTAAAGACATTAGTGGCATCACATAATATTCAGCCATTAAAAGAATGATGTTGGATGGCGCCTGTGGTTCAGTGGGTGGGGCTCTGGCCCCATATACAGGTTCAAACCCGGCCCCGGCCAACTGCAACAAAAAATAGCCAGGCGTTGTGGCAGGCGCCTGTGGTCCCAGCTACTCGGGAGCCTGAGGCAAGAGAATCGCCTGAGCCCAGGAGTTGGAGGTTGCTGTGAGCTGTGTGATGCCATGGCACTCTACTGAGGGCGATAAAGTGAGACTCTGTCTCTACAAAAAAAAAAAAAAAAAAAAAGAATGATGTTGATTTGTAAGTAAAAGATATTCAAGATAGAGTGGAAAAAGAGCGAGCTGAATAGCACATACACTATGAGTCCATTTATTTTGGTAATCAAAAAGACCATATGCACACATATGTATATGTGAGTGCTGGAATGTGTTTGTATGAATGTGCACACATTTCTGGAAAGATGAACAAAAACCTGTTAATTATTTTACTGATGAGGATTGGCTCCCGTAGCACAGTGGCTATGGCGCCGGCCACATGCACGGAGGCTCGCGGGTTCGAACCCAGCCCAGGCCTGCTAAACAACAATGACAAGTACATCAAAAAAATAGCTGGTATTGTGGCAGGTGCCTGTAGTCACAGCTACTTGGGAGGCTGAGGACAAGAGAATTGCTTAAGCCCAAGAGCTTGAGGTTGCTGTGAGCTATGATGCTATGGCACTCTACAGAGGGCGACACAGTAAGACACTGTCTCAAAAAAAAAAAGAAAAAAATTATTTTACTGATGAGAATAAGAGTATTTTATTTTAAAGCAGTGGTTCTCAACCTTCCTAATATCATGACCCTTTAATGCAGTTCCTCATGTTGTGGTGATCCCCAACCACAAAATTATTTTCGTTGCTACTTCATGACTGTAATTTTGCTACTGTTCTGAATCGTAATGTAAATATCTGATATGCAGGAGACCCTCAAAGGGGTCGTGACCCACAGGTTGAGAACTGCTGTTTTAAAGCATTCTGTTCTATGAGCTTTTATCATGGATATTTGTTCTATAATAAAAACAAAGCAATAATAAAGAAGCCAATATTATCATGGTGCTTACAATAAATTTTTCAGGCATTTCCTTCACATTTTGGTGTTTACATATAGAAATAGTAAAAAGCTCATGTGAAGAAGTAAAATTCTCTTCTAAGTTAGTTTTCATTATTAAACCTTCATTTTACATTTTCATATATCTTTACAGATGATGATATATATATTCAGACAGCCTTAAGAGAATCAGCATCTTAAACTGCAAAGCAGAACCATTTCATTTTACTCAGTCTTCTCTGTGCCATATGTATCATGGGAACCTTTTAATGATAATTTATGTACAATTTCAAATTATTATTATTTGAGGTTGGTATGACATGCACTTTGAGCTTGATAAATTATATATTCTAGTGATCTTAAAATACTTAAAATACTTTTGAAATTAAATTCATTAATTGGGCAATTTATATTTCAAAAATATATATACCATATCCAGAATATAGGAGAACCCAAACTAAAAGACTGGGGTTACTTACCAGTAATTGGAGTTCTCTGACTGAAAATTTACTCCACAGATCCACATATTTTGGAGGTATCCCCATGTACCACCTCAAGGAATCGGGAGCTGTTAAAATGAGAATTTCCAGAAGGTTGGCACGACCTTAAGGCATGTGCCAAGCGCTGGTTGATTCCCTTTCTTTGTAAGCCTTAAAAGCTTAACACCTACTTTTGTAATTCTAAACACACAGGGTAGGATGTATTTATGACTATGGTTCTTGAAAGATTACCTAATCAAAGAACTCCAGTTACCAGTGGGACTCCTTATTTTTCCATGTTATTCTTACACAAATATCTACACTTTAGAAATTGAGAGCAGTGTCAATCATTCCTAAGTCAAAAAGATAAGAATAATTTTAGTATACTTTTTAATAATTATTAGCATCAGATACATTGTTTCTTACCTTGAGCTTGCAGTTTTCTTAGCAATTTGGTATCTGTGTTATCTAAGAATTCAGCATTGCCAACATTTGGAGGTCTACCCTTTCGACGTCTCATCCTGGATTCCTCTCTTGCTCGCTGTCTATCTGGATTTGGTGGTCTTCCTCTACGACCTTCCATTGCCCTGATACGAGGAATGACATCCTCTTCTTTCAAAAGACACCACTGCATTCCCTTTTAATTAACATTTTATAAAAATAATATATTACAAACAAAATAAACATAAGAGATCAAAATGTCAGAAAATTCCAAGTAAAAATCATAGATACTTTGAAATGTATAAAGCCGACAAACTTTAAGGATTTTATTTTTTAAATTTAGATTTATAATTGTTCATGACCTTTGGCATTTCTTTCGCATTCTTACTTTAATGACTTAAGCTTTAATTAAATACACTACATAGAGATCCGTATCTGTATTCATGAACCTATAGCTAGAGATACATATACCTTAATCACCATTTCTGACTATAATGACCATAAAGTTAGCAGATATTTGAAAATACAGTATTAGTTCTGTGATGAACCTCTATGGATTGTTCTCGCAGGTTATTAGTTCAATCAAAAAAAAAATATGCTGAGGGTATGGGATGTCCAGCTTACAGCTTGGAACTTTGGTACTGTCAGCAATGAAAGACTGAATTAAATATGGATGATATTGAGAAAGGCAAGAAGATTTTTGTTCAGAAGTGTGCCCAGTGCCATACTGTGGAAACAGGAGGCAAGCACAAGACTGGGCCAAATCTCCATGGTCTCTTTGGGCGGAAGACAAGTCAGGCTGCTGGCTTCTCTTACAGACGCCAATAAGAACAAAGGCATAACCTGGGAAGAGGATACACTGATGGAGTGTTTGGAGAATCCGAAGAAGTACACCCCTGGAACAAAAATGATCTTCGCTGGCATTAAGAAGAAAGGAGAAAGGGCAGACTTGACAGCTTATCTCAAAAAAGCTACTAATGAGTAATAGCTGGCCACTGCCTTATTTATTACAAAAGAGAACTATCTCACAGCCTTTTTTGTGTGTACCCTAATTTGATTGGTCTCATTTACCAGAATTCAGATCATGAATGAGTGACAGAATATTTTTTTTGGACAGTCCCAGTTTAACTAAGACTGGGTTATAGTTAAATGAATATGATCGTTTTTTTTTTTATTTAATAGTGATTCCAGTTCAGTAAATCACTGTTTTCCATTTCTAAAGATGAGGTCAGATTTAATTAGTGATGTTTACCTTTTCACAAAGGTAGTAAATTGCCATCCAAAACCTATTGAAGAATGGTTTTATATTAAGATTTATATAACTGATTATGTGAATATATTTAAATACTGGTGAAATTCCCTCACTGTCTCAGAACCAAATAAGATTCACTGGCATTTTAATTGGTGTTCATTAGCCTGTTAAAGGTGAGGGGTGGAGAGAAAGTAGCAATATCTACTTTGTACTTTTGATCTTTATTATGCCAATCTAATTTCCCGGGGTCTACTAAAATGCTACCTTTTATTTATTGAGAGGCATTTTAATGTGGTTTGTGTGTAATGTCAAATAAAGAATATTTAACATTTATTTTCTTTTATAGACAATCTATAAGGTCATGCTTTTAAAAGTCAATATGTCAAGAAATGGCAAATTAAACTTTTGAATTATTTACTACCTAAGTCAGGCTAAGTTATAATTTGGGATTGTCTTTCAACAACTCTTCAGAAATGCCTAAAACTGTGTAACAACTGTATGTGTGTGATTGGCAATAGTGCTTCTGCCAACTCATTACATGGATTAAAACAGAAGAGATATACACAAATTTTTAAATTATGTGTGATCATAACATAATTTAAAACAAAAATCACAGATCACAATTTTTTGACTGCCTGATTTAATGACTAATGACAAAATTTGTACAATAGTCCTTAATACCATGCAGTAACTTACCAGTCATGGTACTAGATTGTGATCCTCTAAGACGCTTAAACTGGAATAACACTTGACTAATTCACACTTAACTAGTTTCTTTGGCCAGAATGAGAAGTGCAGCATTTATGCCAGGCATGGATAAAAGAATACTTCTAGTCATAGCTCTGTGATGTGTAACACCATGTAATTATACACTAAATCATTTTGTGCACAGTCCATGCCATACGTGTTTAAATATTGCACTTGATCTTAGCCAAAAGGCCAAGAAGTGATGCCATACACATTTAGAGTAGTCTTTGGAAATTTTATGGAGATGGTGAGCCTGAACTAAGCCATAAAGAATGGCAAGGGAAATAAAGGAGAGAGCCGTGGCTTTGTGGGATAGTAAGGAGATTGGGAAAAGGGCCTCATTCATGATTTCAAAAGTAGTAAGAATGATTAAATGAGCCTTTGATGTCTGGCAAAAATGTCTTGTTAAAAAAAAAAAAAAAAAAACACCTATGCTGTCCAAATAATAGATGAAAAGTTTCTCTTTATAGAAATATTACGAAAAGAGTTAGAGTATCAACATATTGCAGTATCTGATGAGTTAACAGATCTAAGCATTGCACTTGAATGGCTGCCTATTAAAAAAAAAAAGGAGACAAAATAAGACAGTCATCCTCCTGATGGAGGCTCATATTATCATCTATAATGTAGTCCCTCTAAAAAAAAAATCTAGAATTCATCAAGTCTCTAGATTTAATTACAATCACTTTAAAGGAAACATAGGGTGAGAGGGACATGTTAAAACTATACAGCAAAATCCAGCCTGTAGGAAATTCTACAAGTGATCTAGTTTCTTCATCAATTAAATTGCAAGAAGTAAAAAAAAGAAAGGCTCAGCACCTGTAGCTCAGCGGCTAGGGCACCAGCCACATACACCAGAGCTGGTGTGTTTGAACCTAGCCTGGGCCTCCCAAACAACAATGACAACTACAACCGAAAAATAGCCGGGCGTTCTGGTGAGTACCTGTAGTCCTAGCTACTTGAGAGGCCGAGGCAAAAGAATTGCTTAAGTCCAAGCGTTGGAGGTTGCTGTGAGTTGTGACGCCACAGCACTCTACCGAGGGCAACACAGTAAGACTTTGTCTCAAAAAAAGTAAAAAACCCCCAAACTGGTGTAAGATCTGATGAATCTTGAAAGTTCTATCAGTCAGTCCCTATCTGTGGACCTTATTGGATATTGATTCAAATAGATATACCGCTAGGAAAATTTTAACAAGAGACAAGTAAAAATTTGAACAATGACTGATAATTGATGGCATCAAGAAATTAGTATTTTAAATTATAATAATGGTACTATGTTTATGTCGTTATATATTAATGAGAGTCATTATCTTTTAGAGATACAAAAGGAAAACATTTACAGATGAAATGAGATGTATTAATATAAGATTTGCTTCAACAAATTATGAAAGGAGAGAAGCCGAGGGGTGTATATGTAAAGCAATATTGGCCATAATGATAATTACTAAAGCTGCTAACAGGTACATGCTACATATTATTCTATCCACTTTTGTGTGTATTTGAGATCTCCCATTAAAAGCCTCTTGGTGGTAGCACACACCCCAACATAGTGCTTGTGTATTGGAAGAAAACCCTGCTTAGTGCATATATAATCTAAGTCTGGTTTCTGTATATCCTGCATGTGTCATTATATTTATTACCTTACTTAAAGTACAAAATAACATGTTCAGAAATGAGAGCTACCCTTATAAAATAACTATCTTACTATATCTTACTTTTTCTTAAGAGTTAATAATTACTTCAGTGTGAAGGCTAAAGAAAATTTCAAGATGGCCTTTACCATTAAAGTCCAGTGGTTCTCAACCTTCCTAATGCCGCAACCCTTTCATAAAGTTCCTATGGGTTGCGACCTACTGGTTGAGAACCACTGTCTTAAACTAATCTCAAGTAGAAATTTTGCTTGAACTGCTGGGAAGAATTCTGCAGCCAAATACAATCAGAAATTCTTCAGTTTTATTTAATAACGTGATTCCTGACTCCGGGCAAGGAGTCTATGAATATCTCAGTTACTGGGTAATGGATAATAGCTACATCCCATGTTCCAAGCACTGTGTTTTGTTTCAGGCATTTTGAATATATTATATGCTTTAATTTTCATAACATTTCCATCTCATGTGATGGGTTTTATTGTCTTTACATTACAACTGAGGGAATCCAGGCCCACTGAGGTTAAGTAATTTGTCTGAGGTACAGAGCCAGCAAGGAACAGCATTATGAATCAAATCCAGGGCTGCCTGTCAAACCTGTGCTCTTGACCACGTCCCTGTCCTAAATTGACATTACAAAGGTGTCCTTATACTTGATAAGCAACTGATCACAGTATTCAGCCATAAAAACCTAGCCAAGATTAGGTGAAGGAAAGACTGTGTTAGAAAAGAATTAATGGGGGCATTCGTCCTTTCCTTCTTTGGGATGTCACACCATGTCCCTGCTCTGCTCTCCTTTTTCTCTCTCCCCCTGCCCCATGTTCCCTTCTGTCACTCCCTGCTCTCTTCTCTTTCTTATCTCTTCCTCCCACTCTTTTCCTTCTCCAATATAAAATAAACATATAAACATATTTTATATCCAAAAAAAGAAAAAATAACACATATAGTTCATATCTATAAGCTAAAAAGAATACCTCCACTAACTACTTTCAGTAATTTTCATGTTAAAAATAATTTTGAAAATTGAGGAAAATGAAAATATTTTTGCTGAGTTTTATTTTTTATGAAATCAGTAGGAACAAAAGCTGTATGAAGCACATTTTCAGACCATAAACCACTAAGAAGGACGATATCGTAACAGTTTTGTATTATGTTCAGCAGCAGGGGAAGCTTTTGATTAGGTTTTCATTTTTCTATTATAGTCTTAGGCAGAAAGTATTATATAATTTGAAAAATATAAAAGTAATATTCATCATGCTTGGAATAGAAGAGAGACTAAAAAAGGAGTCTGTTAACAAATCTGCATTCAGTTTTTAATATCTTTTTTTTTTTTTTTTTTTTTTGTAGAGGCAGAGTCTCACTGTACTGCCCTCGGGTAGAGTGCCGTGGCATCACACAGCTCATAGCAACCTCTAACTCTTGGGCTTATGCGATTCTCTTGCCTCAGCCTCCCGAGCAGCTGGGACTGCAGGCGCCCGCCACAACGCCCGGCTATTTTTTTGTTTTGTTGTTGCAGTTTGGCTGGGGCTGGGTTTGAACCCACCATCCTCGGCATATGGGGCCGGCGCCCTACTCACTGAGCCACAGGCGCTGCCTCAGTTTTTAATATCTTATTAATAACAAAATCAATTTTTGGCCAAGATTTAAAAAGTTTTATCAACTTATTTTTTCTTATCCAGACATAATTTTTACAGTTACATTTTTTCACCTGGAATAATAAACATATGTCAATAAAAACTCAAAACATGTTGGTGACCCAATTTACCTGACAAATACAGTGATATTTTCATTTATATTTTGCCCTTGGCATTTAAGAAGTAAATACTTTCCAAGTAAATACTTTCTAAGGAGATTGTCTATATTAGGTACATAAAATACCTTGACTACTGCATTTTAGAAGATTAGAAAAGGATGCTTAGGAAAATCTCAGCCTTATGTTACAGCTTTAATTCACTGAGGAATATACATAATTGTGGGTAAGGACGAATAATATTTGTCTCAATAAACTTTTCCTCAGGAAAAGCTTATATAATTTGTATCACTTGATTCATATGCTATTGGCTTTTTCGTCAATCATAAAGTACATGCAAAAATAATTCATCCTTTTAAAAATTTCTAACACTTAAGGTAGTAAATGACTCCTAAATGTTTTTTTACTAAGATATAAAAGATATAAAAAAAAATAAAAAAAATAAAAGATATAGATAAAAAAAGATGATCAACACAATGGAGATGGAGAAAGATTAAGTTTATATTATTTTAATTCCCATTTTCAAGGATTGCTATAATAATTTATATCCTTAGTAACACATTCACTTCTATAAATACTACAAAGAAAAAAAAAGCAGGTTTATGCTTATTTCAGATGATTGAATAAAATGAACCACATAAATAAGTAAATCAAACTACATTAAGAATGTAATATAGCACAAAATAAAGTTTCAACACACCACTTACATATTTACTGAGGCACCTCACTCTGAGTAAGGAAAAACATCATACAAAGGTGAACTAGGGTCCTTTGCTATCCTAATGTGGATGATCCAAGGTCTATACCTTGAGCAGTAAAAACTTAGAAGAGTTTGGAGACTGACACAGGAAGGTCTGAATTGTCCACATAAATATTATGATATTCAGCATTAGGGCATGGGAATTAGAGCTAGAAAGGAAGGTGAATTGTACATTGGCATTTCTGGAGAAAGAACTAACTGGTATAAGCCAGGCATGACGGCTCATGCCTGTAATCCTAGCACTCCCAGAGGCTGAGGCGGGTGGATTCCTTGAGCTCATGAGTTCCAGAAGAGCCTGAGCAAAATCAAGATCCTGTCTCTACTGAGGGAAGAGGATTGCTTGAGCCCAACAGTTGGAGGTTGCTGTAAGCTATGATACCATGACACTCTACCCAGGGCAATAGCTTGAGACTCTTGTCTCAGAAAAAAAAAAAATAATAATAATAATAAAATAAGTGGTATTGAAGACTGACTGGATGTGAAGGAAAAAAAGCCTGAATGTAGACCAAAAAGGTGATTAAGGTTTGGAGTAGTCTCTAAATGATACAGGAAAGGGAAATAAATGGACAGTGAGTTTTCCTTCTTAAACAAAACTAAGTTACAGGATGAAGAAATACTTGAGATAACTGGCAAATAAATTTATTCTCTTGAAGTTTTTATGACTTAAAAAGTAAACAGAATTTTAAAGAAAAAACAATTTTTTTTTTTTTTTTTAAGAGACAGGGTCTTATCCTGTTACTAGGACTGGAGTGCAGTGGTGGGAACACTGCATGCAACCTTGAACTCCTGGCTGCAAGCAATTCTCCCACTTTAGCCTCCCAGAGTGCTAGGATTATAGGGATGAGCCATAGTGCTCAGCCAGAACATATTTATTTTGAATGAATTAAGTTTTAAATGTTCTCTGTATTTGGAAATTCAAAAGAGATGAGCTACTATGAAATTTAATGCCAATATGACCTTCTTATTTCAACATTTCTATTATTCTTTACAAACGACACTCCAAAGCATCGTTAAACATTTCATGAGCAACTGGTTTGTTTTTACTTTATCTTATAGACATTGAATTGCTAATTAACTGGGTTTCTCATGTTTCACTTTTGAAAGCTAGAATAAATCTGGCTTGGCAGCAAGGTGGATACATTCTCAAGTCCCATTCCTACTTTAATTTCATATCCCACCTTGTCTTTTTCTTTTGTTGCTCCCATTTTGTTTGATTTTTTAATATTTGTAAGCTGATTTATTTTTGAGGGAAAGCGCAATATAATTACATATAAGTAAATGCAGTAAACTTGTGTACCAAAAGCCAATTCACTGAATGATCTATTTGCCAAGTTCCTGAAGATTTTTTTTTTTAAGTTTTAGTATCCTGCAAAAATTTCACCATGGAATTTGTAGTCCTGTGCCACTAAATGCCAGTTTCAAATTAACATTTGAGATGCCTACTACAACACTTCTTGAATGCTAAATGTCATAAGTGAATGAATGAACTTTCTCCTACTCATATTTTTCTGAATAGGAACCTGTATCTACTCCAGTCCTGGCCTCTGGTAGTAAAATTGCAGTAGTGTTATGTTTTATTTTTTGATAAACAGGGTCTCATTCTGTTACCCAGGCTGGAGTGCAATGGCATAATCATAGAACACTACAACTTCAAATTCCTGGACTCAACTGATTCTCCTGCCTCAGCCTCCCAAGTATTTGGGACTATAAATGTGCACCACCACACCTGGCTAATTTTTCTATTTCTAGTACAGATATTTGGGGGTGGGGGGGCACTCACTGTTGCTCAAGCTGTTCTTAAACTTCTGGCCTCAAGGAATCCTCCTACTTCAGTCTCCCAAAGTACTAAGATTACAGGTGTGAGCCACTGCTCCCAGCCTAATTTTAAAAAAGTTCCTTGTAGAGAGAGGATCTCTCTATGGTTACTCAGGCTGGTCTCAAACTCCTGGACTCAAAGAGATCCTCCAGCCTTGGCCTCCCAAAGTGTTGCAATTATAGGCATGAGCCACCATGCCAGCCCTATGTTTTAAATCTGTATTAAGATTGGAATTAATTGGAATTGTCAGACCAATTCCAATTAAGGGAATTGGTCTGACAATTTAAGGTCTTTTAGCCATTTAGTGAATTGATAATTTACCTAATTGATTTTTGGCTAAATGATTTTCAGTAAATTTAACTATAGCTTAAGCAAAGTTAATTTCTTTTTACCTTTCTCTTTGACAGTATACGTCCATAATAACTTACTTCCTAATAATTAGTTGATATAAAACTTTTAGAATGTCTTACTTGGCTTGGCGCCTATAGCTCATGCAGCTAAGGCGCCAGCCACATATACCAGAACTGGCAGGTTCTAATCCAACCCAGGCCTGACAAACAACAATGACAACTACAACCAAAAAAAAGAAAAATAGCCCGGCGTTGTGGTGGGCGCCTGTAGTCCCAGCTACTTGGGAGGCTGAGGCAAGAGAATCACTTAAGCCAGGAGTTGTAGGTTGCTGTGAGCTGTGATGTCATAGTACTCTACTCAGGGCAACAGCTTGAGGCTCTATCTCAAAAAAAAAAAAAAAAAAAAGATGTCATACCTAAAAGGAACTTGATCTTAAAGACCTCCTATATGCATTTACATTACAGATAAGGGAATTAAGTGGGCTTCAATTTTTCAAAGTAACATAGATGTTGAATCATACTGCCAGGAATCTAAGAAATATCTTATTAGGATATGAGCAAAGCAAGACTATTAAATATTTTTGACAAGATTTGACATTTCATCTTTAAAAAAACATTAAAATTAATATCATCAGAAAAATCCGAATTTTGCTGTATTTCCTTGTATCTGTTTCATAGTTTAGTATTACGTCTATTTTTTTTTTTTTTAAGATGGGGTCTTACTCTATTACCCTGGCCAGGCATCATCATTGCTCCATTACTGCAACCTCAAACTCCTGGGCTCAAGCAATGCTTCTGCCTCAGCCTGCTAAGTAGCTGACACTAACAGGTGTGTGCCACTATGCCTGGCTAATTTTTTCTTTTTTGAGAGACAACATTTCTTATTTTCTTTTTCTTCTTTTTTAAAAAAAATAAGGTGTTGCTCTTGCTCAGGCTGAAGTATTGGGGATTCTTAGTCAACCCTAGTCATATAGTTTATTAAAACTATATACTGAATAGCACTTTAAAGATGTGAAAAGAGTAAGAACAGCTATCTATGGAGGTGCCATCTATTAAAAACAGTTAAGATGTGATTTGACAGAATTGTTTCCAAATGCTGACTATGCTGTCCACTTAGAGGAGGTTACCCTGTCTTATCTTTCAGTAACTCCTCCTAGCTCCACACTTGTATTTATACAATTGGCCTTCTGTAATAGGCCTCACCTCACCATAAAAATCCTACCTGGTATATCAGTGACATAAATTTTCAGACTTTTAGATTTCTGGTACTGATCTTTCATGTTCTCAGTGTCCATATGTGCTCACAGCTATGTTGCACTAGGGGTGACAGTTAACAGCAGAGTTGAATTAGAACTCTGGTTGTTGGCTCTTTCGTTCTTTACTTAATTCAAAATAATTACTGGCTTTACAAATTGCACTGGAGACTGTGTTGCCACCTTATTATGAAGTCTCCTCTTATTCTTTATTAACAAAACCCTAATTTTAGCTGGGCAGTGTTGTGCCTAGTGTTTTATCTTCCCCAGGGAATAAGCGTCTCTAAACCAGTGATCCTAACTTATACTTTCTTATACTCGTTGGTTTCTCTATGAACAGTAGTTTGTACTCAAAGTCATGCTTTCAGCTTTATTTCTTTATAGTAAAAGGTGTGCTCACTACTAAATTTTTCTTTATGGCAAAATGCTTTAAGGAAAATTAATTTGGGGAAAAAATGCCTGGCACATTATGTGTTTGCTACAAATATTGATTTAACTTTTGGCATTAAAAAATGCATGTCAAATGAATTTAAAAAGCAACATTTTTAGTAATTTCTAACTTGTTTCTTCTTTGCATCTTTCTTTTTTTGACCTTTTTTGGCCTGATATCAAAAGACAGTCAATACTCTTAAATGCTTCTAAACCTACTGCTTGACAAAACAATAAACTTAATTATAATGTTTATGGTTAAATGTTTAGTTTTCTACAATTCACAAGAAGTGCTTTTCAAAATAGATCATCATATATTTCAAAATAATCTTTGTCATTAACAATTTACTTTGAAGTCTTCTGATGGTTCTAAGAAAAATGTGAATATCTCTTACCTCTGTGTTGTATTTAGATAAATAAAAATAGTGCCATTTTATATTTACCAAAATCTGTCTAGTTCAACCTTACTTTCTATTATTCTGACAATCAAAATCAAAGTAAAATAAAAAGTGACGAAGATTAAGTTCATGTTTTTTATAATGTAGAACAGATAACTGTAAGAAATCTATTTACCTTCATAAAAGTAGAGTCTAGGCAGAAGTGTCCAACCTATAGTCCAATGGCCCCATGCTGATTTTGCATAGACTTTTTTTGTTTATCTGTAGTACTGGACATCACAAAAAGCATGCACAGACTGCCCTCCCCCCCCTTTTTTTTTGCTTATCAGCTTTTATTAGGGTTTGCATATTTAACAAGAACAAGACAACTCTTATTCTTCTAATGAAAAAAGGCTGGACAGCCCTGGTAGATTAAAAAAGCAGAGACAGTAATCTATTTACCATACACCTTTTACAAATGGGTCTCAAACAGTCTTTTAGCTATTACTAAAACAGCTAAAAGAAATGCATTATAAGGTAGCCAGCTAGTACAGCATGTACTATTATTATTGTTTTGTTCCATGAAGGCTCTCAACCACCTAACATAAAGATTTTTACAGAAGCTTGTAAGAAGTGTTTGATCAGTAGATGCTGACAAGTAGTTGATTCTACAAATCTCTTAACACATTTGTTAATAAGCAAAATAAAACTGATAATGAATGGATGAAGGGCTCCCTCGCCCATTTCTTGTGTAATCCTACTTATTTGAATTAAGGGCTTCTGTTTCATCTTTCTTTAAAGGTAATCATTAGATTATCCTCCTTCAGTTTTGATGAATTTACTTAAATTTTAATAAATATAAGTTCTTACATCTCTCATCTCATTATGCTATACACAAAATCAATATTTTCAAGAAATGTTTGCTATTAAAAAACAATCACTATTTTGAGCTCAGAAATAACTCGAATCTAGACGATTAACTTATACAAAATAACCATTTTCCACCACAGATATGATCTTCTAACAGAAATTATTACTAAATTTCATCTGTAAAATATAGAGCTTTAGAATACCACTGATGTAATTTTTGAAATGCCTTAAGTAAACTTAGAACACATAGAACTGGTTAAGTTTTTTGGTATGTTTTAAGAAAATGGCTACAGTTTTCTAAGCTGTAGCTTTGAAATACATGATGGAAAAAATATGTTTCCAAGGAAAATGTCTTATCAGAAGAAGGATTAAGAATACTATTATCCCTTGGTATTCTTGGGGGATTGGTTCTAGGACTTTATTCCCATTAATAGAAAAATTTGCAGATGCTCAAGTTCCTGAATATAAAATGGATAGTATTTGTGCATTACCTATACACATTCTCCTGTATAATTTAAATCACCTCTAGGTAACTTACAGGATTTAACATAAGTGCTATCTTACAGTTGTTATACTATAATCTTTAGGGAATTGTTACAAGAAAATGGTCTGTAAATGTTCATTATAGATGTAATTAAAAAAAATATTTTTAATCTGAAGCTAATTGACTTCACAAATGCAGAACCCACAGACATGAAGGGGTGATTATATTAGTGAATCTGCAAATATAGCATTTCATTTGCTACCAAATACCCAAATAGATACATGAAGCTTGGAAAATAACATTTAAAATCATTATGTACAATCTCTGTGCTTTTGGACAACTATAAATTCTTAGCTTTATTGGCTTACAGAGGGCAGAAATATTTCCTTTTAGTAGATAGGAAATGGTTTTTTACATTATATGCATAAAACAAGCAAATTTTAGAAAATACAAAACATGCAAGAATATAGAAAACAAAAAAAACTGATCTATTGTAACACTACCAAATACATACATTATTCAAGCTTTGATATATTTTCTTCTAGATTTTAATATGCACAGTTTAATATTTATTCAGCTATCATATTATTTATATAGTTTGTATAAAAGCAAATATACTGTAACCACATGATTATCACTGCATGGTAAAAATGTCTTTGTGGCTAACCACATTTTATAGCTACAAAATTTAGGGTGATCAAAATTATTGCACATCATTCGTTATTGTAACAAAAATATATAATCTCTATTTTCACAGAAAATTCTTATATACTGTTTCTAATTAACCATATATTTACACATATGAATTGTATAACACATGCATAGTATATAGAAATGTATATTGCTTTATAGCTATATGCATCTCTAATTATCTAAAATATTTTTTGAATTACTTACCTTTTAACTACTGTTATCTAAAAGTATCCTGAAATAAATCCAACTTACTAATTTTTTTTAACTCACAAAAATGGTCTCAAAATTGTTAATATTTTCCCCTAGCATTCCGCTGAAATCCTGGCAACTTAACATAGTCTGACTTTAGTAATTCAGTATTTCCTTGATTAGAATTCATTTCAACAATGCAATAGTTTACTGATTGTATTTAATAAATAGTGAATTGATGTCAAAGAACATTCTGTTCTGTGTATAGATTAAGCCCAATTATCGCTGATAAAAAACTAAAAATCCTTTATGTATTGAATAGCAATTAGCTGTCCTCTCAGAACAAAAATCTACTTAACCTAAAATCATAAAGACATCTTTGGCGTCAATAATACAAAAATAAGACTGAAAAATACAAAGAATTTTAAAATAAGATTATTGCCTTCTGGCTGCACATAGTGGCTCACACTTGTAATCCCAGTGCTTTGAGGAGCTGAGCTGGGAGGATCACTTGAGGCCAGGAGTTTGAGACCAGCCTAGGCAAAAGAGAGATCTCCATCTCTACAAAAAAAAATGGAGAAATTAGCCAGGTGGGGTGGGTATGCACTTGTGCTTGAGAGGCTAAGTTGAGAAGATCACTTTAGCTCAAGAGTTTGTCTGCAGTGAGCTATGATTACCTTGCTGCACTCCAGACTGGGAGACAGAATGAGACCCTGCCTCTAAAAACAAAGGAAAACAAAAAAAAATTGCCTCTACAAACAAAGCAAAACAAAAAATTGCCTTCTAATGTGTTTTGGTACTGAAAACTGATTCAGTATACATGGAATGTGTAATGCTGAGGTTCAATAAAATTTTAAAAATTTGTTTGATTAAAGATTTAGTCTAAGTCTTATTTTTTTAACTTTAAGTTTAAAAATAAATTAAAAGACTATTTTTCTGTATATTTCTATAAACTTCAATAAACACATTTTGGTATTTTAGAACGATCCCTGAAGAGATGAGTAGATCTGGACATAACTTCTTCCTTAAAATGTCATGAAATAGGTTATATGAAATATGTGAAAGAATACTTTTTTAGAAATCTTCAGCTGTGGTTTTATCTCCTGCCTTGTTGAGACTATGTGACCTTAAAAAATTTCTTTAATCTTCTAAACTTTCAAAATAAGCCAGTTGTAGAATGAAGAAGGCCTTTTCCATTTCTACAATTACCAAATTAGAAGGGAAGATAGGAGAGAAAAGCCTGCCTATTCACAGAGAAAATATTAATTGCTAAAAAAAATTTCCTTCTGTACATTATAATGGGACAGAAGGGAGAAATGTTTAATCAAGAAAGAAAATATCAACTTGAGTTGAGGAGCATTTTAACCTCTGGGAAACATTTTCAGGCATATGATCTCATTTTAACTTTGCCATAATCATATGAGGCATAAGTATAAATATTATTGTCTCTATTTGATAAAGAAATTGAGGGAAAAGGAGACATTATGTTGTTACCCAGAATCCCAACACTGTTCCATGGATTAATGAGAATCTAGGTCTCATCATTCCTTAACTAGGATCTGCTTTCAATGGAGCTGATGAAGCAAAGGGAATAATATGCATATGCAGCTACATACAAGTAAGGAAAAAGGAAAAACACTAAAGGAAACCTAGAGGAGATGAGGTCTCCTTGGAGCGTCCTTTTTGTTGACTGGTAAGGTTGTGTGCCTGACCCATAAGATCAAAGGGAGCTGTGAGGATAAGTTCAGAAATGTGTATAATTTATTTAAAAACTCAATTTCTACAAAAATCAAAAGTTTACTCACTTAATTTTAAGGAACCAAAAAATTTTACCGATCTTGTGAAAATGCATCATAAAAGGGTGGCACAAACAAATGGATAAGATCTTTCCCGCAAACCAAGGCATATTTATCCTCTTTTGAAGTGACTGATAATGGCATGGTTTTCTTATTCACATTAGATTTTTAGAAACTGTTTTTAAAAATATAGGAACTAATATTTTCCTATATTCCACAAGAACATAGATACTTTTATACATGAATACATATAAGCTATAGAATTGATGGATTTAATAAAAAAAAAGCTTACTTAAATATAAAAAAGACGGGCAGTGCCTGTGGCTCAACGGAGTAGGGTGCCCGCCCCATATGCCAGAGGTGGCGGGTTCAAACCCAACCCTGGCCAAAAACTGCAAAAAAATTAAACAAAATAAATAAAAAAATGTGAAAAAGACATGGATTGTATCAAAGCTCCTTGTTACCGAAACACAGAAAATTGAGGGCTTAGTGAGTGCTTACCACAAAGTTATATGTACAGCTGTATGAATTAACTAACAAAGGCAATGTTTCAGAGTGTAGTGAGATTTATTTCATTTAGGTTACTATGGTACTAATTTTTGCTTCAAAGACTATACTTTTTAAAAAGTGGATACCTGCGGTCCATCTCTGGCTTCATAGAAGTCACCCACTCTTATTTTTGCACTGAAGCTGAAATTGTCCCTTGAGATATCCATTATTCCATTTCTGCTGAGATACTGAAAAAATCACATATTTTTCCACTTCAGGTTTTAATAATTACAACCCAGCTTTGTAAAGATGTATAGATAGCTTCAGGACACTAATGTTTTGTATACTCTATCAAGGGGCTATGGATTTTAGGAGATCAATTGGGTTAAGCATAATAGTCCCATATAAGAAATTATTTTGCATCAAGAAACTTTATCTGAGAAAGGAGTGTACTTTTTTTCACATGAGCATGCTTAATAGGCACCAAATGTATGCTATTTGGTGAAAAGTATGTACCTTTATTACTTCAGGGTACTGCCTAAGTTTCTTTCCACATGGAGCATAATATGCTACTTCTCCTTGAAGGCGCCCTCCAAAGTTTCTTATTCTTGTCTCTCTCTGCCAGCTACACATAACAGAAATGATAGTTATGAAAAATATAATTTTAAAAACACTTTTAAAATGAAAAAAAAATCTTTAAGTACACATGCTCTTTAGAAAATACAAAAAAAAAAATTCCAAATACATTTACTATTGAAATTACTTAAGTTTTTAGCTAATTCAACTAAGAAGTTAATCAAAGACTCAATTAACAATACTCAACTCCATTAAAATTTCGAGAAATCACAACTCATAGTACTTTGGGTACTGGATATCAGCAACAAGGGTCAATGTGTACTGATTTTTTTTTTTTTTCAATCTGAAAAGCTTTATGTGAGAAGGGTAAAGTAAATTTGGCTCTCTGCTATTTTGGGGCTCACATACATCCAAGTCTGAAACCTGTCGGTTTTGATTAAATTATTTTGGCCAAACTCTGGTTGAGTACTTCAATTTTAACCAAAGTGGTTTTTGCTGTCCTTTAACTCCTATCTTCATAAAAACTTCTGACACCTTAACTTTTTGCCATGTGATTTGCTCTGGGTTCTTTTCCAGCCCTGTTATGTTTGGCTGATGATCCCATCATAATTCTGCCAGATCTCCACAAAGTACTTAGGCTCAATTTCAGTTTTTTGACATATATTAACTTCTTTGCCCCATTGCTTTGGCTCTTTCGTTCTAATAAATACTATGGGTGGTGAAGCACGTAGCTCAGTGGGTAGGGCACTGGCCACATACACCAAGGCTGGTAGGTTGAAACTTGCCCTGGGTCAGCTAAACGACGACAACTGCAACAAAACAATAGCTGGGCCTTGTGGCGGGCGCGTAGTCCCAGCTACTTGGGAGGCTGAGGCAAGTGAATTGCTTAAGCCCAAGAGTTTCAGGTTGCTGTGAGCTGTGATGCCACAGCACTCTACCAAGGGCGACTTTCTGTCTCGGAAAAATAAATAAATACTATGAGTATATTCACTTCTTTTATTAATAGTAAAAGATGAGAAATCAATATATATAAATATATATAAACATATAGAGAACAGCAAAAGAGAAAAACCTTATTTTGCATACCCATATTCCAATGGAATACGCAGTTCACGTTCATCTGTTACTCTTCTTCTTTTGGAAGTGCCTTTAAGAAAATTCAACCAGTTAATATAAAAGAATAAAAGATTGGTTTATATAGATGACAATCTTTTGATAGTTTAGAAACTTTTCTTATGACTTGGATTAATAGGGTGTTTTTGCAATTTATACCTTATTTTTAGATAATTTTCAACAAAACATTATATAAGGCAGAGGGATTTGTTTGTTCTTTTGGTCCAAATGACAGAAAAATTAGTCTTTCTCTCTAAAGAATATATAGCTTTGCAAAAATATATAGCTTTATTATTAAGGAAATGGCTAGAGAAATCGGGAAATAGAGGGTTCAGAAACTTTATAGTTATTGTCTTTGAAAATATGAGTTTTCAGATGCTGAAAATTTCAATAGCTGCTCATACATTCAGACATTGTTATTTCTATGTCCATATATATCCATAGTCAAAACGCTACTAGATTTTTTTAAATTAACCTAAAGCACAAAGGAATAGGATTAAGATTATATGTAAAACTTTCCAAAGACAAAAATCAAATTTCACAAATATAAATTAATTCACCTAAAGTAAGTCAGATTATTTTGGCATTATTTCATTTGTGGCAAATGAAAGCAAAATTGCCAAGAAAAGAGGAAAACAAGTAAAACAACAAAATATTTTACTACACAACCTGTATTTTCTCACTTATTAAATGAAAACAGAGAGGAATTTGGGAATATTAAATGTAGAAACTTTTAATGAAGGCCTCAAAAAGTTTATAAAAAGTCAAACAGGAAAAAAGATGTGGCATGTTAATGGAATTAAATATACTACTCACTAATGGAATTGATAGTGCCTATATGCTGGGCAGACAGCAATTGTATCTTAAGTAACCAAAGGAGCTTCTTTTTATACAGTACAGCTGACCTTCAACAACACAGGTTTGATCTGCATGAGTCTACTTATATATGCAGATTTTTTTTCTGCCTCTGCACCATGATAAGAGGACCAACCTTTCTTCTTCCTTATCCTACTCAAAGTAAAGATGACAAGGAAGAAGACCTTTATGATGATCCACTTGCACTTAATGAATGACAAATACACTTTCTCTTCCTTATGATTTGCTTAATCACACCTTTTTTCTCTAGCTTGCTTTATTGTAAGAATACAGCATATAATACATAAACAAAATGTGTGTTAACTGAACTGTTTACTAGTTAGGCTTCCAGCCAACAATAGACAACTATTAGTTAAGCGTTTGGAGAGCTTTAGAGAGGTGAAAATTACATGCAGATTTTCAATTACAGGGTCGGGGGCAGTGGTCCTAACTCCCACATTGTTCAAGGGTCAACTGTACAAAAAAAGTCCAACTGTTGATCAAATTCTATATCCTAGAAGCATGAACTGAACACAAAAGCAGGAAAGGTTCAAAATCAAGAGCTGTCATCAGATTCTTAAACTGGAAACACAGGAAAAAAAGATAAGCTAATAGGTCATATCCTTTAAAAATACATGTTGACCATTCTGAGCCAACGTAACACCTAGCTGTAATACTTGATTCCAGTGAGATCATCTCCAGAACACTATATAAGAAAAAATTCTTGCTATGGTTTGACTTCTATTTTACAATAATAAAAATAAAGTGTAGGTACCAGAGTGTGGACTTGAAGTAAGTGTGGAAGAAGATGTACCAAGAAAAACAGGTGACTGTGATTCAGAACATAAGGCAGCAGGAGCAGAGCCTGGGGCTTTTGTTATGTGGAGGTTACGAGGTGTTGAGTGAGCTGTGAGACTCATGGAAGGGCTTTTGACAGAGGAAGTTGTTTTATTCAGTTTCATTGAAGTTTTCTCTCCTTCAGTATCACTATCTGATTCATCTTGGTCTTTATCATCATCATCTTCTTCTTCTGATCCTTCTGTATCTGATTCTGAATTACTATCTGATTCTGGGAAGTAAAAGAAGCATTTGTATATTATAACTAGATAATCACCAATAATTTGCAGTTTGTATGTAAATGGACTACTTCAGGAGCCAGTATCTGGAATAAGAACTCAAAAGAGCAGTTTTCCTGAAGAGCAAATCATTTAAGCTAGTTGAGAACAATGTATGCAGTCTATAAATCCTCAAAAAAAAATTTTTTTAAGTATAAGGTTTACTCAATACAACTCACAAAATAGTTCTCACATGACACTAGTCACATGAGTTCTGCTTGATGGCTTCAAAATCCTTTTTAACTTGATAGAGAGACTAAGGTACAGGGGAGGAATTTACTTGATTATTCAATTTAATATATTCCAATGGCTTAAGAAGTATACTTAGTCCAGTATAAGGAAGAGAAGCCTAGCACTACCACCATGCTTTCATTTGGGCTTTGGGGTAAAAGAAAACAATTTTCTGGGGGGAGGTACTTAGGCTTTTTGGCTGTAGTCTTTCTATTTAGGTGCAAGACTTCATCAGTCTTCTTAAAAAAAATAGGCTTACAAAAATAATCATAATAGGATACTTTAGTGATTTAATAATTTAAGTTCTAGATATGTAGTCCTATGTATAATGCATCTACTCTTCCAGATACATAAAATCGATTACTGGATTAAACTTGATAAACACAGGTCTGATAACTGGACTACATCCTAATTGCCCCCAGAAAAATAGCGTTTGCAGAATTCTATTTTGTGTGGTACTCTCTGGTTACACTGAAGTTCATTATAAAAATTAATTTTTTAAAGTTTTAAATATCGGTATTAATTACCTATCATGCAAAGTTGCTTTCATGAGAACCCCAAGAAAAATTACGATCAGAACAAGCTGTTCTCACCCTGAGCAAGTAGTTTGTTTTTAACTTATAGATGCTTTAAATTGTACTAACTGACTGTATTTTCCTGTTCACACTGGCTGTTAGAAAATTTAGTTGAATTTGTGTCTGACCAGTGACAAATCCACAAACTTTTATAAAAATGTATTTCATCTCTGTATTTAAAACTTAAAACTATTTTATGTTTTATGTTTTTAGTTATCTGTGGAACAAGGAGAGGAAAGGAAAAAGAAAAAGGCAAAGAAATACCCATTCCCCAAATTAAAGCCTAGAAAATGAATCAAAATTAAATTAGAAAATACTCCATGTGTTATTTAATAGATTCTGTGTTACTGATGGACATTTGTAGGGATTTAGGTTTTCAGTACTTTCTGAATGACTGTGTCTACAATTTTACCTTTGTTCACAGGTTCAAAGGTGATGCAGTTTAACAAGTAGCAGGAGAGATGGGGAAAAAAGAGGACAAATAAACGGCCCTGAATGAAATGAAAATTAAGCAAGTTGATGAAATTTGTCTTAATTTATGCATCATTTATATTCACTCTAAAGTTATTATTTGTTTAATGTCAAATGGACAATTTGACTTAGGATTTCCCACAATCAGTTACTTCTGTATTTTATGAGTTCATTGTAGATACGCACAAAGCTGTGTAAAGTACAGTGAATGAAAATGATTATAAATTTGTGAATTAAGAAGTTCTTTAAAATGTTTTGGTTCACACAACATTTAGAGAAATACTTTAAAATAGAAAATAACCTGATTGGCTGTCATCAGATTCATCATCTTCATCGTCTTCCTCATCTTCTTCATCATCTTCCTCTTCATCCTCATTTGAATCTTCAGAATCTTTACTACTGGGAATGTCTGAATCTGTTCCTCTAAACTGCTCCACTAAAGATTGTGCAGGATGGGAGTGATGCTGTGTTTTTACTGGATTTACATTATTGCTAACTACTTTTTCCTTCCCTTGACTATGCAGAATGGGAGAGGCAGAGGGTATTACAGGTGTCTGATTGCCAGGGGTTCTTCTCCCACTTGTACTCAAATTTACAGGTGAGGAAAAAGGGATGCTACTTGCTGTAGTAATGTTTTCATTAATCTTACTCTGCATTTTAGTTTTGGTCGTAAGTGCTAGAGGAGCTTCTTGAATGACACTTTGAATAACTCCATTTGGTTGGTGATTACCTAAAAGTGCATTTGTCAAGAATGGATTAGGGTGGTTGTTTTCTACTGTTTGTTTTGGATGTGCTGGTGAAGTAGAGGTTGCTTTTGGATTTGACAAAGCTGCAATAACCTTCTTCAGGCTCTTAGATGACTCCTGTTTCTTTAACTGTGATGGGAATGCCTGTTTATATTGTTCCTGTTGAAACATAAGTTTAAAAACAAAATAAAATGTACCATAGACACAACAACTGCTTTTATTTGCTTTCAACATCTGAAAACAAACTACAAATACAAATACCATATACAAATTTAAATCATAATATTCAAGTGTTGTAAAAAGAGTAGCAATAATGACTAGGTGGTTGCTAAACCTTGGCCATACCTAATGTATTTCAAATTTAATTAGTTTTTACCCCTCAAAATATATTCCTGTCTCCCTCTCATTGTATTTTTCCCATTCTTATGATAATCCAAACCCAAAACCTTAAAAATCTTTTTTATAAGTCAGCTATACTACCGTATCTTTGGATTTTTTCAATGAAATATCACTCAAATTTAAGCCACACCATAATTTCTTCCTACCCAACTCCCAATATATGCTATACCCCAATGGCAGTTTTTTCTTAGATTGAGCTTTATTTTATTAATATTATATAAGCTCCTTGGAGCACTATCAACTTTACAAAGTCTAGATAGTTTGGTATTCAAATTACATTACAATTAGGTATAAACGTATTTTTCCAGTCAAACTAGATTATTTGCCATAGCCTGTGAATGTCCTATTTTTGCCACCTTCACATTTTGCTATAATCATTTTCCTTGCCTGAAATAGCCTCTTCTTTATAAATTTCAAGCTGATGAAATACTGTTCATTCTTCAAGACTTAACCCAAGAAGCTTTCTATGTTTGTCCTAGCCAGAAGCACTCTTTGCCTCTATCCTTGGAGCTCCTTTACCTCCTAATACAGAAGCCCATCTACTTGTGATGAGGTTACTTCTTCACAAACCAATTATAAATTGATAATCTCATCAGTCAGAAATGTATTCAATATGCTTAATCTACCAGCCATCATACCTTCACCTAGCCTACCCTAAAAGTGCTCAGAACACTTAAATTAGCTTATAGTTGAGCTAAATCATCTGGCAACACACCACACCGCAGAGTACTGGTTGGTTATCTTTGTGATGGCTGGTTAATTGTGATCTGTGGCTCACTGCCTTCATCCAGCATAGCAAGAGACTATTACACCACTTTCTAGCAAATACTTCCTCCTCCTCCTATTGTACCACTTTGGCACCACTGTGAAGCATCCTAAGTTGAACCATCCTAAACTGGGGACTATCTATATTCTATGCCCATTAATATGTCTTAAACCTCCAAGGAAATTAGTGTACATCTTTGATAAATTCTTTAGGGTAGGGACACTGTCATTTATTCACCACTATGATCGTCCCCAAACATTGCTTAGATCCTTGTACTTGGTATGTGCTCAGAAAAGAATTTAGATTGCTGAATAATGACTTCTTAAACAAGAACTTCTTCTTTTTTTTCTTTTGCAGTTTTTGGCCGGGGCTGGGTTTGAACCTACCACCTCTAGCATATGGGGGCCAGCACCGTACTTCTTTGAGCCACAGGCGCCACCCAACAAGAACTTCTTTAAAGCAATGATTTAAGATATTAAGCTGATGGAATGGTGGCTTATTCTACAGGACCTACTTTAGAGTACCTGTAGCATATTAACATTTGAAAGAGTAAACAATTTAGAAAAACCACAATTATCTTGAGTAAAATTAATTTATAAAACATGAATGCATAAAATTTACATTTATAAATAATAATAAATATTTAGTTAGTATAATGTCCTTGAGAACAATAAAATCATGAATTTTATTAAATTAGTTCAATTAAAATAATATATAAAACATTAAAATGAAATTATTAAAATATTCTAAGTTAACAGAAGTGGAACTGAATTTCCTAACCTAAGGTAACATTTTACACTGAAAGTGTGGATTTGAAATCAAAATCTGCAGTGTTGCCAGGGTCCGACCTGGGCCACTAACACTCAAATCATCAAAGATTTGTTGTGGAGATTTTACAAGTATAAATGTAAATGAAATGCCATATAAAATGACTTAATAAATATTTTAAAGCAGCAGCATTAACAAGCAGTAAGCAATTTATATATAATTTTAATCTCATTTAATACCTTTCCTGTTTTAGTTTATAAAAGTAATTTAGTAAGAAAATTCTTTGTAAATACGACTGTCACAAAAAATTTTTACTGGAGGCAATACCTCACGAAGAGAAAATGCTTAATTAGTATTTATTCAGTGAATAAATTATGGAAAATTACACTAAAAAGTAGGATTCTACCTTTTAAAAGGAATTTTATAGCAAAATTCTTACATAAAATAATTAATATATACAAGATTTAAATTCTCTTCACAAAAAAGTGTATTTTCTTTTTTGAGACAAAGTCTCCCTATGTCACCCTTGATAGCATGCCATGGCATCACAGCTTACAGCAACCTCAAACTCTTGGGGTTAAGCAGTTCTCTTGCCTCAGCCTCCCAAGTAGGTGGGACTATAGGTACCTGCCATAATGCCTGGCTATTTTTTCATTGTAGTTGTCATTGTTGTTTTAGCTGGCCTAGGCTGGGTTCAAAACCACCAGCCTTGGTGTATGTGGCTGGCACCCTACACACTGAAATACAGGTGCCGCCTGTATTTTCATTTTTTAGAACACAATAACGTCATGTAATCATTCTGTAATATTTTCTTATGAGTAGTAAATTTTCCTTCTAAATACATAGGGCTCATTTGGTGCCTGTAGCACAGTGGTTATGGTGCCAGCCACATATATGGAGACTGGCGGCTGGTACAACCGCAAAAAAAATAGCCAGGCATTGTGGCGGGTGCCTGTAGTCCCAGCTACTTGGGAGACTGAGGCAAAAGAATCGCTTAAGCCCAGGAGTTTGAGGTTAATGTGAGCTGTGAAACCACAGCACTCTACTGAGGACAACACAGTAAGACTCTTGTCTCTCAAAAAATAAATAAATAAATAAATAAATAAATAAATAAATATAATACATAGGGCCAAAAGGGTCATGAAAACAGAAGTCTTCCCCTTAGCTTTTTATTTTCTGTAACTCTTCCTTACTATAATTTAAGAATCTCTTCCCATATATTGACATCCATAGATTTTTAAGAATAGCAAAAGATTACCATATTTTATCCCAAGACTAGCTAGTATCAATTACTCATGTATAGATATCAGGGATGATTTGTAGAAAGGAGAAAAGAAGAAAATTAAGAACTGCAAATGTGCTTGCTTCGGCAGCACATACACTAAAATTGGAACAATACAGAGAAGATTAGCATGGTCCCTGCGCAAGGATGACATGCAAATTCGTGAAGCGCTCCATATTTTTATTTTAACACTCCTTTGGCAGTGTTGGATAGATCCTCCAACAAGAAGCTGAGCAAAGAAATTTTAGACTTAAACCTAGTCATCCAACATAAGGATTTAACAGACATCTACAGAACATTTCATCCCAACAAAACTGAATACACATACATCTCATCAGCCCACGGAACATACTCCAAAATCGACCACATCTTAGGTCACAAGTCTAACTTCAGTAAATTTCAAGGAATAGAAATTATTCCTTGCATCTTTTCGGACCACCATGGAATAAAATCTGAACTCAGTAACAACAGGAATCTGCATACTCATACAAAAACATGGAAGTTAAATAACCTTATGCTGAATGATAGCTGGGTCACAGATGAGGTTAAGAAGGAAATTACCAAATTTTTCGAACAGAACGACAATGAATACATGAATTATCAGAACCTCTGGGATACCACAAAAGCAGTCCTAAGAGGGAAATTTATAGCACTGTAAGCCTTCCTCAAGAGAACGGAAAGAGAGGAAGTTAACAACTTAATGGGACATCTCAAGCAACTGGAAAAGGAAGAACATTTCAACCCCAAACCAAATACAAGAAAAGAAATAACCACAATTAGAGCAGAATTAAATGAAATTGAAAACAAAAGGATTATACAACAGATCAATAAATCAAAAAGTTGGTTTTTTGAAAAGGTCACTAAAATAGATAAACCTTTGGCTAACCTAATCAGAAATGACAAAGACAAAATAACAACAGACTCCTCAGAAATTCAAAAAAATCCTTCATGAATATTGTAAGAAACTTTATTCTCAGAAATATGAAAATCTGAAGGAAATTGACCAATTCCATGACTTGGAAGCATGTTGCCTTCCAAGACTTAGCCATAATCAAGTGGAAATGTTGGAACAGGCCTATATCAAGTTCTGAAATAGCTTCGACCATACAAGATCTCCCTAAAAAGAAAAGCCTGAGAAAGATGGCTTCACCATCAGAATTCTACCAAACCTTTAAAGAGGAACTAGTACCTATATTACTCAACCTATTCCAAAACATAGAAAAAGAAGGAATACTACCTAACACATTCTATGAAACAAACATCACCCTGATCCCCTAACCAGGAAAAGACCCAGCAAGAAAAGAAAATTATAGACCAATATCACTAACGAATATAGATGCAAAAATATTCAACTAGATCCTAACAGAATCCAGCAACACATCAAACAAATTATACATCATGACAAGTTGGTTTTATCCCAGGGTCTCAAGGGTGGTTCAATATACGTAAATCTATAAATATAATTCAGCACATAAACAAATTAAAAACAAAGACCATATGATTCTCTCAATTGATGCAGAAAAAGCTTTTTATAATATCCAGAATCCCTTCATGATTAGAACGCTTAAGACAATTGGTATAGAAGGGACATTTTTTAAACTGATAGAGGCCATCTACAGCAAACCCACAGCCAATATCATATTGAATGGAGTTAAATTGAAATCATTTCCACTCAGATCAGGAACGAGGCAAGGTTGCCCACTGTCTCCACTGCTCTTTAACATTGTAATGGAAGTTTTAGCGAAGGAACAAAAGGCAACCAAGGGTATCCATATAGGGTCAGAAGAGATCAAACTTTCACTCTTCGCACATGGTATGATTGTATATCTGGAAAACACCAGGGATTCTACTACAAAACTCTTAGAAGTGATCAAGGAATACAGCAGCGTCTCAGGTTACAAAATCAACACCCATAAATCAGTAGCCTTTATATATAGCAACAATAGTCGAGCTTGAAAAAACAGTCAAGGACTCTATTCCATTCACAGTAGTGCTAAAGAAGATGAAATATTTGATAGTTTATCTAACAAAGGACGTGAAAGATCTCTACAAAGAGAACTATGAAACTCTAAGAAAAGAAATAGCTGAAAATGTTAACAAATGGAAAAACATACCATGCTCATGGCTGGGAAGAATCAACATTGTTAAAATGTCCATATTACCCAAAGCAATATACAATTTTAATGCAATCCCTATTAAAGCTCCACTGTCATACTTTAAAGATCTTGAAAAAATAATACTTTGTTTTATATGGAATCAGAAAAAACCTCGAATAGCCAAAACGTTACTCAGCAATAAAAACAAAGCAGGAGGAATCACACTACCAGATCTGAGACTGTACTATAAATCGATAGTGATCAAAGCAGCATGGTACTGGCACAAAAACAGAGAGGTAGATGTCTGGAAGGGAAGTGAGAACCAAGAGATGAATCCAGACACTTACCGTTATTTGATCTTTGAAAAGCCAATTAAAAACATTCAGTGGGGAAAAGATTCCCTATTTAACAAATGGTGCTGCATGAACTGGCTGGCAACCTGTAGAAGACTGAAACTGGACCCACACCTTTCACCATTAACTAAGATAGACTCTCACTGGATTAAAGATTTGAACTTAAGACATGAAACTATAAAAATACTAGAAGAAAGTGCAGGGAAAACTCTTGAAGAAATTGGTCTGGGCGAGTATTTTATGAGGAGGACCCCCAGGGCAATTGAAGCAGCTTCAAAAATACACTACTGGGACCTGATCAAACTTAAAAGCTTCTGCACAGCCAAGAACACAGTAAGTAAAGCAAGCAGACAACCCTCAGAATTGGAGAAGATATTTGCAGGTTATGTCTCCAACAAAGGTTTAATAACCAGAATCCACAGAGAACTCAAACGTATAAGCAAGAAAAGAACAAGTGATCCCATCGCTGGCTGGGCAAGGGACTTGAAGAGAAACTTCTCTGAAGAAGACAGGCGCATGGCCTACAGACATATGAAAAAATGCTCATCATCCTTAGTCATCAGAGAAATGCAAATCAAAACTACTTTGAGATATCATCTAACTCCAGTAAGATTAGCCCATATCACAAAATCCCAAGACCAGAGATGTTGGCATGGATGTGGAGAAAAGGGAACACTTCTACACTGCTGGTGGGAATGCAAATGAATACATTCCTTTTGGAAAGATGTTTGGAGAACACTCAGAGATCTAAAAATAGATCTGCCATTCAATCCTATAACTCCTCTACTAGGTATATACCCAGAAGACCAAAAATCACATTATAACACATGATATTTGTACCAGAATGTTTATTGCAGCCCAATTCATAATTGCTAAGTAATGGAAAAAGCCCAAGTGCCCATGGATCCACGAATGGATTAATAGATTGTGGTATATGTTCACCATGGAATATTACGCAGCCTTAAAGAAAGATGGAGACTTTACCTCTTTCGTGTTTACATGGATGGAGCTGGAACATATTCTTCTTAGTAAAGTATCTCAAGAATGGAAGAAAAAGTATCCAATGTACTCAGCCCTATTATGAAACTAATTTATGGCTTTCATATGAAAGCTATAACCCAGTTATAACCTAAGAATACGGGGAAAGGGGAGAGGGAGGAGAGGGAGGCGGGAGGATGGGCAGAGGGAGAGTGATTGGTGGGATTACACCTGTGGTGCATCTTACAGGGGTATAATGTGAAACTTAGTAAATGTGGAATGTAAATGTCTTAACACAATAACTAAGAAAATGCCAGGAAGGCTATGTTAACCAGTGTGATGAAAATGTGTCAAACTGTTTATAAAACCGGTGTATGGTGCCCCATGATCACATTAATGTACACAGCTGTGATTTAACAATATAAATAAATAAATAAAAGAACTGCAAATGTCTTGCTCCTTTAAGATATCCATTTTGACTAAAAGTAATACGGGAAGAGATAGGTTGAAAAGGTCTGTCCTACCTATAAGCTTTTATTATCCTACCTTCTACCTCTGCAGTGAACAGAAAATAAAATTCCTCCAGAGAAAACTTTACAGGAAGGGCGGTGCCTGTGGCTCAAGGAGTAGGGCGCCGGTCCCATATGCCAGAGGTGGCAGGTTCAAACCTAGCCCCGGCCAAAAACCAAAAAAAAAAAAAACTTTACAGGAGAAAACTGACATAAGAAGATCTACCAAATTCTATCCCTGGCTCACATAGCCAATAAATGTACATTGATTTAAATAATATAAGGATACTAAAGGATTTGATGATTAAATAACATTCAAGAAAATCATAAACTAAAAAGGGATGCAGACATATACACAGCTGGTAGCATGAAATCTATGAGATTAGCATGAGAAATAAAGCAAAATTCTGTATGTTAGACTGTCATATAGAAAGCTGTTGTACAGAAGTGTTTACAAAATACACATTATTCAATAGTAGATACTGACAGAGTAGGTAACATCATGTAGAGTTGAATATAAAGTAAATGTCCATTCACATAAAATATTTTCCATTAATTACTACTGTGATTTCAGATAACTTGTATTATAATTTCTGGATGATGTTCAATTAGCAAGAACACCAGAATTTTTCATCATAATCATGTTTTCAAATCAGAGTGCTTGGGTTAAACCCCTCTGCTCTTAACCTGTTATATGATGTTGGCAAGTGACTTAACCTCTTAGTTTCTTTGCCTCACAAGATTTTGTAAGGATTAAATGAGATCATATGTATAAAAAACATAGCTTGGCCACATTAAACAAGTCTCTAATAAGCAGTCATAAAATTCTTATTTAGAGAAATGTTTTAAAAATGTTTCAAAAAAATTAAGAAATCTTTTAGAATACAAATAACTCTTGATGAATCTCTATAAACTCATTTATCATAAAATATGATAATATATTAAGAAAAACTAAAACAACCTAAGTAATGGGATTTTTTTTTTTTTGTAGAGACAGAGTCTCACTTTATGTCCTTCAGTAGAGTGCCGTGGCCTCACACAGCTCACAGCAACCTCCAACTCCTGGGCCTAAGCGATTCTCTTGCCTCAGCCTCCCGAGTAGCTGGGACTACAGGCTCCCGCCACAACGCCTGGCTATTTTTTTTTGGTTGCAGTTTGGCCGGGGCCCGGTTTGAACCCGCCACCCTCGGTATATGGGGCTGGCGCCTTACCGACTGAGCCACAGGCGCCGCCCAGTAATGGGATTTTTAATTTGCTTATTTTACTTGTGAGAAGTCAATAATGTGATGCTGATAATACGAGCTTGTGTTTGAGCAGTGCATTGCAAGTCATATGCCTGACATGATACCATTGATTATCCTACTCTGATCAGTGCTTCTCAAATCTGACCACATACATTTGAATCACCTGGAAGTTTAAAAAACTCCAACACAAGATATTCTGATTTAATGGTTCTAAAGGGTATTGTGCTTAAAGTTTTTCAGGTGATTTTAAAACTACAGTTAGGCTTGAGAAGCACACATTTGGAGTCTCAAAAAAGGTTTATTTGTTCAAATTGCATTTCTTTTTCTTTGACCCTGTTCTTAAATTCTTCATAGTAAGAGTCAAGGGACAAGGATATTAAGACCTTTTTCAAAAAGAAAGGCAGAATATCGTAATTTTTAATAATAAAGATGCCAGAACACTGTTTAGGATTGAATTCCAGCTCCATTAGTAACCAGCACTGTGATCTTGGATAAGTTATGTAATTTCTACAAATCTCTATTTTATCACCTGTAAACAGGGGATACTATTAATTGCACTCATAGATGTTATTATCTAATGAGTAAATGCATGTTCAGCAATGAAAACAATGTCTGGCAAATATTAAGTGTTCTACAAATGTTATCAAATAATTAGTATGCCTAATAATACTGTTTATAACCTAAAGACAAAATATTGTGCCTAATCATAATATATTTTTTCTTTTTTTCTAATCATAATATTTTTGTACTATAAAATTATTGTAGAATAAAAAGCAATGGTCATTTAATTATTAGAATTCTACTGGACATATGAATATAGACTATGTAGTAATACAAAATCAAAAGCAAGAAAAACTAAGACGAAAAAATTCTCTGAAGAATGGTTCTGAAATTTTTGTATGTAAAAGTTACATTTTGGCTCGACACCTGTAGCTCAGTGGCTAGGGTTCCAGCCACATACACGGGAGCTGGTAGGTTCAAACCTGGCCCAGCCTGCCAAATAACAATGACAACAACAAGAACAACAAAATAGCCAGGCATTGTGGTGGGTGCCTGTAGTCCCAGCTACTTGGGAGGCTGAGGCAACAGTATTGCTTAAACCCAAGAGTTTGAAGTTGCTGTGAGCTGTGACACCATAGCACTCTACCTAGGCGAGAGTGAGACTCTGTCTCAAAAAAAAAAAAAAAAAAAAGTTACATTTCATAAAATTCATTAAAAACAGCTACAAAAAAAATTTTTTTTTGAGACAAGGTCTCACTCTGTTACCTGGGCTAGAGTGCAGTGGCATCATCATAGTCTCAACCTTAAACCTTGGGCTCAAAGGATTCTCCTGCCTCAGCTTCTCAAGTAGCTGGGACTATAGGCATGTGCCACCAAGCCCAGCTGATATTTCTTTCCTTTATTTATTTATTTATTTTTTTTTGTAGATATGGTGTTTTATTCTTAACCAGGCTGGTCTCAAACTTGAAGGATCAAGCCATTCTCCTACTTTGACCTCCCACTGTGTTTGGATTATAGGAGTGAGCCAATGTGCCTGACCAGAAAATGATTCTTTTTTTTTTTTTTTTGGAGAGACAGAGTCTTACTTTACCGCCCTCAGTAGAGTGCCATGACATCACAGGACTCACAGCAACCTCCAGCTCTTGGGCTTCCACAATTCTCCTGCCTCAGCCTCCAGAGCAGCTGGGACTACAGGCGCCTGCCACAACGCCCGGCTATTTTTGGGTTGCAGTTCAGCCGGGGCTGGGTTTGAACCTGCCACCCTTGGTGTATGGGGCCGGCGCCCTACTCACTGAGCCACAGGCGCCACCCCAGAAAATGATTCTTTATAAAAGATTTTTATACTTAAAACTTATAAATTCTAGAATTAACAATGATAAATTATTCAAGAGTTCAATTCTTTTAAAAAAGAACATGTAGGTGCCTGTAGCACAGTGGTTATGGCGTCAGCCACATAAACCGAGGCTGGTAGGTTTGAATCTGATCCAGGCCAGCTAAACAACAATGACAGCTGTGAAAAAAAAAATAGCTGGGTGTTGTGGTGGGCGCCTGTAGTCCTAGCTACTTGGGAGGTTGAGGCAAGAGAATTGCTTAAGCCCAAGAGTTTGAGGTTGCTATGAGCTGTGACACCACGGTACTCTACCCAGGGCGACATAGAAAGACTATGTCTCAAAAAAATAAATAAATAAAAATAAAAGAGAACATGTAGATATTTGTAATTCAAACATATTCATCCCCTTACCACTAAATCATTAGACTTTGGGGCAGGTGCAAAGGGACAAGTTGGGGGAATGACACGATTGCATCGCCAAAAATATACTAACGAGATGTATATATGAATATAAAAATCAGAGAAATTTCATTTTCTGATGTACATATTCTATTCCTGGAGACAAAGAAAGATTAAAAATAAGAGTAAAATTTAAATTAAGCTTGTGTGTTATGAGACAATATAGACGATCCATTTATATCTAATAACAAAATGATTATACAGATAATTTTTAACTCACCCGTTTAGATCGTAATTCACTGGTCAAAAGACTAGATTCTTCAGAGGTATTTTTATTCCCTGCTTTAAGTACATCAGGAGGAGGAACTATGAGTTTCATATAAGTTTCCTTTTTGGCTTGATTTACCAAAGATAAAGGTTTCACATTGGACACCAATCCCGTAGACTGTATTACACTGGTGTGTTTGTTCACAGATTCCTCCTTTGCCTGAGAGCTTTGGAAAATAAACGGAAGCTGCTGTGACAAAACCTGAGGCTGCTTCTGCTGGGATTGGAATGATGAGAGAGTCTGGGATTCAGACACAAGAGGTAATGGCTGGTGTATTCTTTTTTCCTGGGCTTTTTCAGTTACTTTCTGTCCATCTGCTTTTGGGTCTGAAATACCATGTAATAGCACCTGGAAATAAAATTAAAAGGCAACTTGTTAACATCTTTTAAGACAAAAACCATCAAATAGTAAAATAAAACCTGGAGGAAAAAAAAGAATACTTTATCCAGAAGTAGTAGAATGAATTCGAAGGATTTCTTCTTTTTCTATTGTCTATAATATTTGGCAAGATCTGTTTTTTGAAATTACCTTCTATTTTTATTTACAAATATTAGTTGTCTATTTTTTGAAACTTGAAAAAAAAAAAAAAAAAAAAGAATGAGCATTCCCAGAAATAATTTTCATCACTATTTAGAGGCCTTTTCTTTGGGTTTGTTTTTTCTCTCTTACCATCAAAAGTTTCCGTAATTCTAGTAGTTGGCATTTCATGTGGTTTGTTTTCTTGCTAGAATTTTACCTTTTCATAATTTCAAGTTTACTTGTATCTGTGATTGAGGCAGAACTTTGCTGTAAATTATGAAATACGTATTGTTCTTTTTGATCAACCGTAGTCGATGCTATGATGTGCTTCCCATCATAGCATCCCCCAGCCCTTTCAAGACTGAAGACCCCTTCCCTCAGCTACTGGGACTATTGGTAGTTGGCTGCTGAGTTCTTCTCTGGAAATTGCCCCCAGCTACAGCGAGTCATCTCATTCAAGGTTCATGTTTGTGGGGCGGCAGATATCCAAAGACTGGCCATTGCCTCAATTCAAGACATCTTTGAGGGGCTTTCCCAACTTCAGAGATTCCTCAAGGGATCAACTGAGACATTTGTTGGGACTTGGGATAGAGTTCAGCTTCTTGCTCTGTCTGTCCTGCCTCATTCTTCCACTCTCACTGGTCCTCATCTAGACAGCACTGCCCAGTAAATACACTTCCTATATGTACATTTCTATCACAGAGTCTGCTTCCCCAGAAACCTACACTGCAATGTTACCACTGTATGTTATTTAATGTATGTAATATTTTGCATGGAAAATATATTTCATTATCTTTGTGCTTGGACATAAAAATTAACTCACATAAAAGAAAAAAAGAATACTTTAAAAAGTGTTCTAAAGACTTATGGCAGATCTACAATACTCGCTAAAAATATATCAAATTCTTCTTTCAAAATGTTTATCTGTTCCTCTCATATTTTCTCGTGCAAAAGAAAAAAATGTAATGATTAACTTTAAAACTACAGATGTTGAGAGTTAATATAAACCTGTTAATTTCAAAATATGAATAATATTTGAATACTGTTCATGGAACAATTCATACCTGGTTGTTACTTTTATGTTGTGCTTCACTCTCTGAATCAGAATCATCATCTTCGCTTTCTTCAATACTTTGATCTTCTTCCTCTTCATCTTCCTCTAGATCATCTGAATCACTACTACTAATGCCTTCACTTGAGGTGTCTGACGATGTGCCTGAATCACTGTCACTGTTGCTAGAACTTTCCATAGCTTTTTTCCTTGGTTTCTGGATAAGGACAAAGTATTTAGAAATACTTTGACTAAAGCATCAAAAATCATTTTATTTTTTAAATCTAAATTTCAGTAAAAGGTATGCTGCTTTAATTTTCAAATGATATTTTCAATTTCAAATGTCACTGTAGAAAAAAGGAAAGAAGTCTTATATTGTAAGCATAGTTATTTTACAAACTGATCAAATTAACATATCTGTTAGGAATTTCCCAGTAAAAAGTGTGAGGTTAGCAATATTCAGAATATTGAAAATATCAGTATGTATGTAGATGTATTCATATGGTTGTCATGCTCCAAAATGTATGACAGATAATAAAGTGCGGTTCACAAAATATTAATTCCAATTATGATACATATGTTGAAGTTGTACATTTAGCTTTAGTCTTCTTTCTCTATGCAGTGAGTCAGTAGCCAACTATTTCCCTATAATGTGCCAAATATAGTTTTCTAGGTGCAGGATTATAAGGGTGTGCACGACAAACTTCTTGCCTTCAAAAAGCTTACATTCTAGTGGTTTGGAGAAGAAAGGTACACAGATGCTTAAATAAAAGCAAATAATTCTGTATAAGTATGATAAAGAAGATATAATAGGTATCAAACAATTTACAGGGATGCTTTAGTCAGTCAAGGAATTTAATTTTCATAACAGAAGAGACAGAAAAATATGACAAAGAAGATAGATTTGGGGAATATTTAAGACCTTATAGGAAAAAGAAACCCCAAAGCTGGTAGAAAGGGATATTAGGTTACATAAAAGAAAAGTTTTGTGTTTTAAGAACAGATAGTATGGGTGGCACCTGTGGCTCAAGGAGTAGGGCGCCGGTCCCATATGCCAGAGGTGGTGGGTTCAAACCCAGCCCTGGCCAAAAAAAAAAGAACAGACAGTAGTTTTCGATGAAAAGAAGAAAAGATGTAAGATGAATTAAAACTAAATAACTATACAACAGAAAAGCTAAAACTCCACCAATAGACTGAAAAGGACTGTTGAAATGACAGAGCAACACATTAAGTACAAAATGGGAGTATTTCAATGGCATTTGCTAATAGAGAAAATTAAGAAAGTAGAAAAATAATAATAAATTATAAAAGTTAAGGTCTTAACAGTATCCTTTCATGACTACTGAAGTTTGGAGAATGAAAGACAGTAATATACTTCTATAACATGAAGCCGAATTGAAGGCATAGTTACAGTGTGCAAATCTATACTCTTCTGAAGATTGATTTAAATTAAATAAAATGCATTAGTGAGAAGAGTAGCTCCTGCTGTTACATTCTGCTTACAATGACTGCTCTAACTGCTCCAACCTACCATAATGCCTCTCCACAGACACATACTTCAGTAAGTTGACTAATAGTTACCATCTTTCCTGAGCTATCTCTTTCCCTCAGAGAAGAGATGAGAGGGATGAGAAACTGATTAAGAAAAGTGTGGGAACACAAGATGAGATAGATGTTAAAGACAAACAATAATAATAATAATACATTAATATTTACCTTTAACATTTATTTGTCAGAGAAATAGCTCCTTCTTTGCAACCAAAATCTGTTGTGGGTTATTAAGCATGTCTAGCAAGACTATGCAAATCATAAAGCATCTAAACTTAAGTTATTTTTGTTTAAGTAGAGGCTAAGGAGGAAAAGAATAAGGAAGCTGCAGTGATTTAGCAGAGAAGAATAAATTCCTACTTCAATACCCAATTAAACTGTGTATATTTTTAAATTTAAAGATGGCATGAGAAACTCATTTCTCTCCACAAATGGGTCTAGAGGTGCCAGTTCTGAACATTTAAGGTTCAAGATTTTTCTTGCAAAACGTGTCGAGACCAGCAGATTCCTAGGTCTCGCTTCGTCTCGCTTCTCAATAGAGCACAGGGATCTTCTTTCTTTCAAAGCTAAGTGTACCAGGCATAGCTGCTCAAGCTTCTGGGGATATAATGTTGTGAGAAACAGACACCAACTCTGCCTAGTGAGAACAGGGAGAAGAGAATCAACAAACAATCTGGCTTGGCGCCTGTAGCTCAGCGGCTAGGGTGCCAGCCACATACACCAGAACTGGCGGGTTCGAATGCAGCTCGGGCCTGCCAAACAACAATGACAACTACAACCAAAAAATAGCCAGGTGTTGTGGCAGGTGCCTGTAGTCCCAGCTACTTGGGAAGCTGTGGCAAGAGAATCACTTAAGCCCAAGAGTTTGAGGTTGCTGTGAGCTGGGACGGCACAGCACTCTACCAAGGGTGACACTGTGAGACTCTGTCTCAAAAAAATAAAATAAAATAAAAATAAAAAACAAAAAAACAAACAAAAGAAACTAACAAAAAAAACCCCAATCTAAATAAATATTTTGAGTAAAAAATGCCATGAATAAGACAAAATAACTGGGTACACGATGTGTGCTGGGGAATGTAGGTAAGGTGAGCTTTTAGATGCAGTAGACAGATAAAACCTTTCTGAGCTGAAACCTAAGGGAGAAGACATAAGAGCCTCTCAAGACGTAAGTCAGGCAAAGACGTAAGAGCCTCTCAAGATGGAAAACAGCAAAGAAAAAAACCACAAGCTGGAATGTGTTTAAACTAACTAGTGACCTAGACTAATTAGAACATAGTGAACCAGGGGTCAGATCACATAGCTGTTATAAGCCATGGCAAAGATTTTATTCTGAGTGGGATAGTATATTACTAGAGGGAGTGATAGCATATGATATGAAATATTTCCCCTATTTTTTATTGGGGGTAAAATACATATAAAATTTATTATCTCAACCATTTTTAAGTGTATAATTCAGTGGTATTAAATAAAATCACAATGTTGTACAACCATCAACACCACCCATCTCCAGAACTCTTTAATCTTGTAAAATTGAAAGTCTATACCCATTAAATGCTAACTTCCCATCTCTCCCTCCATAAGCTTCTGGCAACCACCATTCTACTTCCATCTATGATTTGACTTAAGTGCCTCAAATAAATGAGATCACACGGTACAGTATTTATCTTTTTGTATCTGGTTTATTTCACTTTGCATAACATCCTCATTCATGATATAGCATATATAAGAATTTTCTTCCTTTTTCGAGCTGGATAATATCCCATTGTTATGTATATACCACATTTTTGTTTATCCAGTCATCTATCAACAGACACTTGGGTTACATCAATACTTCAGTTATTGCAGACAATGCTGCTATAAACATGGGTTTTGAGACCTTGCTCTCAATTCTTTTGGGTATATAACCACAAATGGAATTGCTGGATCCTCCTATAGTAATTTTTTTAATTTTTTGAAGAACTGTTTGTTAAATTGTTTTCTACAGTGGAGTTATCATCTTATATTCTCTAACATATTTCCAAACCTTAAAAAAATCACATGCTTCTGAAAGACTGTTTTGGCTGCTATAAGAACAGTAACTTATGGGGTGGCACCTGTGGCTCAAAGGAGTAGGGTGCCAGCCCCATATGCCAGAGGTGGCGGGTTCAAACCCAACCCTGGCCAAAAACTGCAAAAGAAAAAAAAAAAAAAAAAAAAAGGAACAGTAATTTATACAGAGGTGGGAACAGAACTCATTCAACATTGAATTGTTTAATTTTTTTTTCTACACAGGCTTTATATTTGTATGTTTTGGTCTAAAACTTACTTAATTAACTTAAACTATCAATATTTATTCTAAATATATATGAGACTATATGAGGGAACTGGATGTAGTCAGTGAGTTTCAATGAGGACACCTGAGCTAAGTATCCTAATCGCCCTAATAGGGATTTTTATTTTTACTATTTATATATTTATCTATTTTGTGACAGAGTCTCACTCTGTTAACGCCAAACTAGAGTACTGCGGTGTCAACCTAGCTCAAGCCAACCTCAAACTCCTGGATTCAAGCGATCCTCCTGCCTCAGTCTTTCAAGTAGCTGTAACTACTGAGCTATGGGCACTGAGCCACTGTTCTGCAATCTTAAGGTTTTGTGTGTTCTTTTTTTTTTTTTTTTTTGCAGTTTTTGGCTGAGGCCAGGTTTGAACCTGCTAACTCTGGTATATGGGGCCGGGGCCCTACTCACTGAGCCACAGGTACCGCCCATGCCATCTTAAGTTCTAATACGCTTCACTTTAACAGTCAGTCTCTCTATGTTTTTTACACTTAGCTGTCTATAAACACTATTAATGGTATCTCACAATCTGTCTCTTTATTTAATACTATTAAAGACATGCCTCTGTAATTTTTTAATTTGTGTTCCTGGTAATAGTTTATAGTGTAACAACACTGATTCTGTTTAGAAATGCGAATGTAGGTAGATTCCTCATTAGAACTAAGTACAGGAACTGCTTCATATTCACGCCTACAAACTCTTGCACACTGCTTACACACTCGGGAGGCATAGGAGATTATAGATTTTAGATTTCACTAGATTTTAGGACTGCTCCTAACACAGAAAAGGGTTAAAACCATGGACACTAAAAATATACATATGGAAACATACCCAATAATATGATGTTGGGATTTACTTCAAAGTACTATGGGAATCAGGAATGAGTGCTATTTCACTGTCTGCCTTGTAGAGAAACTGGCAGCAGCTCAGAGATAGACCCTGTTGTTTACAGTTACAGGAAAGCCCTTGAAACAAATCATAAGGGAGAAAGGAGCACTTAACGAGCAACAGGTGGAGAATACGACCCTGAAATCTGTGTCCTTGGGAGGAAACAACCAAAGGGCTTTTTATTTTTTTAAATCATGTTTGCTCTAGTGTTTGGTGTGGCTTCGAGAGAAAAGAAATGTTTAACCCTGGGCCTAAATATAGTACTTTTGCATTTTTGTGACAGGCATCATCAAGCTTCTTAGTGTCACCAGATGACCTTCCCCAAGGCCCTCATAGCAGTGTGCTATTTTCTGGAAAATATTTTCTGTTGAGAAGGAATCTAAAAGATCTAGTTATAAGACCAGGTGCAGTGGTTCAAACCTATAATCCTAGCACTCTGGGAGGCCAAGGCAGGTGGAATGCCTGAGCACAGTAGTTCCAGACCAGCCTGAACAAGAGTGAGACCCTGTCTCTAAAAATAATCAGTTGTTGTGGTGGGCACCTGTAGTCCCAGCTTCTTGGGAGGGTGAGGCAAAAGAATCACTTGAGCCCAGAAGTTTGAGGTTGCTGTGAGCTGTGACACCACGTCATTCTAAGGGTGACAAATAAGACTCTATCTCAAAAAAAAAAATCTAAATGTAGTATTCTCTATGAAATATGCTTAGGAAAAGGAAAGAAACTTTTTATTTTTCACTTGATCCTAGAAAACACATAAAGCTAGATCCCATTTTAAAAAAGGACAAAGAACATTTTGATAAAGGAGTTATTAGTTGTTCCTCAGGATAAAAAATTGGAGCCTAGGAAGCATGCTACTTGGATTTAAAGTTCAAATCAATGCCATTTTGCACAGTGGCTACTCAGTGCTATTCTTGCTAGGGTAGGCCAGAGCTTTACCAGTCCCTTTGATTTTACAGTTCAAACATGGAGAATATGATGTGTTAGGATCACAAACTTTTGTTATTATCTTTGTTTCCAAAATGTTTGCAGATGATTTCAAGGCTTTAACTCAGAAAAGAATAAACCAAGACCTCTCATTCAAGAAGAAATTACAAATGGGAGCAGACCAAATTCTCTGATATGGGTGATCTAATACATAAAATGTTAGATCATATCCTGAACTCAGTAGTAACCTACATTTTATAAGGTTGAGATGTCAGATCTTTCCCTGGCACAATGTGAAAGAGGGAATCCAAAAATTTAGAGCAATCAGAATGCTGAAGTGGTATTTACCTTGTGTGACTTGCACACCCAATACTCCTGATACCAATTCTAGAATAGGCAAGATTTAGCCAGGAAACAGAAACCACAATAGAGATCTGAATAGGAAAAATTTAACATAAAGAATTATAAACTAGGGCGGCGCCTGTGGCTCAGTCAGTAAGGCGCGGGCCCCATATACTGAGGGTGGCGGGTTCAAACCCAGCCCCGACTGAACTGCAACCAAAAAAATAGCTGGGCGTTGTGGCGGGTGCCTGTAGTCCCAGCTACTTGGGAGGCTGAGGCAAGAGAATCGCTTAAGCCCAGGAGTTGGAGGTTGCTGTGAGCTGTGTGATGCCATGGCACTCTACCGAGAGCCATAAAAGTGAGACTCTGTCTCTACAAAAAAAAAAAAAAAAGAATTATAAACTAGTAACTGCAGATCAACTACTAAGAGAGTTAAAGAGAACTAAGTAATACAAGAATAGCAGACGTAAGGAATAGCCACTTTCTATAGGACCAAGGTAGGTAACTTCTGAAAAGAAAGTCAGACTTAGTTAAGAATGGCCGAGAAGTTCAATGAGTTATCAAATCACAGATCAAGGCTGCTACTGTCTGCTGGGGACACCAGTTTTCCCCTGAAAACCTGCTAACAAGCTGCCTATCCGGATGTCAATAAAAAACTCACTAGAATGGTCTCTACCACCGGGTCTCCTGGGCCACAAGCAGAGAAGCTATCAGCTGGCAAGGAAGCTACCCCCTGTCAGTGACAGCATGAGAGAAGTAATAAACACTAGAACCAGGAACAGAAGTCCCACTGTTTTACAGTGTTTCTCCAGGACTCTATTGACAAGGTCTAATGCTGTACCAACTGGCAAAGGAGAAAAAAGTGACTTTAGAGTTGGGAGGCAATAAAGTGATAACTTGTACATTTGGGGATATAGGTGAATTAAAATTGTTCATGAGATGATAACTGTTGAATACTGAGTACAAAGAATTATTCTGTCCACGTTTTCCAGTTGAAATTTTCCATTATAAAAGTCATGTTCTTTTTTTTCTGAAGCACAGATTCTGGAGTCAACCTGACTGGCTTTAAATCCTGGCTCAGCCAGTTACTGGCTAAATATTTTGGCTTTTTGTTCCCCCATCTGTAGTAATAGTAGCTACCTCATTTGGGCTATAGGGAAGATTGAAATAGATACTATACTCAAAGCAATTAGAGTAGAACTGATAATGTAACTTCTCAATAAATTTTACCTATCAGTACTATTTGTATTAATTATACTGGCTTTACAGTTTTAATTTTTTAAGATACATTAGTACCACACCACAAAATATGTAACTGCCAAAATAAGAGGTATCAATTCATAAAAAAAAATCCATAAAATCTAGTGACCTGACCTTGGGAATACTAATCCCATATATACATCTGTTATAAATTTGTCCTTCAGGGAATAACTTACCTTATCTTTGATTTTGTCAGCTCTAGCATCCACAGGCTGGTTTTTGCTTTGCTCTTGGTTACATTTTCTATTTCCTCCACCCGAGCTTGTATTTTTAATTTGTCCCATGGAACTTGAAGCAGTAGTGGACAGTACAGATGTGTTAACACCAATTACAGATGATGTACTGTTTCCATTTATTGACCCATTTACACCTTGAAAGGAAAAATGAACATGTTTATACAGTGGAATATTATTCAGCCATTAAAAGGAATGAAGCAGCCATATATATACACAAAGTAAATGAAACTCAAGAACATAAGAGAAAGAAGTCAGGTACAAAGATCACATAAAATTAAGATTCCATCTATATAAAATATTTACAATAGGTAAACCTATACAGACAGGGTGCAAACTGCTGGTTGCCAAGAGCTGGAAGAGAGAGAAAGGAGGAGCAACTGCTTACTTAGTGGGTACCTTTTGGTACCCATTACTTAAGGTTTCCTTTTGGGGTGATAAAAATGTTTTTGAACAAGACAGAGGTTGTGGTTACACAACACTGGGACTGCATTAAATACCACTAAATTGTCCACTTTAAAATGATTAACATAATGTTATATGAATTTCAAAAAACATGTCTAGAAAGATTACTAAATATAAATATTCCTCTTTTAGATCAAACTATCCGCAACACTTGTTCAAGTGAAGAAAAAGATAAGAAACCATCTAAAATGTTGTTACAATTTTTATTTTATTTTTTTTGTGTTTGTGTTACAATTTTTAAATTATATTCTAATGATAGTTATAAATTGTAGAGATATTAATCACCATTGAAAAGAGAAATAGAGTACTAGGATATTAGTTTTAATGAAGTTAATACTTAATTGTGGAAATAACGTACTATATTGAATTCCATATAGGTATGTAATAAGATAGAATAGAACTGGGTTAAAATTTGAACTATACTATATCCATATGTATTATCTTGAATGACTTACTTAATCTTGGCTGCAAAATACAGTACTTCTAATCTGAAAGAATTATTGCAAGGATTAAGAAAGACAATATGAATGGGTATAGCATAATGCTACAAAAGTGTTATTAAATCTAACTCTATGAAAATAATATGGCAATGGAAGATTTATAGTACTTCACTTATGTTAACATGGATACCTTTTTCAGGACCATTTCGATTACTTTTTCCTGAAGTTCTTGAATGGAATGAAGAAGAATCATGATTCTGGGCTAGAGGAGCAAATAGTGGTGGAATTCCCAGTAATGGTGAAAAGAAGGTTGCCCCAGTACGAGTATGAACATCTGTTGTTCGCCACCATTCTGCACCTCAAAACCAAACAAATGAACCAAAAATATTTGAATTAACTTTTCAGTTAATGTTACAACTGCTTTCTGTATTTTATTCTCTCCCTAAAATATTTTAAGTTTCATCTTGGAAGAGAATTGTTAAATTATATAGTTCTGATAATCTAATTGTAAACAGTTCATTAGAACTAATACACTCATCACTCTTCTTGTTAGGCCAGTATCCAAGAATCTTCACTTAGCAGTTTTCTAGAGTTCAAGTTTATAAAGAACAAAGGTAGTTCACAGTTTTAAAAATAAAACTGAAAACTTGGAATATAAAGAACTACTTGATTCTTTAATAGACTTACACCATATCTTTTCTAAATTATTAAAGAAAATACGTTAAGTTTTACAATAATCTACTTTAAGAATTTAAGGTTATACCTACAATCCATGTTAAGAATGTCCTCAAATTACATGCAACATAAATAGAGCTCTGATAAACCAAGTGGTCTAACCAGCAAAATAAAACAACTATAATCCATTATACTTCAAATGCATTTATAAAAGAAAATATTCTACGGTCAAATAAAAACATAAATATAGCAAAATCAGTATGCTTTTTTGGTTTAATAAAGAAGTTCTCAAAGGATTTCAAAAACCAGTGATTTCATATTGAATTTTAAAAGATTTATAAGGCTCTTGGCTCGGTGCCCATAGCACAGTGGTTACAATGCTAGCCACATACACCAAGGCTGGTGGGTTCGAACCTGACCCAGGCCTACTAAACAACAATGACAATTGCAACAAAAAACAGCCGGGCATTGTGGTAGGTGCCTGTAGTCCCAACTACTTGGGAGGCTGAGGTAAGAGAATAACTTAAGCCCAAGAGTTTGAGGTTGTTCAAACTGTGAACTGTGATGCCATAGCACTCTACTGAGGGCAACACAGTAAGACTCTATGTCTCAAAAAAAAATTTATAAGGCTCTCTCCTTAAAGTTAATGAAAAAAAAGCTTAAATTCTGTTTATACTTCTGCTCATAAAATATAACAATGATTATTTTATTGATATAAAATGACTAAATGGTAGAAAAATCATTGAATAGCATTTAGATACTCAGAGTGGCTCTTAGTTAATACTTTAAGAAAAGGCAGTTTTATAGAATACATTCTTCCAGAAAGAAAGAAGTAATCTTGCATTGTGTCATCTAAAATTCTGAAAACAATTTTCTCTGACTAAATGCCCTGTGAATTACCTATTAGGTTATTATTTTTCAGACCAGTCTTTCGAAAAATATAGTAAACCATATTTTTTACTGATTCTAACAACCAAGAGAAAATTAGAAGGAAAAAACCACAACAGTGTGATATGGGAAAAAACTCAAAATTATCGGTGTATCTATATTATGTGATCTTTACAACTTTACTAGGAATACCCCTTCATTAAAAATAGAATACAGGCCAGGGGCGGTGGCTCACACCTGTAATCCTAGCACTCTGGAAGTCCAAGGTAGGTGCATTGCTTGAATTCACGATTTCAAGACCAGCCTGAGCAAAAAGCAAGACCCTCCCTATCTCTACTAAAAATAGAAAAACTGAGGCAAGAAGATCGCTTGAGTCTGAATTGGAGGTTGCTGTAAGCTATGATGCACAGCACTCTGCTCAGGGCAACAGCTTGAGACTCTGTCTGAAGAAAAAAAAAATAGAATGTAAATGTAGGCTGGGCCTGTAATTCTAGCACTTTGAGAGGCAGAGGCAGGAGGTTGAGGCCAGGAGTTTGAGACCAGAATGAGCAAGCCCCCATCTCCATCAAAAATAGAAAAATTGGGCTGGGCACAGCAGCTCACACCTATAATCCTAGCACTCTGGGAGACCAAGGCAGGTGGATCACTTGAGCTCACAAGAGTGAGACCCCGTCTCTACTAAAAATGAAAAATTGAGGCAAGAGGATCACTAAGAGTTTGAAGTTGCTATGAACTATTATACTATGGGACTCTACTGAGAGTAACAAAGTGAGACTCTGTCTCAAAAAATAAAAAATTAGAGAAATTAGCCAGGTGTGGTGATGCACATTGTAGTCCCAGGAAGGCTGGTAAGCAGGAAGGCTGCTTGAGCCCAGAAATTTGAGGTTGCAATGAGCTATGATGATATCAATGTATTCTAGTCTGGACAACAGAGCAAAATCTGTCTTTTAAAGAAAAAAAAAGACCGCAAAGTGATATGCACCTTCCTTATCTAATAGCATAAATCTGCATTTTAAAAATGAAATTTTCATGGTAGCTGCAATTCTCAAAGGTCTAGAAAACAGTATAAGCAGAAAACTGAAGAAGCTATTCTTTTGCAGTGCAGGAAGGTGATGCTCCTGAAATGATACCAATGTTTATTTAGGGATGCCTGAATGATGGGAATGGAACCAAGAGTAACTATACAAAAGCATTAATCATTTATTCGCTATTTAGACAAAAGATATCTATTTAGAGAAGGAAAAAAAGTGCATTGTTTTGGTATCACCATCAGAATTTATTGTTATTTATAGGCTTGACAACTACCTTACACCTAGCTGATAAAAGGGTTCTGTGGATTAGGGCGGTGCCTGTCGCTCAAACGAGTAGGGCACCAGCCTCATATGCAGGAGGTGGCGGGTTCAAACAAAGCCCTGGCCAAAAACTGCAAAAAAAAAAAAAAAAAAAAAAAAGGGTACTGAGGATTCCTAGAGATATTTACATTATTTAACAAAAGAGTCTATAGTTAAAGCATTAAAGCTGAATGTATATGCCAGGTGCAATGGCTCGCACCTGTAATCCTAGCACTCTGGGAGGCTGAGGCAGGTGGATTGCCTGAGCTCGCAGGTTCAGGAGCAGCCTGAGCCAGAGCGACATAGGTCTCTAAAAATAGCCAGGCGTTGTGGCAGGTGCTTGTAGTCCCAGCTACTTGGGAGGCTGAGGCAAGAAAATCACTTGCGCTCAAGAGTTTGAGGTTGCTGTGAGCTATGACGCCATAGCACTGTACCGAGGGCAACAAAGTGAGACTCTGTCTCAAAAACAAACAAAAAACAAAGCTGAATGTATAGATTTGTAAACAACCAACAAATCAGTAAGCAAATCAGTGCAGTAATCAACATGTAGTAGGATTTAAATATTTTAAACATAAACTAAAAAAAAAACCCCGTAAAAATGTACTTCAGAATGTCAAAGCTAACTAAGCACACAGTAGGGATTACAGAAAACAATGAGAAAATGTGTTATAAATAAATTGACACCACAGAGGAAAATATAAAATAAGCAATAAGATCAATTAAATAAAGAGATAAAAATGGTACAGCTTCTGAATATAAATTTTACAAATGTCTGGTATTATTTCACAGGAGATAATATACTTTTTGTTAAGTGACAAGTTTAGTTACTTTCCAAATTTAAGAAATAAAAAACAAAAAATTTTACACACAAACTAGCTTGTTGATAAAAGGGAAAATACAAAATAAGGATTATATAAATAAGCACATGATGAATTTCCAAGTATATTCAAAAGAAGTAACAACATACTAGGAATATTAATCATATGCAACTCAAAGATTTTAATATTTCGGACACTTTGACAAAACTTTATGGTAATATATTAAATAGCCAAAATTTATAATTATTCTGAAGGGAATTATCATGAAATACTATATCAATATAAAATAGAAATAATCTTATTATATGCTGATGTCTATCAAATAACATTTGATTTAATCAGAAATACAGAATACTTTAGAAATGCATAAAATTTGAAAACAAATTATTCCTTATTTAAAATTCCTAGTAATGTTTGTCCTGTGTGTCCTCATGTATTTATTGGGTGATTTTACAACTTTGGCAGTTTAGCTTCCCTTCTGAATAAAGACAATTTATAGAGAACTTATATTTACATTTTTGCCACAAATCTACAACTTAAGTAAAATGAGTCCTTGAAAACCAGGTGCAGTATCTGGCCAGAAGGAAAAGAATTATACTCAGGCATATTTTCATTACTTAACACTCTGTATTAAATTGAATGTTTATCCATGTCCTGAGAACTATAGCAACATAAAATATACTATGTTAGTGTATTCCTCAGTAACTGGCTTAGTGCACAGAACACAGTAAATGCTCCAAGAATTCTGTACATTAAATGAATAATTATGTAGGCTGGAGAAATTATTAAATTTTTTCTATACAGTGGAAGTATCGATATTATTGAAATCTAAATGAGTAATTTTTAAAATGTGTTGACCATTATTCCAGTGTAGAAGTATTTCTTTCTTTTTTTTGAGACAGTCTCATGCTGTGACCCTGAGTAGAATGCTGTGGCATCACAGATCATAGCAACTTCAAACTCTTAGACTTGAGCAATCCTCTTGCCTTAGCTTCTAGAATAGCTGGGACTATAGGTGCCCTCTGTAATGTCTGGCTACTTTTTCTATTTTTAGTAGATATGGGGTCTTGCTCAAGCCGATCCCGAACTCCTGAGCTCAAGCAATCCACTTGCCTTGGTCTCCCAAAGCGCAAGAATCACAGGTGTGAGCCACCGCAGCCAGCTGAGAAGTATTTTGTTTTAATAATACAGTAATTACATTTGGTTTAGAACTGTTCAAAAGCAATAGTTTAATAAACTATAATACAATGATAAAAACATTTGCGATCCCAGTAACTATATTATTTTGATTTTTATATGTAATTTTATATTTCAGTAAATATCTGTTAAATGCTTATCTTGCTAAATAACACTGCTAGAAAATAAATAAGTTCCCATTAATATTGTTAAAGGAAATGTTCAGACTTAGTTTAAGACTTTAACTGTCTGCTCACATTATTCTTCCTCCTCATCCCCACTCCCTGACAACGGGATTAAAGGAATAATTTGATTCAAGAAATGGAACTTGAAAAATATATTTTACCATCTATCCTTTATACATATAGTTTAAACAAGACATTCATTTCTTTTTAAAGAAGTATTTGCCATTTTTTTAACCATTAAAGTGCCCAAAAGAAAATAATAATGATAGTTAACAATTATAGACTAAACAGGTGGGCCAGACACTGTATTCAGCACTAACTATGACCTATGTTCTTGAATCCTATGAGGCACAAGCACTGTTATTATTATCCTTGTTTTCAGATTAGAAAACTAAAGCTGAGGGGTCAGATATTGTGTGAGATCACATAGCTATGAAGTAGCAAAGCCCAGATTTAAATTCAGATCCATTTGTCTCTATAATTATGTCCCAATGTTTTAAACTATTTCACATACACTAAAACATACATCCCTTACTAAATTTATTAAGGTAAAATTAATCACTGGAAAAAACATCCAACTTTAGTTTTTTAAGAGAATTAACAAGACAAAGAGTGTTTGTCTAACTTAAGTTTTAATTGGCATCTTTCTGAATCCTCATAATGTGTAGAATTTTGACTAATAGTGGTCCTCTTGCAATATAAGTAGTGTAATTCTTTAGTTGTTTTGATCAAATATAGAAAAATATAGAAATTTAATTGTCAAGCTCAACCTTCTTATAAGTGAAGAACCCCCCAATACGGGTATACTAAAAGCCTAGACTTCTCCACTATATAAATCATTCCCATAACAAAAAAACCACTCACACTCCCTAAATCTATTGAAATAAAATTAAAAAAAAGGAACTGAATTTAATTTCACACTGTAAGTGAAATAATTTTTAAAAAATCAACAAAGTTGGGGCGGCAACTGTGCCTCAGAGGAGTAGGGCGCTGGCCCCATGTGCCAGAGGTGATGGGTTCAAGCCCAGCCCTGGCCAAAAACTGAAACAAAAAAAAGAAAAATCAAACAAAGCTGAGAAAAATCATCATACTTTACACTTAGAATATATACTTTTTTTTGTATATTACACGTCAATAAAAAGCAAGAAAAATAATTGGCTGAACTATTCCCTTCTGTGATAGATGCCTATTTATCTAATTAAATTTCTGAATACATTGCCACCGAACAACGTATACGTGCGGTTTTTTGCACATGACAAATAGAATTAAGCCAATTCTTGCATAAGAATTTTAATACAGATATTAGACTATTCCTTTTTGTTCAATAATAAATCACTGCCTGAACATTTTCAAGCTTCCCTCCTTTCCTTGAACACTGTTTGTAACATATGTTTACCTGGAAAAGATGCTAGTTGGGGATGTGCGGCTAAGGCTGTGGGTGTACCAAGTGTCCCCAAACCACCAAATTCTGAATGCCCTGAGCTGGCTGAATGTAGACCAAAGACTGGGTGGCTGACCATTGGGAAGGCACTCGACACTGTGGACAGGTTAAACGGTTGATCCCCAGCTGCTCTGAATAAATGCCCTGGGAGGGAAGAAAACACACTTAAAGTTGTACTACAAAAACAGATGAGATTTATGTAATTTCAACATTTATAGTTAAAACTTATAATAATTTCTTATCTATTCAAGTTTTTATTTTGCATTTTTCTTCTGCATTTCTACTCTTCAAACCCCACAGAATAAGATCTTTCTAGAAATATGAAAATACTCTAAAAGTAATAAAAGTTAATGGTATAACTTTATTTACGTTGAATTTGAGAACTGATGTTTTAAGTAAATAATTTCCACTAATTAAAACAATTTGACTTGAGGAAGAGAGCCCAATTTTCTGCTAACATGTGTTTATTAATATACTATTAAATTTTTTTACTTGTTAGGAAAATAAAAACATCCTATTAATATAATATGAAAACCACTGAATTAAGTCCAGAATGTAAGTCATAGAAGTCACCAAGTCATTACTCAAATTATCATACATAGGCAAAGAGATTCCAGTTTCCACGTGCCAGAATGTAAGCAGTGTTCTCTAATACAGACATGCATTGTTTAAGAGAAGTGTTATGCAATCATTACAGCGTGTACTTATACAAACCTAGGTATAGCTTACAGACCACCTACCCTATAGCTGATCACTACTTGGCTACAAAATTATACAGCATGTTACTGTACTGAATATGGTAGTCAACTGTAGCATAGGATAAGTATTTGTGAACTAAACATAGCTAAGCATAGGAAAGGTACAGTAAAAATACAGTATTATAATCTGATGGAATCATCATCGTATGTATGAGATTTGTCATTGATGGAAACATCATCATGCAGCACATGACTGCACTTCTCAGGTGAGAAGAGTATCTTGATACCAAAAAGGGATTGTGTTCTAGCCAAATAAGACAATGCACAAGACAACATAGGATTCAATGAATTAACTTACTAAGGTATTTCTAAATGCATTCATAGGTGGTTATCAACACAAAAAAATCATTTTTAACACTTTGTTAAGACAGTATTTAATTCAAGTGAGTGTGACTTTTCAACCTCCACTTTTATTCTAAAGAGAATTTAATACCCAGACTCCCAGGTCTGAGTGCTACATGATCAAAAGCACAACTTACTTTCATACTTTATAGGAATATGACAAAAAATTTTCTAATACTTGAAAATTATCCATTTACATCCAGAAAATAATTAAGGTACCCAGGCTTGATACTATGAAAATAGAGTATCAACCCTCAACTCCAGATTATCTAAAGAATTTACTATATGTATTCATGTGTGCTCTGTGTTAAAATTACAGAATAAAGCTTCCTTATCATCTCCTGTTTATATCAGCCCTGACTGTGCATTACAATTTAATTAGTTTTAACACAGTTTATGTTTGAAGTAAATTTAAACATGTAAGTTAAAAATAAGTATACTTTGTTATCATTTAGTTATCAACCAAATCTCTCCTCTTTGCTTTTTTTATCTGTAAAAACCAAGGGGTAGTCCTAAAAAAGGCTAGAGTGTACTCTCAGAGACTGATATGAACCCTATATTCTTTAATGAAACAACACTGCATTCTTTATTAGATAAGTAGATTTGAGTAACTTTAAATAAACAAGATTTAAATAAATTTCATCAATTACGTTTTCTATCAGCCTGTAAGGAAAAAGTTCTGATTTGGGTGTTTCCACTACAACAAAGCAGTAACTAGGTCTCCCATGGAAGATCAACAGTGTCCCCACCAAGAAACTGTGAGGGAGAAGGACAAAGAAAGGGGAACAAACCTGGGTATCTTTTTGAATTTAGCCCATCTTTGTTTTGCTTCATCAAAGCCTAAACAGAAAATTGGTAAACTGGTAATTTTCTTTTGTTACCAGAGCTCTGGACTGCATTAGCACTGAAGATGAGTTTAAAAAAAAAAAAAAAAAACCAAAAAACATAAAACCAGGTAACCCATATGTCACTTTTAATACTAGTGATCGATCACCAGAAAGATTACATTGAATTTTGGAGATTTGGGGGGCAAATTCTCAGAAACCCACTGAGCTTCTCTAAAAAATCAGCTTGTAATCTTAAAAATAAGCATTTATTTCCATTTGTTATTACATATAAAATCTCGTGTTCTTACCAATCAATTCAACTCTTTGACTCAAATATGCTTAATCAAACATTTTATTTATTATGTAAACATACTATGATCAATCACATTTAATTTTCTGTCATTTTCCTGATAAGCAATTGAACTGAACTTCCAGTTCTGGGAAATTTAGAATCATCTGTAATTTCTATTTTACAAAATAATAATTCATAAATTATATTTATTAATTACATGTATATAGCCATGATTTAAAACAAAGAAATTTGCAGAGAATAAACTCAAAACTAACAAAAGTATATAAAATATTATAAAAATTCACAGCTGGGCGCCTGTAGTGCAGTGGTTAGGGCGCCAGCCACATGTTCTAAGGCTGGGGTGGGTTCGAACCCAGTTCAAGCCTTCATAACATGTTCTACAACTTCTGCTATTAATAATCTCATCTATTCTTTACTTACAATCTTTCCTGCTTCCCAGGAAACTTACACTGCATTATTACCACTGTAAGTTATTTAATGTATATAATATTTTGCATGGAAAATATATTTCATTATCCTTGTGCTTGGACATAAAAATTAACTCATGTAGTTTGTCATTTGTTTCAATAAAAAAAGAATGAAGCATATCAAATACATGCAAAAAAAATGCTCTACAACTTCTGCTATTAATAATCTCATCCATTCCTTACTAACAATCTCAAAAATATATTGCCCCAAAAGTATTCCTGGATTTCCCAGAAAGATACGTTAAGGCGTTCTTTGAAAATACATGATATATTATCCACAATCTGTCTTTTGCCATTCCATTACTAGGGTGTAAGGTTTTAAAGGAAAGAGCCCTTTCTTAATCATTTTTACTCTTCACAAAACATTGCTACAAGGCACACTTATCAGTTGGCAGAGACAACACTTCATAATACCTGCTATAGGCAACTCCAAAAGAGCAATTTTCACTTCTCTCTCTCTTCTTTTAAAAGGCTAGAACAACCAGAATAATTCCTTAAATAAATAAAGATAAATTACCTCGTTTTCCCTATTCCAAGTGCAGAAGTCATTTACAAATGTTCCTAAAAGCTGATTGGGTGGTTAGAAGTCAATTTAATTTAGAAGTATGGTATAGCTTTAATCTTTTTATAAGCAAGGGGAAACATTTTGATTGTTTGATTACACCCTTTGTTACATTGCCAGAACAATGCCCTTAGTCTTCAACTATCTTAAAATTTTAAGCTACCGTTTAGAAGGGGATTTTTTTTTATCATAGACTGTGATGGCTCAGTGAATCCTACAACTACATTTAAAACAAAGCATATTTTTTATTGATGAAAAGAAGAAAGATATCTTCATGCCAAAACAAAATACAACAGAAGTCAAACTGGCTCTTTTAACCTATGTCTATAAAACAAAATTATGTAGATATTAGAATGGTCCACTCTAGGAGAAGTAAATTTTTCCTACATTAAGATATCTAACATTAGCAGATAAAACCCGTCTTAATTAAAAGTTAAGTTTTCCCCAGAGAAAACATTTGTAATCTGGTAAATTTTATCACAAAATGATAAAATGATAATACGATTATACTAGAAAAACTATTTTAAATTGCACATGAACTTTAGGGCCCCCTCCACCCTTGTACTTTTAGAAGACCACAGTTATTCCTTTTTAGCAGATATTAAAATTCAGTTTCAAAGTTATGGATATAAAGTTTACTTCAGTTTCTGTTTTAAGATAGGTAACAGTGTGCACATTTTACATAATGAAATTTAATATATATCTGCAATGCCTAAATTATTATTATTATTATTTTTGAGACAGAGTCTCACTTCTTTGTCACCCCCTATAGAGTATAATGGTGTCATACCACTTAGCAACCTCAGACTCTTCGGCTCAAGCTACTCTCTTGTCTCAGCTTCCCGAGTAGCTGGAACTACAGGTGCCCGCCTCAACACCTGGCTATTTTTAGAGATGGGGTCTCGCTCTAGCTCAGGCCATCTGCCTACCTCAGCCTTCCAGAGTGCTGGGATTACAAGCATGAGTCACTGCGCCTGGCCTCTAAATTCTTGACTTATATTACTAGCTGAATATTTTTTAGCCAAGATAGGGTGCATTCAGGGTGGTATGGCTGTAGTCTATAAGCTAAATATTTTTCAGCAGAGTTTTTCAAATTCTATTATCAAATGCATATAAAAGGATTAAAAGAAATATATAAATGCCAGTGTGTCATTAAAAAGGCATGTTAACTACATGTCTTCATCAGTATTAATGAAAAATATAGTAAGGCTTCTTTCCCCCATTAGATTGAAATAGTGTAAATACTGGAGACTAAACCTAAACTACCAGTGAACAAAACCTGCAATCACTAAGGAAAAGTTCATTAAGCATGCTAAAGAACTCAATCTCTAAAATAATCAAGATTGTTTACTATGATATAATCCCATATGTTGCTTTGCGTGCTAAAAATGTTTTTAATCTTCCAATGCTATACTAATTTGTTCTAACATGTCTTGAAACTTTTTTCTTTTTAAAAAATGTAAGCATAATTTTACAAAATTATCCTCCAATATACATACTGCAAAGTATGACTAATAATCAAAAATAGTAGTGAATTAAAATAAGTTTTTATAAGTACTTTAATATCAATAATAACAGTGTAATAACCAAAGTAAAATCATCAAAATTACTATAAATTAAAGCAATACTCAAAATATTGGGTTGGTTATTAAAATTCCTAAACATATTAATGTTTCAATATTTTGAAACTCAAAATGTATAAGTTCTATAGTTACTGGTGACAAACATTTCTCCCCAAATAATCTTCATCTCATTCCTGTTTGAGTCAGTTAACCTTTATATCTTAACACTTAAAAAGATTTATAGAATAGAAACAAAGTCTTTTTTGAGGATATTTCTAGCCTTTATTTATTTATCTCATACTGTACGAAATGTCATGGGTTTCAGTATAGCAATCTGAATACAGTCCCACGTGGGGGCTCACACTTGTAATCCTAGCACACTGGGAGGCCAACGTGGGAAAAGTGCTTGAGCTCAGGAGGTTGAGACCAGCCTGAGCAAGAGCGAGATCATGTCTCTACTAAAAATAGAAAAACTAGGCAGGTGAGGTGGTGCACACCTGTAGTTTCAGGTACTCAGGAGGCTGAGGCAAGAGGATTACTTGAGCCCAAAAGTTTGAGGTTTCTGTGAGCTATGACACCATGGCACTCTACCCCGAGTAACAAAGTGAGATTCTATCTCAAAAAAAAAAAAAAAAAAAAAAGTGAACATATTTGAATACAGAGTGCTACAACACCAGTAGTATGTGGAGTTACATAATATATCACACATGCATTGTATTATATTTTTAAAATAGAAAATCACTTCTGGTGTACATCAGGACCTAAATTTTTTAAATTATAAATTTAGAATTTATATAAATTAATGGGGTATAAAGTAATATTATAATTTAAGAATCCAATGAACAATAATCAAGTTAGTTAACATAGCCAATCACCCTAAGTACTTAACATTTTTTTGTGGTGAGGAAACACACACATCTTAAACACTGTCTAACTGAGACTTTGTACCCTTTGACTATCAACTCCCAATTCCCCTCACCTCATTGCTCAGCTTCTGTAACCACAATTATACTCTGCTTCTGTGAGTTCAATGGTTTTATATATATATATATATATTTTTTTTTTTTTTTTTTTTTTTTGTAGAGACAGAGTCTCACTGTACCGCCCTCGGGTAGAGTGCCGTGGCGTCACACAGCTCACAGCAACCTCTACTCTTGGGCTTACACGATTCTCTTGCCTCAGCCTCCTGAGCAGCTGGGACTACAGGCGCCCGCCACAACGCCCGGCTATTTTTTGTTGCAGTTTGGCCGGGGCTGGGTTTGAACCCGCCACCCTCGGCATATGGGGCCGGCGCCCTACTCACTGAGCCACAGGCTCCGCCCAATGGTTTTATATTTTTACATACATGTGAGAACATGTGGTATTTGTCTCCCTGGGCCTGACTTATTTTACTAAGCAAAATGTTCTCTAACTCCATTAATGTTGTTGTAAATGACAATTTTTTTTTTCTTCTTGAAAGCCAAATAATATCCCATTGTGTATATATACTCCATTTTCCTTATCCATTTATCTGCTGATGAACACTCTGGTTGATTTCATACTTGTGAAAAGTGAGGCAATGAAAATGGGTATGCAGACATCTCTTCAACAAACTGATCTCAAATCTTCTAGGTAATATCCAGGAGTGGGATTGCTAGATCATATGGCAATTGTATTTTTAGTTGCTATTTTTTGTTTTTGAGGGTCACTTTGTCACCCTCAATAGAGTGCTGTGGTGTCACAACCCACAGCAACCTCAAACCCTTGGGCTCAAGTGATTCTCTTGCCTCAGCCTCCTAAGTAGTTAGGACTATAGATTCCTGCCACAAAGCCTGGCTATTTTTAGAGATGGGGGGTCTTGCTCTTGCTCAGTCTGGTCTTGGACTCGTGAGTTCAAACAATCCACCTGCCATGGCCTCCCAGAGTGTTAGGATTACAAGCGTGAGCCATGGTGCCCAACCTGTATTTTTAGCTTTTTGAGGAACCTCCGAACTGTTTTCCATAATGACTACACTGCTTTACACACTCAACAACAGTATACAGGTGTTCCCTTTTCTCCAAATGCCTGCCAATACTTACTTTTTGTCTTTTTGATAAAAGCCATTCTGACAGGTGTGAGATGCTATCTCATAGCAGTTTTAATTTGCATTTCCCTAATTATTAGTGATGTTGAGTTATTTTTTGTTTGTTTTTTAAAATGTATCTATATATTTGTATGTCTTTTTTTTTTTTTTTTTTTGCAATTTCTGGCCAGGGCTGGGCCTGAACCCACCACCTCCGGCATATAGGGCCAGTGCCCTACTCCTCTGAGCCACAGGCACCTGTGTGTCTTCTTTTGAGAAGTGTCTATTCAGGTCCCTTTTAAACTGTGTTCTACTTTTAAGTATTTATTTTGAGGTTATTTTACACTCATAAGATTTACAAAAATACAGAGCGTTTTTATATACTCTACCCAAACTTCTCCTTAAGTTAACATCTTATATGACTATAGAACAATTTTCAAAACTAAGAAATTAACCTTAATTAATTAACTAAAATAATTCATCCAGATTTACTCAGTTTTCCCACTAATGTCACTTCTCTGTCTAGAGATCCGATCCAGGATCCCTCTTTACATTTAGTTCCTGTGTCTTCTTAATTTTCTTCAGATTGTGATAGTGTCTCAGTCTGTCTGTCATTACTGCAATACATGGAAGCGTACTGGTCAGGTGCTTTGTAGAATATCCTTCGGTTTGAGTTTGTCTGAAGCTTTCTCATGATTAGCAGAGGTTATGTGTTTTTGGAAAAGATACCCAACGTACCCTTTTCATGATGTTGCTATGTAGTACTCGTGAGGTTAACTTTGATCACTGGGTTAAGTTCATGTCTGCCAGGATTCCCCAGTGCAAAGCTACAATTTTCTCTTCAAACAGTATTTTTATTAGAAAAGAAGTTACTAAAAACATAGGTAGCTTTGGGAATAAAAGTTACCACTTCATAACATCAAACATAGTGAACAAGCTTTTGATTCGGTACAGCAAATGATGTACTAATACTCGGGCAAATGACTGTATTTCTTTTCTTTTTTTTTTTTTTGCAAAGACCATATTCTTGTGCTAATTTTAGTATTATTTTCTGGCTGTAGACCTCTGCCCACTTGCAACACACTTCCCCAAGACACTTTGCCAACAGGATAGCAAAAGCAGCATTTAAACCCCCTAAACTAAAGACTTGGTGGACTTCCCACTTGGATTCCCCCACATCTGCTGACTGAGGTTTCATTCCCCCTCTTCTGCTCATCATACTTATCAATCTTTCTCTCTGTCAATATACTCTATCTGGTTGCTTATCCACGTGGTCTGTGGTTTCATTCTTCAAACCCTGAGACGAAGGGTTAGAGAGAAATTCTGGCCACCTTATATCCCAGTCAAATGGCCACATAAAATTAACCATCACAACGTTTAACCTGAGACAAAGAATGAGAAAAAATTAGCCTTGTGAAGAACTTTCAGACAGAAGAAAGCATATTCAGGGTCCCAAAGTGGGCAAGGAAGTCTTATATGTGAAGAAGTACAAGATCAGGGAGGCTGAAAGATAATGGGCCAGAATGAGAACAGTACCAGATAAATTTGAAGAGGTAGGCAGGATTAAATCCTTGAGGATACTTAGCATTATGCATGAATTAGGTTGAAATGTACAAAACACTCAAAATGGTTAGGTGAAAAGGTTAATTTAATGACTCACATAATTCATATAATTTGGAAAAGACTCACTTTAGATGTTAAAGCTAGATATAAGGATTACAAAGACATAGTTTCTCTCTTCTCTCTTGGCTCTACTTCCTCAGATGGGCCCTTTCTCCCAGATCTATAGAGGGAAAGCACCAACAAAAATCCCTCTTTGGGTGGCAGGTTCAAACCCAGCCCCAGCCAAACTGCAACAAAAAAATAGCCGGGCGCCTGTAGTCCCAGCTGCTCAGGAGGCTGAGGCAAGAGAATCGTGTAAGCCCAAGAGTTAGAGGTTGCTGTGAGCCGTGTGACGCCACGGCACTCTACCCGAGGGCGGTACAGTGAGACTCTGTCTCTACAAAAAAAAAAAAAAAAAAAAAATCCCTCTTTGGTTTTGATTAGTCTGACTTGCATCATGTGCCCATTCTTTAACCAGTCATACTGATGTAGGAAATATGACGTCTGGATTAGCTAGCCTTCTCTGGAGTCTTTAAAAGGTGAATTCATGGTCTAATATCTTACAACAACAACAATTTAAACAAACAAACAAACAAAAACCCTCCAGGCCCAGATGATTTCACTGGTGAATTCTACCAAACATTTAAGGAAGAAATAATACCAGTTCTATATTCTTAAAAAAAACAGACTAATAAACAAGAGAAACAAAAATCTTCTCAATTTATTTCCAAAAAAAAAAAATGGTAAGGAAACCACTGAACTCTCATGAACATAGGTACAAAATACCTTAATAAAATTTTATCAAATCTACCTAACAATTGCAATCAGTGTAACCTGGCTTATTGTACCCTCAATGAATCCCCAACAATAAAAAAAAAAAATAAAAAAAATAAAAATTTTATCAAATCACATCCAACAATATTTTAAAAGAATAACGCATCATGACCAAGTGCGATTAATCTGTGAAATGCAAGACTGATTTAATATTAAGAAAATTAATCAGCTCGGTGCCCGTAGCTCAGTGGTTAGGGCTCTGGTCACATATACTGGGGCTGGTGGGTTCGAACCTGGCCCCGGCCTGCTAAACAATAATGACAACAACAACAACAATAGCCAGGCATTGTGGCAGATCCCAGTCCCAGCTACTTAGGAGGCTGAGGCAAGAGAATCACTTAAGCCCAAGAGTTTGAGGTTGCTGTAAGCTGTGATGTCACAGTACTTTACCAAGGGTGACATAGAAAGACTCTAACTCAAAAAAAAAGAAAGAAAAGAAAGAAAATTAATGTATTTTATTATGTTAGCAAGTCAAAACTGAGAAACCAGATGATCATCTCAGTAAATACAGAAATAGTGACAAAACTCAATAACAATTCATTAAAAAAAAAAAGCAAATAACAACAAAAAAACCATCTCAGCAAAATAGGAATAGAAGAGAACTTCCTCAGTGACTGCCAAGGTGAGGATGGGAAGAAGGAATGCATCAAAAAAGACACAAATCAACTTTTTTTAGGTGATGAAAATATTCCCTAACTTGGAGGTTATATGAATATCTATGTATCAAAATTAATTAAAGTACACACTTAAAATGGTGAATTTTACTGTACCTAAATAAAAAAACTAAAAGTATGGGGAAGGTGAGTTGCATAATGGCTTCACTCCATTAGGAGAGGAACAGGTCAAAGCAGGGCAAGCTTATAAGTGGAGAGGCCAGTTACAATGAACTGTAAAGATTCAGGGGAGAGATTTTAATGCAGTGGAGACAGAGGAAATGTATGATCACGGATAGATTCCGCAGTTTGAACAGTGGTGTCCTGACTGAACCAGAGATAATTTTTTTAAGCAAATCAATTCAGGAGTAACGCTCTGGCTCCATTCATAGGGGCAAGGAGCCAGTTCTTCAATAATTTTATAAGTACCTAATTTCTTATATTAAATCTCTTTGGGCTTAAAATAGCTTTAGTGATACATACTATTGTTTGATGACTAATACATTAACCAACAGCCAAACTGGTGACAGCTGCAAAACCAAAAAGATAATTCAGGCGGTTATACTGGTCTGATATCTGATAACCATATACTTTTTGAAGTAATACTAAATGAGAAGTGCTGAGAATGTTGATGTACCCCCAAAATTCAAATGTTGGAACTTAATACCCAATGTGATAGTATCAAAAAGTGAGGCCTTTGGAAAGTGACTAATTTATGAGGGCTCTGCCCTCATGAATGGAATGAATTAGTGCCTTTATAAAAGAGGTCTAGGGCGGTGCCTGTGGCTCAGTCGGTAAGGCGCCGGCCCCATATACCGAGGGTGGCGGGTTCAAACCTGGCCCCGGCCAAACTGCAACCAAAAAATAGCTGGGCGTTGTGGCAGGCGCCTGTAGTCCCAGCTACTCGGGAGGCTGAGGCAAGAGAATCGCTTAAGACCAGGAGTTGGAGGTTGCTGTGAGCTGTGTGAGGCCACGGCACTCTACCAAGGGCCATAAAGTGAGACTCTGTCTCTACAAAAAAAAAAAATAATAAAATAAAAGAGGTCTAAGGAAGCTAGCTGTCCTGCCTCCTTTTCAATCATGTGAGGACACAGCATGAAGGCACCACCTTTTTGGAAGCAGGGAACAGGACTTCGCCAGACACCAGATCTGCTGGTGCCTTGATCTTGGATTTCCCAGCACCAAGAGCTATGAGCAATTTCTGTTGTAAGACCCAGTCTATTGCCGCTGGTATGGACTAGAACAGGGAGTAAATGAAGTCTTAAAAAGAACATGCATACGTCCAGGCACAGTGGCTCATGCGTGAGACTCCTTGAACTCAGGAGTTCGAGATCAGCCTGAGCAAGAGCAAGACCCCATTTCTACTTTAAAAAAAAAAAAAATTAGAAAAACTAGCTGGGCATTGTGGCACACACCTGTAGCCCCAGCTTCTTGGGAAGCTGAGCAAGAGGATTGCTGAACCCAGGAGTTCGAGGTTGTTGTGAGTGATGACGCTATGGCACTCTATCCAGGGTGACAGAGTGAGACACTGTCTTACAAAAAAAAGAAAACTGCATGCATACAAGATAAAAACTCAATTCAATTCAAGTTGGGGGAGGGGGAAGGAGTAAAGAGGAAGAGGGAATGGGAAAGAGGTACTCGTGTGCTCCCACCTAATGGGGACAATGTAAGGGTATATGGCACACCTCCTGAGGGACTTTACCTAACAGATACAAACATTGTAATCTAATTGTTTGTACCCTCAAATTAGTCTGAAATTAACAAAAAAATACAAACAACCTTAAAGGTAAAGGAGAATTTCTTAAGACACAAAAAGCATAGCCATAAGTAAAAATGTTGATAAATTACACTACATGAAAGTTGGAAGTTCTATTCATCAAAAGACAACGTAGAATTAAAACACATACCACAGACTAGGAAAAAGTATCTCCTAAACATAAAATTGAAAAAAGAACTAGCATCTGGTATATAAAAAGAACTCATAAATCTACAATAAAAAGATACACAACCCATTAGAAATATGTACTAAAGCCCTAAGCAGATAAATACAGAAAGCTAAAAATTATTAAAAGGCACCTCAATAAAACATTACTTCATATTACTCACTGACAAAAATCAAAAAGTCTGACAAGGACAAGTGTTAGAGTGAATGATAAGCATCAGGAATTCTAATATACAGCTGGTAGGAAAATAAACTGGTACTACAGTAAGTTGAAGACATCTTCAGAAATGCTCATATCCATCAGGATCTGTGTATAATGACATTTATAACAGCACTGTCATTGGCACAGGCAGAAAACAACTCAAACATCCACAATAACAGTGTGGAGATATAAGTATAGTCCTCTCAAATGAAACACGCAAAAAGTTAACTTATTCTTACTCTTTCTAAAATTTATTCCTCCTCCACATTTCTTTTTTTTTAATTTTAGATTGACATGAGGATACAAATGTTTAGGTTACATTGTTTTCATTTTTAAGGTAAAGTTCAAATTGTAGTTGAGCCCTTCATCCAAGGAACATGCTCAATGCCCTCACATTGGGCACCTTAGGTGAGATCCTGCTAATTACCGTCTCTACTCCCCCCTTCGCTCCCCCTCACCAGACAATACTAGTGTTGTTTTTTGTTTCATGTGGGCATGCGGTTGTTTATATATTGGTTTCATATTAGTAATGAGTACATTGGATGCTTTCCTTCCCTCATTTTTGTGATACCTTGCTAAGAAGAATGTTTCAACTCCATCCAGGTAAACACAGAAAATGTAAAGTTTCCATCTTTTCTTATGGCTGAATAGTAATCCAAGGCATACATATAAATAGTCCGTTAATGCATTCATAAATTGACAGGCACTGAGGTTGATTCCATGTCTTGGCAATTGTGAACTGAGCTGCAATAAACATTATAGCGCAAATACTGCCACAATTCCTTAGTGTGGTACCTGAAGTTTTAAATTATCTGACCTTGGTCTATTCCTCTACTTGACCTCCTTTCTGTCCTTAGCCATAGTAGATATTGACAATCCATTCTTTCTTCTTCCTTTCAAAGGGAACTCCCCATTTAATTCAGGATGGCATTATGCTCAGCTGAAATCTATTCTTTCTTAAAGCTGAGATAACCACTCCCATTTCTAATGAAAGAAAATTAAGTAAAAATCTCTGGATAGGGCTTCTGGGAAAGCTCTTTAAAAGGGGTCAAAGTCTGGGCGGCGCCTGTAGCTCAAGGAGTAGGACACCGGTCCCATATGCTGGAGGTGGCGGGTTCAAACCCAGCCCCGGCCAAAAAAAAAAACCCCCACAAAAAAAAGGGGTCAAAGTCAACTGCCCTGCAACTTTTGCCTTCCCCCTTTCTTCCTGGGAAGGAAGTGGTGTAGGTAGATTAGCACTCTTACACACATGTGAGCATGAAAAGTCCCATACTTTAGAAGACAATAAAAAATTAGAAAAAGTTAAGCTCTGTGATGATATTACCCATCCCAGGACTGCCAGTGTACGGAATGGTATTTATTCGTGATGCTTTCCTATTCCCAGTTAATCATATCATAACTGACACATACCCTAAAAATAGATGCCTTACTGATCAACATATAATTTCCTCAATATATGTGTATCATGATTTGGCACACTTCTGTAGAAGTCTGCAAGTAAGATACATGCGTAAATTTGTCTTCTTAAAGGGAAAGCAGACATACTCTAGCTTTAACCATTTTATACATTTTATATTGGCACAAGCTTTTGTTTGAAGGGGTCTATATCCAAAATAGACTGAAAATGACTGGTCTATGGCACAGTTTAACTATCATTGAAATTTCTCAAAGTACCATCTTTATATCAGATTAAATGACCACAAATCTCAAATAACCTCACTCTGTAAAGTTTAAGCGTGGAACTATTCTTAAATACTATTCTCTCAGCTTTCACCCAGAACCAGTATGTGGAATAGTTTTTGAGTATCTAGGAAACTGGCATGTAAGATATTGTGCATCATTTGTCCTTTTGTACATAAGTTTGATAGTAAATTCCCCATGACACTCAGGACCAGAAAAAGATTTTTTTCTGAGAAACTGATATACTTACTACCACTAGGGTAATACATATATAAGCCATGTAACCCTTTACGTTTTCCTTTATTCTCAACAGCTAGCTGGTTGAGTTTTTTTGTTCAATTATCTACAGCTTTCTTCAGGTAAGACCTTTTATTTGTTGAGTTGAGTTTTTTTGTTCAATTATCTCCAGCTTTCTTTAGGTAAGACCTTTTATTTTCTAGAGCTTATCTTTTGACATTTTAGTTAATGGTTTTTCCTTGTTGTGCCTATTGAAAGATGTAGCACATTATTTTTTAGGAGTAGGCAGGTCTTTTAAAATCATTCCTTAAGGGAAAATACAACAAAAGAATAACAAAAGCCAGATATGCAGATAACCTTAGATTAATTTTTTCCTGCAGTCTGATTTTTTTTTCATTTTTTGAGATAGAGTCTCAGTCTGTTGCCCAGTCTAGAATACAGTGGCATCATCATAGCTCCCTACAACTTCAAACTCCTGGGCTCAAGTAATCCTCTCACCTCAGCCTCCAGAGTCTGGGACTATAGGCACCTGCCACCACATCTAGCTAGGGTTTTCCTATTTTTAGTAGAACAAGGGTCTCACTCTTGCTTTGGCCAGTCTTGAACTGCTGACCTCATGTGATCCTCCCTCCTTGGCCTCCCAGAATGCTAGAATTACATGTAGTGTTATTTACTATTCAAATTATTGTAATAAAATCAAGGGTGTATTGTGAGAGGCAATCTTTCAAAGGCCATAGGAGTCCCAACATGTTATTGCTGGATATGCTAAGAATACAAAGCCTTGACTATTCTTTAACTTGGCTACATTTTAGGAGTAATCTTGAAGGATAAGGCAGTATCTCTTCCCAGACAGAAAGTAGGCTTGCTTTCATTTACTATAAAAGCAGTGGATTCTTCAAGCTCAGCATTCCTCAGCTATAACATGAACTCACTGCATGCATAAGATCCAAATGGACTTTTCCATATTGCCCCTGTGGAACTTGGGCCTGGAGAACCAATGCCAATATGATTCTTATGTTGTTTGCTGTGCCATAAGCAAGAAAATCTCTGATCAAGGAATCTCATGTCTACCACCAGCATCCAAATAGCAAAAATCTAGCTTGTAAGTAGGTTTAATCTCAGACCTTGACAAGGTGTTGATTCAATAGAAAGTAGTTAATCATTCAAAGTTTGAAAGGCTTGAATTAAATCTTTGATAACTCAGAGGAATTTCTATAATGAAGATGACAGAAAATAAATAACTGTTTCTCTAAAATAAAATAATTTTAAAACACCGGGCGCGGTGGTTCACACCTGTAATCCCAGCACTGTGAGAGGCTGAGGAGGGAGAATTGCTTGAGCTTAGGAGTTCAAGACTCCCCTGAGCGACAGTGAGACCCTGACTCATGAAAAAAATGGAAAAACCCAGCCGGGTGCCGCGGCGAGCGCCTCAAATCCCAGCGGCTTCCAGAGGCTGAGGCAGCGGGGTGCCCACAGCCCGAGTCTGAGGTTGCGGTGAGCTACAATGCCCACTGCACTCTGCTCAGGGGCATAGGGTGGGACCCTGAATCAACAACAACAACAACAAAATAATAATTTTAAAACAACAGAATGATGACAAAGGTCTCATTAATAAACTGGTGAGGCTCTGACATTTTAAAGATGAAAATTCCATTTTGTTGGCTGGGCACCTGTAGCTCAGTGATTAGGGTGCTGGCCACATGCTCTGGGGCAGGTAGATTTGCTCCCGGCCTGGGCCTGTGAAACAAAACAAACAAACAAACAAATAGCTGGGCATTGTCGGGCACCAATGACTGAGGCAAGAGAATCATTTGAGTCTGAGTTTGAGGTTGCTGTGAGCTATGACACTAGGGCACTCTACCAAGGGTAACAAAGTGAGACTCCATCTCAATTTAAAAAAAAAAAGAAAATTTCGGGCGGCGCCTGTGGCTCAGTGAGTAGGGCTCCAGCCCCATATGCCGAGGGTGGCGGGTTCAAACCCAGCCCCGGTTAAACTGCAGCCAAAAAATAGCCGGGCGTTGTGGCGGGCGCCTGTAGTCCCAGCAGCTCAGGAGACTCAGGCAAGGGAATCGCGTAAGCCCAAGAGTTAAGAGGTTGCTGTGAGCCGTGTGACGCCACGGCACTCTACCCGAGGGCGGTACAGTGAGACTCTGTCTCTACAAAAAAAAAAAAAAAGGAATTAAAAAACAAAAGAAAATTTCATTTTGTTGTCTCAATCAAAAAAATCAAAGAGATCAAATTCTTTAAGATAAGTGGTCAAGTCCATTATTACTCTATGATTTTATTTTAAAATAAAATTATTAGATAATAGGCCACACACAATAAATCAAGCAAGGGAACACAGGAAAATAAAATAAACCGAGTGATGCAAGACAGTTTAACTGAGTATTCTCTTAAGTAATCATGTGTTAGAAGAGAATAAAAGGCTTAATTTAAGCATGAATCCACAACATTAAGAAAGTTAAAAACAGGGCGGCACCTGTGGCTCAGTCGGTAAGGCGCCGGCCCCATATGCCGAGGGTGGCGGGTTCAAACCCAGCCCCGGCCAAACTGCAACAAAAAAATAGCTGGGCGTTGTGGCGGGCGCCTGTAGTCCCAGCTACTTGGGAGGCTGAGTCAAGAGAATTGCCTAAGCCCAAGGATTTGGAGGTTGCTGTGAGCTGTGTGACGCCACGGCACTCTATCGGGGGCGATAAGGTGAGACTCTGTCTCTACAAAAAAAAAAAAAAAAGAAAGTTACAAACAAAACGTGGGCTGGGTGTAGCGACTCATGCCTGTAATCCTACCACTCTGGGAGGACCAGGAGAAAGGATTACTTGAGCTCAGGAGCTCAAGACCAGCCTAAGCACGAATGAGACCTTGTCTCTACTAAAAATAGGAAAAATTAGCCAGAGGTGCTGGAGCATGCCTGTAGTCCCAGTTATTGGAGGGTGGATGAGGCTGAGGCAAAAAGATTGCTTAAGCCCAGGAGTTTGAGGTTACAGTGATCTACTGTGACACCACTGAACAGAGTGAAACTCTGTCTCAATAAATAAACAAACAAACAAACAGTGATTTTTACCTAAAAGTGAAAAAACTCACATTGTAGGCACTAAAAATATGTGTTACTATGTGATAAAACTTTTGAATAAATAGAAATAAACTATCGTTAAAAAAACTTATTAAGTTTCTAAATTAAAAAACTCTACACTTTTTTATTAGCAAATAATAATTAAAAACAAATTTCTTTCTAGACAAGGATAATTTCTGATGTTATTCAGCAACTCAGCACACTCCACTACTTTTACAACTCCCAACAACCAACAAACAAAAAATAGTCCCAACAAAGTATTCTGTCCCGAAAATAACAAAACACAACAAAAAATAGTGCCCAACATATGATTAATCAGAATTGCAAGCAATTGCAGTGTTGTTAATTCAGAAAACTAAATGAGAAAAGGTGTTCTGAAAACTTAAGGCTCTGTAGTCAAGGATGCTACTGAACTTTGAACATTAAAAAATGACATTTCTTTAGAAACTTTGTATTTTAAAGAATGATTCAGAAATAAATACAAATTAAGACAGCAGATTAGAACATATTGAAAAGAACTGACAACAAAGAGGAAGAAGAATTACAAAAACCTATAATTATAAAAGTAGAACAGTGTATAAGTTAAAAAGCCAATCTTGGCATAACCATATTTTTGAGCACAGCATAGCATCAGTGGACCTTAGAGTTTAGCCATCATTGTAAACATAAGAAAAATGTCAATGAAGTTGTAAGTAACTTGATGAAGATTGTACACTCAGTGCAAGAGAAGAAAGGTTATATCAATTTTTTAAAAAACACAATGCTATTTTGTGAAAACACACATGCCACATGAAAACTCTTACCATTTGATTACCAGTTATTTTGTTATTATATTAGAAAAATTGTTATATAGTGATATAATAACAAAATGACATCCTTGTCATTCCATTGATTAGAAAAACAAATAATTTTTAAAATATATTTCATAATTTGCTAGGGTATTTTATAAGCAAATATTCCATATTTATGCATTTCATTTATGTGGTATTACAAATCTAATTTTGAAAAAATAGACTATCATTTAGTTCGACTATTTACAAACATGAAATATCTATAAGATAAAAAATATCTAAGGTTAAAGTGATCCCTACTGATAAGAAAATGAGTCCATCAAGTTGAAGTGTTTTTGTTTTAAGAATGATATATTCTACCAAACCTGTATAAAAGGGCAAAGAATAATTTTGGGGGGTACTTAAATGTACCTTCCCAATAATCAAAATGAGGATATTTTCACTTTTGAAATAAAGCTCTCTTTTGAGTAATACAGACTTCGTTCACGTTAAAGAGAAATTTGTTATGCTCTAAACTTTTAAAATAGTTTCCATCAAGTCAACAACCTGCTTTAGTATACATCTGTGAACTGGGATAGCTGGAGGTTGCAAAGGTCATTTAAACATTGGAAGCAAATTTAGGGCAAAGGGACCACTGAGTGTATTTCTTCACTCCCTCATAGGCCTACTGTTTTAAAAAGACTTCACTTTACTAATCTATTAATTAAAACTTTAAAATAAATTAAGATGTTAAAATTAAACTTTAAAAAAGAATTCTGAATAAGCATGGAAAGCAAGGAATAATCAATGCGACCCCAGTCTAAAATCCAGAAAAGGTAAGGAAATTAGATGCTTAACGTAGCCATTATTCAACAGGTTAATGGGGGTCATGAAAACATTTTATTCAGAGCTCACTAAAACACAATGAATATAAATTATTTTTAAAATGGTATTCCAAAATTGAGTTAAAGAGATATTTACCACATGGGCTGATTGTAGAGCTAAGTGAAGCAACTCCAGTGGAAAGGCTGCATTTTGAAACTGCTGAAGCCACAGAAGGTGTAGAAGATGAAGTTGGTGGAGTAGAGGAGGCTGTTGAGGATGGTAACCGTTCTCCAGACTCCATATCTATGGGGGGAGGTGAATTCTCAGTATTATATAAGAAAATTATTCAAAAGAATTTAAAACATTTAAACTTTTTGTATACTTAAAAAAATAAATTTAGAAATGTATGTTCTTCAGAAATACATTAAATAGATAAAAATATATTTAAAAATAGCAATTTATAAAATTAGTTTAATGTAAAATAAATAAAATCTTCTAAAAGATAATCAGAGTTTTCTTGTATCAAACAAATTAAGTGATTTGAATAAAGTAATTTCATACAAACACGTGTTGCCACACCTTAGGGAAATTAACATGCTACATTCATCTTACTCTTCTTAAATCACCTCACCATCTATTCATTTACAAAATAATTTTCATATTATCTTACAAATCAAGAAAATAACCACCACATTTGAATGGACTGCATCTTTGTCTTCTAAATTCAGATAGCAATATGTTTAAAGGTCCTAAGTGTGCAAGAATTTGGCCTGGTAATTCCTAATACCGTGAGTCCCCCAACCTCCTCCAAAGAAGGCAAATACATTTTAGAGTTTTTACTGAAGTCAAATTTAAACCAGAATTTCAAATGGCCTTAGTATGACCCATTTATAATGACAAAACCACTTCTAAGCATCTTTATTAATTTGTTAGCTTTCATGGATATAATGTTGCATTGCTTATAGCAATAGTTGATGTACATATTAAAAATCCAGACTGCAGTAGGTTGTGGTCATTTAAATACAATATGCATGCATTAATAACACAATTAAGCAAGGAAATCATAAGGTTCACAGACGCTTTAATGATTACACAATCTATAGGGAAAAAAGATACTATTCAACTATAAGTGAGTTTATCAGCAATATGAAAACTCTTACCATGTAAATAATCAAACTATAGAAAGACTTTTGTATTAAATTCTATAGCTAATTCACATAATGATTGTATATTTCCTAACAAAAAGTTTGATTTCATTTTCAAATATTGACTAATTAAAATAACACAAGGCTAGTGTTTAAATGTTGATTGAATCTACAAAGCACATACATATTTTTTCTCATAACATAGACACACATGGGGAAGGTAATCTTGGACTGCCTGACACACAGCATCATTAGGAAGCCCTAGCATTTCAAGCATACCTAATTCAAAAACTTCTTTTCACATTCTGTCATTGCTGTCAGTTAAATCCACAGACAACAGTATTGCAATGATGAGTATGTCCATATTCTTACAGAATCCTTATCAGCATTCATCATTGGAAAGGCATAGTTACCACTGATAGCTTCACGGAACTTATGTTTATAGGGTAGGTTTGGGGTCATAAACAGGCACTAACGAACTCCGAAATATGTGCCAGTTTGATGGTATGGCCCATTCCTGACACATTTCTCTATAAATGATTTTCACCAAGTCTCATTTCACTAAATATAAAAACTGGATTTTTATTCTAGAAAAAATTTATAGAAAAAGGCTATTTTCTTCTTCACAGCTAGTAACATCATTGTGTCAAAGAATTCTAATGTGTACCACTGAAATGTATTACTTTACAAAAATAATGAAAGAATTTAAAAAAAATTGTCTTTGTATTCTGTAGCAAAAATAATGTAGTGACATAAGATAAGCACTTTGAGTACTTGGCATATAAGAGGTCAATAAATAATAGCTACTACCTTTTTAAATAGAATAATATGCTATGAAGTCCAGGTTTCTTTTGTTAATATAACTTGACTCAAGAATAAAGTAAGGAAAACCCAGAAGGCAAAATAAGCAGTCTCCTATACATACTGCTCATTGGAGATAACTTTTTTTTTTTTTGAGACAGAGCCTCACTTTGTCACCCTGAGTGGAATGTTGTGGCCTCAAAGCTCACAGCAACCTCCAACTCCTGGGCTCAAGCGATTCTCCTGCCTCCACCTCCAAGTATCTGGGACTACAGGCGCCTGCCCCAATGCCCAGTTATTTTGTTTTTCATTGCAGCCGTCACACTCTTAATGACACTTATTTTGATATGGCCCTTCAATTTGGGTTTGTCTGTTGTTCTCATGATTTGACTGAGTTTTAAAGCATTACTACAAAGGTATTGTGTTCTTAACACTAAGTATGTAATATCGCAAGATTTTAAATGGCAAAACAAAAACTTAAAACCAAACAACATACATATTTTTTTGTGTGTGTGAAAGGACTTTGGGAAATAGCAAATGAAGCAGAAATACCTTATGAGACATCAGACAAAATTATTCTCTGAATATGTTTGTAGGAGAACGATTCTATAGAAGAACCTCCATAGTTGACCACCTCCTTAATTTTCATAGACTGAACATGTACCACACGTACCTATTAGTACAGTAGGCCTCATTCCCTATGTTGATCACCTCCATATGTTGACCAGTTTGTTACAGTCCCTTGAGTGGGCATCTTGCACAGGTTCTACTATATTTATAAAATTTTTATTTACCTATATTTTCAGAAACAGTTATTTCAAGTAATTAAGTATATGATATTGTGGTTGAAAATATGAATATACTAAATAAATTTATTTCCTTTTTCATATGATACATTTTAAGTACCACTTAAACGATTTATTATATCTCAAATAGAAGCCCACTCCTAGTGAGGTATTCTGTGCTCTGGAATAAACCTTAGAGTTTCCTAAATACTAGTTTCTGTACTTAAAAAATGATGAGATTGAATTCAACTAGCTCTCAAGTTGCTATCAGAGTTTCATAAATGTGGTGGTTAAAAAATAAAGAACCTTCCCATCCCCAACAAACCAACCAAAATATATACCAAGAATTCATATTGCATTAAAATATTTAACAATTTAATTCCACTTTTTTCTTTTCCTTCCTCTCATTTGCCTTGATTTTATCTCTAAATGTGTATCATGGTAAATTATAGAGTTCTGTTAAAATCTTTTAAAGATTTACTCTAGTCTTACTTACACCTCAAGAGACCTGATGATTAGAAAATTATCCAAGAGTAAAGCACTGGTTTTCATTCTGCTCAGTAAATAATCTATTCAGGTAGTATCCTTTCCCATCCAAAGGATTAAATATTCCTTTGCACTGAGATAACTGTGTGGAAGATATTATCCTAAGACATATAAAAAAGATACAAAAAATTTAAGGGAAGATTTAGCAAGATTTAATATCCATGGGTGAACTAAACTCTATAAAAAGTCTATAAAGTTAAATATTTTTATATTTAAATAAAAATTTAAATATTCTAGACTTAGAACTAACAATATTGTATGGTTAACTGATCCTTTCATTTACAAAGGCAAGGGGCTCCAAACAATGAAGCAACAGACCTAAGAGATGCATGCTGGGACACACAGCCAGAGGGAAGCCTTGACAGCTGGTGGACTCAGGAATTGAGGGGAATGGTTGAGTGGGATGAACTGACAGGAGTGTGCTGTGGGTGTCTAGCCTCAGCCTCCCAAAGTGCCAGGATTACAGGCATAAGCCGCCATGCCCAGCCCCTTTTTTCTTTTTTAAAGGAAAGGTCACACTATATCACCCAGGCTGGTGTGCCGTGGTCCATCATAACTCACTCCTGCCTAGAACTCCTGGGTTTGAGCCATTTTCCTGCTTCAGTCTCCCAGTCAGCTAGGACTACAGGTGTGAGCCATCATATATGGCTAACATTTTTATTTTTGGTAGAGAGAGGGTCTTGCTATGTTGCCCAGGCTAATCTCAAACTCCTAGTCTTAGGTGATCCTCCCTCCTTAGCCTTCCAAAGTGCTGGGATTACAGGCATGAGCCACTACACCTGGCTATTTCTTTCTTTAATGACAGACATCACACCAACACTCTCACAGTTCAAATTCAGAAGTATAGTATTTTTATTGTATCATATTAATTTTCACATCTGTAATCCCTGCTTCTCACATGTCAAAAATCTTAGTTCATGTGCTGAAAATCTCAGTTCTTGACACTTCCAGCACTCAACACAGAATCATTCATTTCATTTATGACATAATATTCAAGTAATAACCTAACTCAATAATATGGTTACTGAAAACACAGTTCTTTCAATCCCTAGAATACAGTCCACCAGGGATAGACACTGAAAGTACAGCAGTTAAAAGTCATTTTAAATAGTTCTCTGTGTGGTTATACTTTTAACTAGACACATAGTCATTATATTTCATTCCAATGTTTAAGCATTCAATTAGACACTAAATAATTCTTATGAACCAAAAATCAGTTAAAGCCAGTAGTTTTCTCCTCCCTCTCCAACGGTACTATCTAAATCTACACTGTCCAAAAGGACAACCATTAACTTCATGCAGAAAATTAAATTTATTTTTTTTCAGAAAATTAAATTTAAATTAAGTAAAATTTAGACATCACCGGAAGCATATTTCAAGTGCTCAGTAGCTATCACATCATCATTACGGAAAGTTATATTATACAGTGATCTAAATAATAATACTCTTCTCTCAGACACTGATACCATACCGCTTAGTGAAGAAGCCTGTTTCATGTTGGGTAACTACAGGGTGTATGGTGACTTTAGGGTTAACTTTTGGGATACCTGTAGACTTAGAACTATCAAACCATGGGTTAATAGCTTTAGGGCTGATACTACTTTATTAAAGTTTTCTTGAGGGATGCTGAGGTGCACTTCTATGAATCAGGAATTAGTGCTATGAAAAACCTGAAACTAATCATGCCACAATGTTTTCCTCACAGAGTATATTTACCATTACCAAAAAATTGGGAATTTCATTAAAATCAATGGGAGACTATCTGAGGTGGAGTTTAGCTTATTTTCAAACCTAAATAACAAACTACTCAGAGGATAACTTCAAATAACTCGTTACATCTTTCACTACTTGTCAAATGTTTCTACCAAAATATCCCTATCATAAATGCTAAGAGTTTTTTTCTATTTGCAACACTGCAGGTCCAGTTATTACTGTAAGAAGAGGCCATAAACATATATTTGTTGTAAGTTCTCTATGTATTTGGAAAGAATTGAACAGATACAAAGGAGCATCACAGAAATGGATATCTTTGAATGGGTTTATCTTTATTCCTCCACTGATGGTAATTACACTCTTTGTAAAGGTAGAGTCTTTCAAGAATTGAAACTATGCATCATAACTCATGAGAGGTCATGAAATCCACACAGTAAATCATAAAAAAATAAAATATTCTGGGTCATTGTCAAAGATGTTTGGAAAATTCCTATTTGCCTTCCTAATAATGTATGGTTTTTATAGGGAAGCACAAAAGAATTTTACAATCTCTAATCATACTAGTTGCTAAATTAGAATGATCACAACTATATGTATACACAGTACAGTACTATAATGTATACACACACACACACTGCTGCTAGCTTTTTGCACTCAGTCCATTGATGAGAGCGGCTATACAACTCAGGGGCTCAACCTTCATGTCCATGACTAACAAATATGAGACATTAAATTAGCTGGGCACCTAGGATGACACCTAAATACTAACTTTTTATTCTGTAAACTCAGCTGAGGATACATCAAAGTTATCTCACCCAGATGCCACAAAAGATAGATAATTTTATGAAGTTTAACTATTTATGGAAATATCACATATTCAACCTTTCAGAAAGAATTTACTAAACCAGGAAGTATGCTAGGTACTTAGGATATAGTGAATAAGTAATTTAGGTTTAGTACTCTATACCTCAACAGTTTAAAGTCTAGTAGCTGAGAGCACTGGTGGAAACCTAACCAAAGCGGAGTTAAACAGATTCTTACTTGCACAACGTTGAGCTAAGTGAAAATATCAGGTATTAAAGATGTATGTATATGGAAAGAATTCAGGAAATGGGGTAGTCTTTGGGGTGGGAAGCGGGCATATGTACAGATGAGCAAACAGAGATATAGAAAGTAAATATGCAGTAGGAACATATTTATCTCTTACTTTGGTAATGACTAGGGACATTTATATTAAAAATTACACATTTTCTCATATTCTAAAAAATATAAAAACATTTAATATGAAAAAGTAAAATGCTTCTCAAAGCAGTCATTTTAGAACCCAATATTAAGTACAGATTTAAAATATTTTTTACATTTCATGATTCTAATTTTCTACTGATTGCACTTATGATTCATCTACACTTATAAATTTCAATGTCTATAGAGACCACATGATAGTACTACAGTAAAGTAGAAGAAACAAAACTGACTATCCAAAACCACATATACATTTTAATCAAAGAAGAAATAGTTTTAAAAAATTAATGCTACTATAGTAGACAATGAGAAATTTGAGAATTCTGATAAAATTTCAAGGATAAAGTATTATAGATTAAAAATTTATTCCAGGACAGCACCCACAGTTTAATGGTTAGGGTGCTGGCCACATACACCAAGGGTGGTGGGTTTGAGCCTGGCCCGGGCCTGCTAAACAATAACTGCCACCAAAAAATAGCTGGTGCTGTGGCAGACGCCAGTAGTCCCAGCTACTTGGGAGGCTGAGGCAGGAGAATCACTTAAGCCCAAGACTTGGAGGTTGCTGTGAGCTGCAATACCATGGCACTCTACCCAGGGCAACAGCTTGAGACTCTGTCTCAAAAAAAAAGAGTTGGAAAAAAATGATGGAAGAGCAGATGTACAGAGAAACTGAGTGGCCCTGAAAGAAAGAAGACGAAAGAATGGCTTCTCCCAGGTTCTTTTGCCTTTTAGATTTTCCTATATTCCTGGAGATTTCTCTGTACGCTACCAAATACCTGGCCTTTTACTTTAGCTTTGGTAGTTTATTGCCCCTGGCAACAGGCAAACAGAAAACTTCCTAAAACTGCCATGCTTGTTCTTGTCTTTTCTCATCTTTGCTCATCCTATTTAGCCCACTAACACATATTCTGATTTTTCCTTTTAATAATCCAAATACTATATCCTTTAAAATATAGACTCAAGAGTTGCTTTATCCATAAAGCTGTATCTGACTAATCCTAGGTCATAATTTCTCCCATCTTTGAGTTATGGAAGACTGTAGCTTCTAGCCAAGAAGCTGCTAATTACTTTGACTTTTTACAGTTCTGCATCTGTTTTATGATTTCAATGAGTTATTCGGCACACAGCCAGTATGTCTCTTGAGACTTAGTTTCTGGATCAGTACAGTGGGATTAATTACACTTACATCAAAGAGCTATTATAAAGGAAGAGCCTAGCACACACTTCCTGCTAGGGATTTTGTTCTTATGAGTTTGGCCAAGAGAATACAGAAGAAAATATCTTTATTTTCTTCAAACTAAAGATTCAAAAGTGGAAAAACAGCTCAATAAAAGTCCATATTATTTCTTTTATAAGTTAAATGTGAAGAATAAAATAAGTTTAAAATGTCAAGAGGATTTTCAATTCTAAGCAGATTTCTTTCACTGGTGAACCTGAATGGACGTTCAAGAGTGTTACTTCACTAGCCCCATCAATCTAGCCATCAAAAGTGTGTTATCTTTACTTTTATGTAATAGTATAATTTAAGTTTTATTTTTAGATAACAATGATACATTATTTTTTAGATAGCTAAAACAGTAAAACTGCTTTTTCTTAAGTTAACACACAATTTTATGACCTTGATTATTTAAAAAGCTAATTTATTCCAATTTAGCATTCCTTTTTTCAGTAATTTAGGGACCAAGTTTTTTCCTTTTGACATTAATAATCTCTAAATACCTACTATATTTCCTCCATCATTTAGTCAAATTATATATTAATTAAACATTTCAAATATACCCCATCTATTTTGCTCACAACAGTTATTATTTTCTGTATAGCATACATTTGTCCCTATCTTATTATATGGACATTTGGAAGAGCAAAAACCCTCTGTGACACTGCTCAGAGAGAAATTAAATGCTTTTATACTACAAGGCCCTAAGTGTACATCCCAAACATGTCTTAATATGACCTGTGTTGTAAGTGTATAATGAAAACAATTAACAGTTAAATAAAGTGATATAATTAATATATGTATGAGCCAAAACATTTTAGTTTTTCTGCAAAATAAAACGAAGTACCAACTCAATAATAAAACAACTCTAAAAATGAGCACTGGAATGGTAAAAAAAAAAATTAAGCATCCTTTATAGTTTACTGATTAGACTAAAATGAAAATAGTCTAATGATAAAACCATATATACTCATTGAAACTACGAAACTGTCGGTACTTTAAATGTTTATCCAGGCTCAGCGCCCATAGCTCAGTGGTTAGGGTGCCAGCCACATGCACCTGGGCTGGTGGGTTCAAACCCAGCCTAGTCTTGCTAAACAACAATGACAACAACAACAACAACAACAATAAAAATAGCTGGGCACTGTGGCAGGTACCTGGAGTTCCAGCTACTTGGGAGGCTGGCGGGAGCCTGGAGTCTCAGATACTTGGGAGGCTAAGGCAAGAGAATCGCTTAAGCCCAAGTGTTTGAAGTGGCGGTGAGCTGACATAGTGAGACTTTCAATAAATAAATAAATACTCATCAGAACACTCCACTTCAAATGTTGAAAAGTTAAGAATATTTGGATTCCTCAAAAGGTTAAACCTAAGAGTTACCATATGAGCTAGTAATTATTCTCCTAGATAAGACTTCTACTCCTATTCTTGGTTATATACTCTAGAGCAGTGGTTCTCAACCTTCCTAATGCCGCGGCCCTTTAATACAGTTCCTGTGGGTTGTGACCCACAGGTTGAGAACCCCTGACTAGAGAAATGAAAACATATCTGCATAAAAACTTGTACCAGAATGTTCATAGCTATTATTCATAAGAACCCCAAAATGGAAATAACCCAAATGGCTATCAACTGATAAATAAATAAAATGTGGTATATCTATACAATGAAGTGTTACTCAGCAGAAAAAGAAATGAAGTATTGATACATGACACAAAACAGAAGAATCTTGAGAACAATAAGGCTAACAGAAAGAAGCTAATCACACAGATGCCTGTAAATCCAGCACTTTGGGAAGCCCAAGGCAGGAGGATTACTGGAGGCTGAGAATTAAAAACCAGTCAAAGCAACTAGAACAACATATTGAGACCCCCCTACTATCTTTATATAAAATAGATAAATCAGGCAGGCATGGTGTCATGCACCTGTAATTCTAGCTACTTTGGAGTCTGAGGCAGGAGGATTGCTTGAGCCCAGTCAGAAATTCAAGGCCGCAGTGAGCTATGATAACGCCACTGCACTCTAGCCTGGACAACAGAGAGAGACCCTGTCTCAAAAAAATGAACAAAAGGTAAGGGAAGGGGGAGGGGAGGGAGAGGGAAAAGGAGCAAGGGGAGGGAGGTGGAGGGAAAGGAAGAGGGGAGAAGAGGAGAGAGGAGGTGACCAAATAGAAACCCATCTCAATGACCATATGTTACATGATACCAATTAAATGAAATATCCAGAAAAGACAAATCTACAACCTACAGAGACAAAAACCAGATTAGTGGTTGCCTAGAGCTATGGGTAAATAGAGAGAAAATGGATAATGACTACTAATGGGTACTAGTTTTCCATGATGAAATGTTTTAATTGATTGTGGTGATGAATACACTAAAAAGTGGATTGTATACTTTAAATGGGCAAACTGAATGATACATGAAGTATATCTCCAGAAAGTTGTCTTTAAAAAAAAAGACCGGCCCCATATACCGGAGGTGGTGGGTTCAAACCCAGCCCTGGCCAAAAACTGCAAAAAACAAAAAACAAAAATTAAAGAAAGAAAGAAAGAATATTTGGATCTCTCACTGACAGAATGTTATTTGACTTAATGAATTCTCTACTGAAATTTTAAAGTCAGTATTATCGATACTTCCCTAGCATGACTTTTCAGGTGTTATAAGAAGAGATGTTAAGACAGAAAATCAGGTCACTTACAAAACTCACTCAAGTACTCAACCATTTGTACCTCTGTATTATATATGTTAAAAATATATATTATATATATATTATTTGCATATAATATAAGATATATAAATAATATTGCTAAAGCTACATTATTCTGTTTAGGGACTGAACAGTTTATTGAGATTGTAAGTACCTAAGTATTTGCCAAAACTTTTTTTCCTTTTTTTAATAGGGGGCTTTAATAAAGATAAATAAGCCTGAAATTTTAAACCACATAAACTATTCACTCGCTTTGGCTTATTCTGCTCCCTAAATATCTTCTCTCTCTTTCCACTATCACCTTAGTACAATCCTAAAGCAGTTCTTACTGGAAATAAGATCCAGTAAGCTATTGTATTGTAAGATATTGGATACAATATCCTTCTAAGAGGTCTGCTTCTTTCCTCCAATCCCACTCACACAGCCAACAGTAATCTTGTTTATAAAAAATCAGTAATCATTTCAACATAAAAATCTGATCCTACCACTCCCCTTCTTAAAATCTTTCAATGTCTCTCTATCATCTATGATAAAATCCCAGGTCCTCTGGTAGGCATAAAAAACACTCCTTAATAGGTCTCTGACTTCTCTGGACTCCTTTCCCACTTTCTTCTCATAGATTAGGTTGACTAACTTCTTGCCATTCCCAAATACACTAAGGTCTCCCCTGCATCCATGCCATCCATGCCATGTGTTTGGCACATGTTTGCTCTCCTTCAAATGTGTTTTACTTATTCTCTGCCTTACTCCTTCACAACCATTCTGACTCATGAAAAGAGCCTTAAGTATTCCTTTCTTGTTCTTGGGTATTCCCTAATTAAAGCATTTATAACATTATGCTACACAGAAATTTTCTATTTTGATATCTGGCTTCCAACCACATTGTGCAATCCTTGAGAAGTAAAAACTACTATATATTATCCTTACAGCCTTATTGCCTTAATAAAAAGTTTGAACAAAAATGCATGATAATCATTAAAATTTATATGAAACTTTACAACTTACAAAAGCAGTGTGGATACTCATTTTACCTGAACAACAAATCTTAAAGTAGGTATGTCAGATATTATTTCAATTTTGTAGATGAGAAATTCTTTTCTTTTTTTTTGACAGTGTCACTTTGTTACCCTTAGTAGACTGCCATGGTGTCATAGATCACATCAACCTCAAACTCTTCAGCTCAAGCGATCCTCTTGTCTTAGCCTCCCAAGTAGGTAGGACTACAGGTGCACACCACAATGCCCAGCTATTTTTAGAGACAGGGTCTCTCTCTAGCTCAGGCTGGTCTCAAACTCCTGAGCTCAGGCAATCCACCTGCCTCGGTCTCCCAGAGTGCTAGGATTACAGGTATGAGCCACCACACTCGGTCTATGGATAAGAAATTCTTAAGTTATAATACATACTACCAATTATCAATTTAGAAAAACAAGTAAGAAGAAATTTAGAAAAATATATCATTGTCTCTTATGAATTTTTTAATACAAGAATAACATTAAAATAACTTCATAAATATATTTTTCTATAACTAAATTGTGTATCAATTTTTCAGTTTCTGAAGTTGAAAAATGTTGCCCAATCAGACCTACACATCTCCTTTATCATTCTAAACTCAACAAATATTAAAGGACTCTGAACAGGTAACAGTTGGATATACCCTTGGCAATCACGATCTTAATTTTGAACACATGCTCCTGTTTCTACTTAACTCTACTCTCCTGTCATTCCTATCAACTTTTCATTCTTCCTCAGTTTTCTGATTTAATGGTTTCATTTGTTATTTGTGTAAGACCTTAGCTTTCCTGGATTAACTATTTTGATACCCTAAGCTAACCCCAATGTTTCTGGCTACTTTGTTGAACAAACACCACATCCTTATTAAAATTAGTACAAAGTAGGCTCGGCACTTGTAGCTCAGCAGCTAGGACGCCAGCCACATACACCAGAGCTACTGTGTTCGAATCCAGCCCTGGCGCCTGCCAAAAAACAATGACAACTAACTACAACCAAAAATTAGCCGGGCATTGTGGCAGGCACCTATCGTCCCAACTACTTGGGAGACTGAGGCAAGAGAATCACTTAAGCCCAAGAGTTTGAGGTTGCTGTGAGTGGTAACATCACAGCACTCAGAGGGCCACATAGTGAGACTGTCTCAAAAAAAAAAAAGTACAAAGTAGACTTTATCATACATTCTAAACGTTTCATCAGTTAATCCAACATCATTATGATAATACTATAAAAAAGTCACTTCATCCTTATGTAGAAGCAGTCCTCACTCTGTCACAGGTATGAAAATATTAAGTCATGCAAAATGACCCTATCGTTCTTCTGTAATTTTGTACTCAGGAGCAAAAGATTTTAGATTACTTTTTTTTCATTATTATTATTAAATCATAGCTGTGTATATTAATGCGATCATGGGGCACCATACACTGGTTTTACAGACCATTTGACATATTTTCATCACACTGGTTAACATAGCCTTCCTGGCATTTTCTTAGTTATTGTGTTAAGACATTTATAGTCCACATTTACTAAGTTTCACATGTACCCTTGTAAGATGCACCGCAGGTGTAATCCCACCAATCACCCCCCCTCTGCCCATCCTACCACCTCTCTCCCCTCCCTCTCCCCCGTCCCCATATTCTTAGGCTATAACTGGGTTATAGCTTTCATATGAAAGCCATAAATTAGTTTCATAGTAGGGCTGAGTACATTGGATACTTTTTCTTCCATTCTTGAGATACTTTACTAAGAAGAATATGTTCCAGCTCCATCCATTTAAACATGAAAGAGGTAAAGTCTCCATCTTTCTTTAAGGCTCTATAATATTCCATGGTATACATATACCACAATTTATTAATCCATTCGTGGATCGATGGGAACTTGGACTTTTTCCATGACTTAGCAATTACGAATTGGGCTTCAATAAACATTCTGGTACAAATATTTTTGTTATAATGTGATTTTTGGTCTTCTGGGTATGTACCTAGTACAGGAATTATAGGATTGAATGGCAAGTCTGTTTTTCGATCTCTAAGTGTTCTCCAAACATCTTTCCAAAAGGAATGTATTAATTTGCATTCCCACCAGCAGCGTAGAAGTGTTCCCTTTTCTCCACATCCATGCCAACATCTCTGGTCTTGGGATTTTGTGATATGGGCTAATCTTACTGGAGTTAGATGATATCTCAAAGTAGTTTTGATTTGCATTTCTCTGATGACTAAGGATGATGAGCATTTTTTCATATGTCTGTAGGCAGTGCGCCTATCTTCTTTAGAGAAGTTTCTCTTCAAGTCCCTTACGCAGCCAGCGATGGGATCACTTGTTTTTTTCTTGCTTGTAAGTTTGACTTCTCTGTGGATTCTGGTTATTAAACCTTTGTCGGAGACATAACCTTCAAATATCTTCTCCCATTCTGAGAGCTGTCTGCTTGCTTTATTTACTGTGTTCTTGGCTGTGCAGAAGCTTTTTAGCTTCATCAGGTCCCAGGAGTGTATTTTTTAAGCTGTTTCAATTGCCCAGGGGGTCCTCTTCATAAAATATTCGCCCAGACTGATTTCTTCAAGAGTTTTCCCTGCACTCTCGTCTAGTAGTTTTATAGTTTCATGTCTTAAGTTTAAACCTTTAATCCAGTGAGAGTCTATCTTAGTTAATGGTGAAAGGTGTGGGTCCAGTTTCAGTCTTTTATAGCTTGCCAGCCAGTTCACCCAGCACCATTTGTTAAATAGAGAATATTTTCCCCACTGAATTGGCTTGTCAAAGATCAAATAACGGTAAGTAGCTGGATTCATCTCTTGGTTCTCTATTCTGTTCCACACATCTACCTCTCTGTGTTTGTGCCAGTACCATGCTGTTTTTATCACTATTGATTTATAGTATAGTCTGAGGTCCAGTAGCGTGATTCCTCCTGCTTTGTTTTTATTTCTGAGTAATGTCTTGGCTATCCGAGGCTTTTTTCTGATTCCATATAAAACGAAGTATTATTTTTTTCAAGATCTTTAAAGTATAACAGTGGAGCTTTAATAGAGATTGCATTAAAGTTGTATATTGCTTTGGGTAGTATGGACATTTTAACAGTTGATTCTTCTCAGCCATGAGCATGGTATGTTTTTCCATTTGTTAACATTTTCAGCTATTTCTTTTCTTAGAATTTCATAGTTCTCTTTACAGAGATCTTTCACATCCTTTGTTAGAGAAACTCCCAAATATTTCATCTTCTTTGGCACTACTGTGAATGGAATAGTCCTTAAATGTTTTTTCAAGCTTGACTATTCTTGGTATATATAAAGGCTACCAATTTATGAATGTTGATTTTGTAACCTGAGACGTTGCTGTATTCCTTGATCACTTCTAAGAGTTTTGTAGTAGAATCCCTGGTGTTTTCCACATATACAATCATATCATCTGTGAAAAGCGAAAGTTTGATCTCTTCTGACTCTATATGGATACCCTTGATTGCCTTTTCTTCCCTAATTGCGATGACTAATACTTCCATTACAATGTTAAAGAGCAGTGGAGACAATGGGCAGCCTTGTCTGGTTCCTGATCTGAGTGGAAATGATTTCATTTTAACTCCATTCAATACGATATTGGCTGTGGGTTTGCTGTAGATGGCCTCTATCAGTTTAAGAAATGTCCCTTCCATACCAATTTTCTTAAGTGTTCTGATCATGAAGGGATGCTGGATATTATCAAAAGCTTTTTCTGCATCAATTGAGAGAATCATATGGTCTTAGTTTTTTAATTTATGTGCTGAATTATATTTATAGATTTACGTATATTGAACCAGCCTTGAGACCCTGAGATAAACCCGACTTGGTCATGATGTATAATTTGTTTGATGTGTTGCTGGATTCTGTTTGTTAGGATCTTGTGGAATATTCTTGCATCTATATTCATCAGTGATATTGGTCTATAATTTTCTTTTCTTGTTGGGTCTTTTCCTGGTTTGGGGCTCAGGGTGTTGTTTGCTTCATAGAACGTGTTGGGTAGTCTTGCTTCTTTTTCTACATTTTGGAACAGGTTACTTATATGTTTTCTTATCTATCTAGAAAAATGAATTTCTTTTAGGTGATTATAGATATTCCAAGCAAATAGCAGAAAGGTATTACCAATAACATACATAATACTTTATAATTAACCTCATTTCAACTCCATATTCCTCCCTTCCCCAAAGAGCAATATAATATAAAGAAGAGGAAAAGAGCACTGGTGATGAGGCCTGAATTCTATTTCTTAGTACTAATTAATAGCATCTGACACTGGACAATTTTTTTAACAACCCTGAACTTAAGTTTTCCTTCTCATAGGTTTGTGGTTCTGCTTTGTAAAATACATCAGCAATGCCTTTTTAATACTTACACAAGTTTAGTTCAGAATGTTCAAATGTCCTGTCACATCACCTGTCCATAATGATTTTTCCTGATCACCCTATTTACTTATTATCACCACACCACCACCACTACTTCACCTTATAACTTTCATCATCTAAAATACTATATTTCACTTATTTTTTTATTTATTATCTGTCTCCCCCACAATATTGTTGACTACTATGCTAAACCCAGAACAGTCCTAGTGCAAGATGTGCTCAAAGAATATTTGTTGAATGAATGAATGAACAGATAGCCAAGAAGACTGACAAGTTGAAGACCTCTCCAACAGTAAGATGTCATTAAGGTAAGACGGCAAATCAAGAAATCTCTTCAAAAAGCTTCCACAAACTAGTCATCCAAATCGAATAAAACAACCAAATGTCTATACTGTGCTGGAACTTTTTCTGAATATACTATAAACTTGATAATTAAGGCAAAAGCGACTACCTTGGTTAGTACATTTATCCTATCATTCAATAAGCCTGATTTTCAAAGCACATCATACAAATTGTTCTAATAACAAATACATGATGGGACTTAGGCCTCTTCTCCTTCTCCTAATTTAATAAACTATTAAAAAATTGTAAGAGACAATCTCATCATGTTGCCTAGGCTAGAGTACAGTGGCTATTAACAGGCTTGGTCATATTGCTCCAAGGCTGGTGGGTTCGAATCTGGTCTGGGCCAAGTAAACAACAATGACAACTGCAACAAAAAAGTAGCCAGGCACTTAAGTCCAAGAGTTTGAGGTTGCTGTGAACTGTGACGCCACAGCACTCCACTGAGGACAACATAGTAATACTCTGTCTTAAAAAACAAAACAAAAAAAACACCTCCCAGCTATCCTGTCACAAAAACACAGAGAAATCTGAACCAAGGATCTCCCCTTTTGAAGACTCTTGTACCCCTTCCAAAAACTGTATTAAGGCCTGGCTGGCAAATTTGCTGTAACTAGAGTAGGCCTTCTAAAAGAAGAAAATGAGAAGTGACCAAGTGGGTAACAGCTATACTAAAGGTATAATTACTTTTAAAAGAAGGAATTCAATACTTTTAAAGAGACTGAAAATGGACCATATTGTTTCCGACTGGAAGGAGAGATGTTTTGAAATAAAAGTAATAGCACTATATATCTGATCTCTATTATATTATGGGTTCTTGGCCTTATAAATAGTTCCATTACCAGGATCCAGCAGGTTCTTTAAAATGAAAGTTAGGCTTTGGTATTTTCTTACTCTCTTCAAATTTTCTATTTCACTTAGTTCTTGGTCCTATTGACTCCTTACTTTCTTAACAGATCATCATTGCCAAAATAAAAACCTTTAAATTATTTTATATAATAGTTAATATTCCATGGGGGTCTTAAAAATGTTTAGTACACTGCAATTCTATGCTCTATTGACTATTGAAATTTTGCTTTCAGCCAAGTGGAAACTTACTTCCCAAAAGATTTCTCTAAGTCTAACATTTGTTAATAATTTAGACTTCCTATAATCTGATTCTCAATTCCTAAACATCTAGATTCAAATTCATATTAAAACAAAATGCCTCTGTTATGAAAAAAAAAAGAAAAAAGATTCCATGGATTATCCATGTCAATTTTCTCAAAATTCCATCAGATATTGTCATCTACACCCTTTGGTGAGAAATTTAAAGGAAACTTCCAATTAGTCTTTTATTTCCAGAAATTACTCTGATGTCCTAAACAATATTCTTATCAGGGTAATGACTACCTATTTCCTTACTGAATCTACAAGTGTAATTCATTATTGTTTGTAGATCTGTGATAAATAATGTATATCCCTCCTAAGGAAATTTGTAATTAGGTCAAAAAATTTCCCAATTCCAATAATGTTTACCATTATCTTGAGTCCTTTACTCTTATCAAGCCAATGAAATAAGCCCTGCCTTTTGGCTTAGTGGTCCCTCATTGATCTGTGAAAAGGTAAGTATTAACATTGTTCTCTTAATTCATAGTAAATTCCAGAATTTTTACTTTTTTAAGAGTTACCTCAAAATTGCCGAATAAATTGCCTATATTCTTCTCTCATACTTTATAAAATAAAAATTTTAACACAGAGAAAGGAAAATAATACAAAATGGCTAAAAAGAATATATTGGGAATATTTTCCAGTTACATAGAATTGAGTGATTCTACATTATACTGCAAAAATAGGCAACTGAGAATACATATCTTAAAAACAGCAAAAATACAATAAATTATATTAATTACTTGTAGAAACATCAACATCTATTCTTTTTAACAGCATTCCTAGGGACTAAGAAATTCAAATTCAAGGACCATATTCTATAAAATATTATAATGAAACTGAGGAGGCTTAATTATGTTTTAAAATTTCACCTGAAGGGGTGGTTCTTTACACAGACACATGTTCTCACATATAACACACATGGCTTTCTTTTTCAATACTGGATTCAGTTGCTATGGAAAACGATTTGGTGGCTCCTCAAAAAAGTTAAACTAACATTTTCAGTGAGTTGAAAGCAAAGACCGGAAAAGATACTTGTATTTGTATGCCTAAATGTCCCTCAACAGATGAATGGATAAACAAATGTGATATACTTACAAATACATTTACATAAGCATATACATATATTGTTTGTGTTAAGTATATATGTATACATACATGTACATGTGTATGTGCATTTGTATATGTACATATATACATATATTTATTTATAAAATAGAGCCATATGAGACAATTAAAAGTTGTGATACATGCTCTAACATAGATGAACCTGGAAAACCTTATGATAAAGTGAAATATGCTTGACCCAAAAATGAATATTACACTTATTAGAAATATCTAGAATAGGCAAATTTGTAGGGAAACAAAGTAGATTAGAGGTTTCTGGGGCTTAGGGGATATGAGAAACGGGGAGTTCCTGGAGTTTCAGTTTGGGGTGATGAAAACATTTTAGAAATAGACAGTGGTGATGGCTGTACAACATTGTGAATGTAATTAATGCCATAAATTGTACAAATAAAAATGAACAAAATAGCAAAATATATTTTACCACAATTAAATAGAATAATGTAATATACCCCAAATCACCGAATTTTACATTTTAAATGGGTGAAATGCAGGGTATGTGAATTATCTCTCACTAAATCTTTTTAATGGTTGAAGTCCTTTCTGCTTGAATGCTGGAAGTTTGTGCTATGGTTCTTTTTTCCTTCAAGGAGCCCTCCCTTGTCATTCTTGTTACTCTTGTCTCACTGTCAACCCACAGTATTTTACTTATTTATATCACTCTTTGAACAATTAATCTTATCCCCATTTTGACATCTCCTGTGCTTTTTAATTACTGTTAACAAATCTGATATTTAATTATGCTTTGCTTATAAGGTGGATTAGTTGCTTGACTTATCAAATCAAGACCCATATTTAATATTTGTTTGTACTTTGTTTATCAAATTAGATTAGCAATAGCTTAAATTGTCAAATCAGGACCTACTAGCCCCACTACATCTTCAAATCGTCAAAGAACAATTCAATTTCATATTGTACAAATACTTTAAATTTGAATAACAAATGTTAGGAGAAATTATTCTAGGAAAAATTAATAAGAATACTCATTCTTGGGGCATTCTAATTAATCAGGGATGTAACTGACTTAGTTCAGTATAACCATTCAAAATCGGAAATAATGATACTTTTAACTAAAGTTTTTTGATTGATCAGTCATTTCTCTTTTCCCCAACTGAATCAAAGACATTATTCAAATAAAAAAATTTTTGAAGTAGATGGGTAATATACATTTAACACATATACTAACATTTTTATGCCTAAGGATATAATTCTAATCCTGAAAAGAATTAGTAAAATATGAAATTACACAGATAACTTAGTTATAATAAAAGACAATGTTGTGGTGACCAACCAAAATTTTTATTTATTTAAATAACTTGTTTACTGATTATAGTGACTTTAAAGTAAGTTATACTTAAGAGAAATCTTCTGGTTTTGATAATGAAATAAAAGGATTACTTCAGAGAAAGGAATAGGACTATGATCGCATTAATGTACACAGCTATGATATAATTATAAAAAAAAGGAATAGGAAGGATGCTTTTGCTCCTTTGAAAAAAATGGTATAAAATTGAGAAATGTATCAAAACAGCAAACTTAGTGTAAAGTAATTTATTGATAGAACAGAAATATATAGGGCAGGTAGAATTTCTATCCATTCCCTTGTTATAGCCTTAAAGTGACCTTCTAGGTTCAGGCTATTTTAATGCACAGCAGGGTTTTTTTCTTATTAAATTGACACTTTTTATATCTGTAACAGCTTTTGTAAAAATATTTCTTTCCTGTAGTTTGTCTGAATGATTCACTCTTAAGTATCTTTAAAAAAGCATATCATAAATGTAAACAGTTATTAACTTTTACAAATTTTAATAGTTTACACTTTGCTCTAAAAGATAAAGCATTTACGTTTTTAAAATATGACAGCAATACCTCAAAAGCAAATCTGTTTCAAAGAATTATTTCTATTCTTTACTGAAGTAGAACATCTTATATGAACTTTTACAATGAAAACAGCCACTGGCATCATTGAGATTGTTTTTCCAATCAGAAATACAGCTGTTTAACAAATTAATCTGCCCAGAAAACAGCCAAAAAAGGGGGAAGAAAACAAAGATGGTTTCTAAGATGACAAAATATATAAATTAAAACTCATTCTTCATTATTTAGAATGTCCTCATGCATTTAATTTTTGAGGTTTTAGAATTTACACATGATTCCAACAAGTTTGGATTGTGATTCCTAAGGTCACAGCATACATGTATAAGAAAGAGAAATTAAGGTGATAATAGCAGCTATAATTTTCTAAGCACTTATTAAGCACTATAAATGGAGATAATGTATCTCCTTCTCCATGTATAGCAGAAGGAGTGTCTGTAGTAAGTAATTGTACTAAAAGCTATATAGGAATTCAAAAAAGACCAACAAATAACTTGACTACATGATCAAGAATCTATAAACCTTATGTCAAAGGATCAGTGTGTTACAACACAGAATGGCAACCAACATTCAAAAACACAACTCATTGAGACTTCAAACAGAAATTTAAAAAAAGTTTAACTTTAACATCATATACTTTTCAAATAAAGAACATAGTCAATGGATTTAAAGTCCTGGATTTGAGCACCCATCACTTACATCAATTACCTTAGGCAGTATTAATTTCTTTTATACTCAAGTTTCTCCAAATGTAAAATGGGAATACTATTTACCTTACAGTACTCTGGTGAGAATCAATATATGAAAAATTATACAGCATTGCTCATTAATACAGTAGTCAGTGAAATACTCTGAAAAACTGACTACTGAGAATAATTTATTCTTTGAAATAAACAATGATATCACTTTTTAAATTTTATTATTTTTTAGATGTTTACATGTTACTCTAGTTTAAAAATATGTAAGGAAGACAATACCCAGATGCATTCAAATGTTCAGTATGTGTAAATGCTCTCAAATTTAATTGCAAACCACCTCTTTGACTATATGTGTCCAATTCATTATTCAATCTCAATTTACATAGGATCTTCTCTATAAAGCCTTCCCACAACTCCACTTGCATATCTAATAGACACCATGTCCACAAAGTCTTGATTCTCCATCTCCATCCCAAACCTGCTCCACCTGAAAACGTTCTCCATTTCACAGCAGATGTCAACACCATCCTTTCAGCTGCTTAGCCAAAAACCTCAAAGTCGGCTTTTTACTCTTTTTCTAATATCTCACACATTCAGGCCATCAGGAAATCTTTTTGGTTGTACCTTATAAACATCTGGGATTTAACTGTGTCTACCAGGCCACTACCTTCTCTCACTTAGATTACTCCAAGAACCTTTTAACTGGTGGTCTTTCCTATAGTCCATTCTCAATGTAGCAACTGGAATGATCCTTTAAAAAAACATAAGTGAGGGGGGAGGCACAGTAACTCATGCCTATAATCCCAACACTTCTGGAGGCCAAAGAAGGAGGACTGCTTGAGGCCAGGAGTTTAAGACTAGCCTGCGCAAAAGTGAGACCCTGTCTCTACAAAAAATAGAAAAATAAGCAAGATGTGGTGGGACATGCCTATACTCTCAGCTTCTTGGGAGACTGAGGCAAATGGATCACTTGAGCCCATTGGTTTGAGGTTACACTGAACTGATAATGGCACTACACATTAGCCCAGGTGACAGAGCAAAACCCTGTCTAAAAACAAACAAGTCCTACTGAAAGCCCTGCAAAGGCTCATTTAAGTCCCTAGGGTATTCTGTGAGGCCCTATGGGAATGATCCTCCCACCCATTACTTTTGACAATACCTCCACCTACTCTTCCTTTTCTTCTCTCTACTCCAGTCACAATGGCCTCCTTTCATTTCCGTGAACACAGCAGTCATACTCTTCCTTCATGCCCTTTCCCTGGAAGATTCTTTCCAAGAGTATCCACATAGCTAAATTCCTCAGTGTTTGTTCAATTATCACCTTCTCCATGAGTACTTCCTCAGCCCCTGAAAACAAATGCCACTATATTCTTCACATCTTGCTCCTTTTTCTTCCCCGCATAGCATTTTTTTAAAATTTTATTTATTTATTTATTTATTTATTTATTTTTGTAGAGACCGGGTCTCACTTTACAGCCCTCAGTAGAGTGCCATGACGTCACATGGCTCACAGCAACCTCCAACTCCCTCCACCTCCTGGGCTTAGGCGATTCTCTTGCCTCAGCCTCCAGAGCAGCTGAGACTACAGGCGCCCACCATAATGCCCAGCTATTTTTTTGTTCCAGTTTGGCCGGGGCTGGGTTTGAACCCCCTACCCTGGGTATATGGGGCCAGCACCCTATGCCCTGAGCCACAGGCGCTGCCCCCCTTATAACATGCTATATACTTTATATTGACTATCTCTACTCCTACTACAATATGTGTTCCATAAAGGCTGAGGCTTTTGAAAGTTTTTTTTTTTTTTTTTGTAGAGACAGAGTCTCACTTTATGGCCCTTGGTAGAGTGCCATGGCGTCACACAGCTCACAGCAACCTCCAACTCCTGGGCTTAAGCGATTTTCTTGCCTCAGCCTCCCGAGTAGCTGGGACTACAGGCGCCCGCCACAACACCCAGCTATTTTTTTTTGGTTGCAGTTCAGCCGGGGCTGGGTTTGAACCTGCCACCCTCAGTATATGGGGCCGGCACCTTACCAACTGAGCCCACAGGCGCCGCCCAGCTTTTGAAAGTTTTATTTACTGGTATTTCCCATGTGCTTTTAGAACAGTACACAAATGCAAATTAAATACGTAAACAGAACAATACATTGGATCTCTCTCCTTTTGCCGCCTTTAACATCCTGTGCTTATCTCTACTGTATCAGTTATCACATCGTACTATAACAGCTTTTTAATTTTCTGCCTCTTCCATTAGACTCTAAGCTTCTCGAAACAAGGGATTTTGTTTTGCATTCCAATGTTATTGCCTGTACTTCCTTAAAGTGCCCGACATTTAGCAGGTATTATGTAGTATCTGATAAATTGACAAAGAAAAAAAACCATCTAAATGAAAGGTAGAAGCATTTTTACTATCTTCAAAATATAAGCACGATGCTTCTGGGTATGACCCTGGAAATGAGATCTGTATTCTGTATTTTGTTAGTGTTTTTAATCTGGCTCTGGCACTTAGTGGCTAAAGACGTTGATCAAATTATTTAAATTCTCTGCAACTATTTCCTTATGTATAAAAAATGGAAATTATGAATATTAAATGATAGAATTAGCACAGGTTTGCACATAGTAAACATTCATAAATGACATATATTACTTGTTATTATAAATTAAAAGAGTCACTATTATAATTTTTACCTTGTTAACTAGACTAAGCTGGAACATTCACTAAACGTAATCTTTAGAATCTCCTTAGAATTTTTATATTAAAAATTACTGAGTTACCTAAAATAACCTTGATAAGCATTTTGCAACAGAAAGAATTCTCTCAACAAAAATGGGATTCTATAATACATTATCCTGAATATTTTTAAATATTTCTAGATGTTAGGTTCTATAACCTTTTTCAGTAACTGCTTTTAATTCTTAATATTATGTTTTCTTTTATATAGCCAAAATGCCTAATGCTAGAACTTAAAAATTAAACATCTTACTGTTTAGATCATCTACATTTATATATCACTAATATAAACACTACTTTCCTGTGCTCTGAACAATTTCATTTTCATAAATGACTTTTGAGGAAAAGCTAGAAAATTTAAGTATATTTGGACTCCTTATTAAATCACCTTTAAGCTTTCTACTTCTCATTTTAGTCATGTATCCAATAACATGTATATTCCTTTGGTAATATCATTTAAAGGATTAAGAAAAACTAAGAGTTCTGTTCAAATTAAAAGGCCAATGTATTGATGTTTATTTTAAGGCTATAAAGTTTTTATATTATTTCTGTTATGACTGGTCATGTTTTCCTATCTTCAGAGTCAGTTCTCCATTTTATAAAATACTTGTGAAATTCGTTTTCTTTATAGTTTGTACCATCATAAAGAAATAAACAAACATACACATTTTACCTAAGCACTCATCTGGGTAATAGACAAGAAAACTGAGGTAAGCAGTTTAAATGATTGTCCCAAGACCACAGATGGAGTGACTGCCAGAAGCAGGATTAAAACTAAGAAGCTCATTATTCCCTTCTTATATTCTGGATACTTAACATTGTTTTTATATCATAAGGATCTCAATAATTTGGTTTAATAATTAAAACAACAATCAACATATTTTGACAATACATAAAAATACAATTATGAAATGTGTTAAATCAAAATAAGAGTTTATCCAAGTAGTCTCTTTAAAAAATTAAATTTGAAAAAAAAAATTAAATTTGATTTACCACGTAAGTTATTTTTAAAATTCTGTTTAGAGTACCAAGAAAGTGGGAGCTTAATATGCTTTATCATGTCAATGTTTTTTAATAAAGCTAATTTCTTCAACCAGAATCTGCAGTAAGTACATGAGATGGTTGGATTTAAAATTTCAAACAGAAATACTTTTCATTTAAAAAAAAAAAAAATCCTCCAAACTTAAAACAGTAGTTTCTACTCAAATTGTAAACTTCAACTTCAGGATATATTTATAAGAGATATATTAATGAAAATACAATGATAAAAAGTAAAGAAAACATCAAATACTCTTGCATTTACAGGAGAAAAAGACATACAGTATAACATTAACAGCTTACTGTGGAGAGTGGGTTTAATCAGGAAGTAGCCATTATCCTTTCGATTCAGAGCAGTGACAGCACTCCAAAACAACAAGCCGTGATATTTTTCAGCTAAAAGGCATGAAAGAATACCTACTATTGTGTCCTAGCTTTGCTGACCCTAAAGGTCAACATATGTCTTTTATCAAAGCTATCATGAAAACATAATCCGAGTAAGCATTTACAAAGCTCTATTTGTTGAAACACCTAAAATCTACCTAACACAACCTCTCTCTCTCTGTTACTCACAAAACATGGCTGTCTTATTCAGAGATTAGCAATTATTGTAATGAGATACTGTCGGAGAGGGTCAAATAGTACTTCCTGCAGTTTACACATCTTGATTTCCTGGTAAACAAACTGAAAGGCAGGTGGAGCACTTAGATCACCAGTAAACGTGAATGCCCACGTGATAAAACTAAGCCAGGTAAGGCTGATGTTTCAAGTAATCGTTCCTCATTTTACCAACAACAAAACAGAAAATAAGGAGAAGTATACTGTCTTATTTTCTTCCTTTTCAAAGGAGAGTTTATTCCTGACAAGTATAAACTCACAGTTTACAATAAGGAATGCTTGAAAACTAACAGTTTAAGCAGGTTTCAAAAGTTAGTTCTGCAAATAAATTGTGTAACCAGGCAATGCTAACAAGATTATAAAAAACAAGACTAATTGTTTCAAATGCTGCTATAATGAAGAAGTCTTTAAATTTCAGTTTTTTCAAGAAAGACGATAAATTTCTGAATTATGATAAAATATCAGAACAAAAATTTAGTCAAAGCAGTCTACTTTTACTACAACTTCCTATAAAAAAAAATTATTTATAATTTATAACTTAAAATTTATAATTTATGTGGCGATCTTTGAAAAATAATTATATAAATCAAAAAGTTTATATAACTTGGAGCTATTCCTTACCCCATTTTTTAGACTCATATTTCAAAATGAAAACAAATAATTTACCTGTGAACGTTTTAGAAAAAACATTGTTAGTTTGAAAACTAAGTTTCCTTGTCCTTAGTTTTCATGTAATGTCTGGGCTTTTTATTTTTTTTTCACTCCCTGAAATTTCTAATATAGTCTAATGAGGGCTGATTTAAATTAACCATAGTTTTAAAACAAAATAATCCAATTCCAAATTGAGAAACGAACTCACTACTTTAAAAATTATCTAGGTGATTTTTTAAATCTGCAAAATTTCCATGATTAAAAATTCTGTGTTACTAAGGCCAGGCATCTGTGTCCTATCAATTATAAATATAGTAAACCTTAATTTTAATGCAAAGAGCTTTCTCTACAACAATATCATCATACCAAGACATTAAAAATTATACTACTTAAATTGGGTTTGCATTTACTCATTTTGCAAAATATAGTTCTAATGTACCTTATAGAAAACACAACAGTATGACAAAAAAATCAATAACAACAAAACAACACTGAATTAGATAAGACTATGCCAAGGGTATAGAATCTCAGAGCAGATCTCCTTATGTACACCTAATGTGTCATTTTGAAAGAGTATACAGTATTGAATCACATTAACACAATTCACTAACGTCACTAATCACTATAATGACACATGAAATAGAAAGCAAATTTCAAAAAAACTGTGACTATAAACAGTTTCAGTTGAATTTCTTGGTCAAATAAAATAACCCAGATATCCTATAGTTGTCTGGAATGCAAAACACAGTCCTTATTTCCTTTGTAGAAAATTTAAGGTGTAGTTCCTATTACAAATGTAGCTTTGATAATGTAATTAATATGCCAAAATAAAACAAAATTTTAAATTAGAAATTGTTATTTCAATTATTTCAAAGATCCATAACTATCTTAGATCCCCATAATGGGTCGAATTTAAAAAATGATGAAATAAAAACATAAAGAGGTACAGAAAATACATTTGATATTTTGTTTCATTTATGCTGACTTTTAATTAAGAGTCAGCAAGTTTTGGTAATATGAATTTACACTTCAGTCAAAAACCAACATAATATTATATGGCATCCTGTATGTTAAGAAAAGATTCCCCCCTCAGAGCTGACAAATGAGAAAAAGGCATTTTTTTCCTCTCCTGACGTGTATTTTAGCCCTACTTTTCCTCTTAGTCAGTCATTCTTATGTAGGACACATTCAGCACAACTAACTGTACCTGGTGGCTCTTACACACTAAAAGCTTCAGAAAAAAAATTCCCCTGACCCCTGGCAAGTCTAAGAAACCACAGAAATTAATTCTCAGTGACTTAAGAAATCCATACCACTGAAGTGGGGAGGCAGGGGCAGGGACAAGAGAAGAAATGCTCCTAATTTTGCTTGCTTTCCTTCAGCTGCGGTAAATAAGTATTACATGGTTATTTATACCTCATCTAATTCCAGCATAATTTAAGATGATTTACAAAACTACAAATAGAAGAGAATGCCTTTAAAATTAATATGAATGAAGGGAATATAAGAAGAAGCCAAAAATATGAAACAAGTTAAAGGTGGAACACAGAAACACCTGTCCTAAGATCTTGCCCAAGTCTATGATGGATGGGTGGTTCAGCTCAGAGCTTCTTAGCAATCAAAGTAAAGTAGGTAAGAAGATCAACTCACAAAATTCTCATTCTCCTAAAGATGTATTTTACAAATAATCTCCAAAGCTTTTTCTTATACTCAGAATTTAGAGTTTTTAAGATACTTTTCAATAATGTAACACTGGACCATACAATAGCTTCCTCGACAGCATCTATACAGCAATTAAAATAACATGTATCACATGGATTGTTCTTTTACTTCCTCAGCACATGTCAGAGTTTTTGAAAGCATAATGAAAAGTTACCCCCAAATAAGCCATCTTGTTAGGAAGTCTTCTGCAATTTATCTAATCTGGATCTTTAAAGAGACACTAACAATCCCCAAAATCTTTTGTTAAAATTCACAGTCCGCATTTATATTCCAAATTCAGGTTCTATTTTTCTAAATTCAGGTTCTTATGCTAGATAAGTACATGACATGGGCATGCAGAGATAACTGTAGTTTCGGATCAGGTACAAGAGAAGACCCTGGTGGGTAGGTCTGGATAATTAAAAGGGACGTCTCTTTTTAACTTAAAAGAGTTCCTCTTTTTTATTGGTCACCATCTATAATCCTACTTAATTTAATAGCTGGGAGTCCAATTTGCATTGATTTTTATTCCTCCTCAGTTTGGTATTTGTAATTTTAGTTGTAACTATAGTAGAGAAATCTGACTTTGTCTTCATATTAGTTCTGTAGAAGATTCATGTTTGCGTATTTTTAAGAGCATGTACTTTTTTTTATGTGATTGGTGAGGGGGGAGACAGTAAAATTAATATAACGAGAATTTCCAATCTCCCATTTTTTGGGTTTTATTTTTAGAAACCATCAGATAATTTATTTGAGATGCTGTTAAATTTTACAATTTTTTTGGTCATTTTATTATACAAGAAAAAACAAGGTCCACCAATGATGCCAAATGACATACTACCACGGTACAGTATCTGGACTTAATTAAAAGTTAACAATTATACATTCTGATTTTCATGTGAGGTAAATAGTAGTGTTCATAACTTCATTACAGTGGGTTGGTGGTCTCTTCTCTTTCTACCAAAGATGTAAATTTATGTCCTCCTACCTCCCAGATGATGTTTATGTTGCCTCCCATCGCTTCCTTCACCTCATTATTGGTTTAGCTCTCATCACTCCCGGGACACACCTTTTTCATAGCCTGACTATTTGAACCCCTAAAGTCTTCTTTCTGTATATAATTTAAGTTCTACATTACTCTTTATCGGGTGTATCCCTTACCAGATCTTGAAATCCTCTAAGTACAAATTAACTTGTGATGTATTAATAAACAGCTACATATATTTATAACAGCTCATGTTTGTTCAAAGAAGCTGTGATATTTATTAGACTCGTGTCAAGTGAATCAGAGGGCAAATTTTTACCATACAGTTAGTTTCTGCATAGTATACAAAGAACCCATATTTAATCAAACCTTTGGCTTTTCTATATTCAAGCTTGTCAAAAGAATTTCAATTGTGAGGACAACTTTTGAGAACACTATCAAAAACAGAATAGATTTTGTAAACTATTGAAAAACCTCAAAATGACTAAAATAACAATTGTGTCCTAGGCAAAATTTGATCCATATTTGAAGTCATTACATAAGAATCATGCAGCCTATTACTTTATTATCATTAAATGAACTTTTCCAATATGTAGCCCCTGAAATTTATTTCTACATTTTTTATTTTATGAATACTCAAATCTTAGTAATCTCGACATACAATTTTTGCTATTGCAAAAGGTAGTAGCCTTAATATATTTTCTTGCAATAAGAAAAACAATTCCTAACATTTAAAAATATTAGAAAGCATATGCTTCAGTACTTCATATTAATTACTAGTTTAAACCAATCAAGATTAATTCTATTCATTAAAAAAATTATAGTATAAAATACACAGTCAACATTATTAACCACCTTTTATTTGCTTACTTCAGAGAATGAAAGTAGGAAACATATCCATAATATAAATTTAAAGGACTTTTGAAAAAATATAACAAAATAATATAATTCAATTTTTTATTTTCTTTAAAAACAAAATGGACCAATTAAACCAAAGACAAACACAAAAGTGTGTATTTTCATTTGTTACAGGACAATAGGTACACATGGAGCCTCTGAGACTACAATATTCATTTTGCTGCAGAAGAACAGACATTGCATAACAATGAGATTTGCTAATGAAATCAACCATCAACCTGAAATACATATGTATTAAAGCAAGACCTCAGTGTCATTTTCTTTTTGCATCATTTGTTCTTCCTTTTATTTTTTTCTTGACCTTTTCAGTATTTTTGTCCTTTAGGTTTTAGAACTTATGAAGTAAAATCAAGACTTTAATATTACCAAGTATTGCTTTTTATTCATCACATTTATTTTTAATGTGAATCTATCAGCACTATTAATTAATAGTGATTAATAGCTGATTAATTCTATCAGCATTATTAATATACCTTAAAGAAATCAATGGATGCTACCAGAAGAAACAAAGGAGGTTTTTTTCTATAGAAAATTGTTGGATCAGGTCTGAAAATTTTTTTTATCAACATTTGCTATAAATTTCCATATGAAAACTTTAATGGCAAGTTGAGTGCTTATTTATTAAGAAATAAAATAATATGGTTCGGCATCTGTAACTCAGCAGCTAGGGCGCCAGCCACATACACTGGAGCTGGCAGGTTCGGATCCAGCCCAGGCCTGCCAAACAAGAATGACAACTACAACCAAAAAATAGCTGCACATTGTGGTGGGCACCTATAGTCCCAGCTACTTGGGAGGCTGAGGCAAGAGAATAACTTAAGCCCAAGAGTTTGAGGTTGCTGCGAGCTGTGATGCCATGGCACTCTACCCAGGGTGACAGCTTGAGACCCTGTCTCCAAATAAATAAATAAATAAAATAGAATGAATAATAAATATATTTTAAAGTTATTTTTGAAATAAGATAATTTCTTCAGCAATTTCTATTATGGACAAATACTAAATGAGATAATGTAGGGTTAATGTAACTATCAATATGAAAATCATTATGATGTTTTACATACAAATCATAATTTTCCCCCCAGATGTTTTATTCTTCTGGTCTGCAAATGCTGACTGCCAATTTCTATTTTTTAAAAATAAGCAATTCTGCCAGAGAAGCACGGGATGTTTGGGGGGAAAAAATAGCAATTCTGAAGATTTTCTTCAAGATTTATGATTTAGTTATGATTTTCTACAAAAGCACAAGGCTGTGAAAGTATTTAATGTAATATAACTTAAACAAAAGTATTAATGTTCCCCCAAATTGATTTATATCCTTCTGAGTATAAGCAGTTTAACGAAATATCTATTTTATTGGTTGTCCCTTTAGGTTTTCAATTCACCTGTGCTACAGATAAAATTAACAGCTGAGCGTCTATGGTATATAACTGGTACTAATTCATGATAATAACAAACAGGTTAAAGAAAAAGAGCAGTATTTACACCAACTAAAGTCAAACAGAAAATTAAGTTTCCTATTTTTGTTTTTATAATACCTTAATGTCTAACATCAAACAGTATCCTTGGGCGGCACCTGTGGCTCAAGCAGTAGGGCGCTGGCCCCATATGCCAGAGGTGGTGGGTTCAAACCCAGCCCCGGCCAAAAAGCTGCAAAAAACCCCCAAAAACAGTATCCTGCAAAAATAACAAAAGGCAGTATGAATTACAATTCTGTTAGAAAAGTAAATAAAATAATTAGATACTCCTATTAAACTTAAATTCTCTGAAAGTTGCCACAGTCTAATAGTTGTCAAGGCTATTCTGCAAACGTTGAAGGATGATTTTAAGCAAAGAACCACATAATCACAGAGCAACCAATCATTAATCCCTACACAGTGTATTTCCCTTAAAAAATCCGGAAATTTCTATTAAAATAGAAAAATATAAATGAGGCTCTAGAGAAATAGTTTAAACAAACATCTATGTAGAATCAAAAGCCTTCTTTAACTAAGGAAAACAATGTAAAAATAAAATGTGACAATAGGCATTAGAAGGTCATCTAGCTCCTTGCTACTTACAGTCCACAGAACAGCAATGTTGAAATTATTGTTACAAATGCAGAATTTCTGACCCTAACTCAGATTGACTTAATCAGAATCTTTTGCACATTAAAGTTAAAGAAGCCCTTATCTAGACTATTTCTTCAGAGTACTGGAATTTTCCAGTATCTTCTAATATTCTAACAACTCCCAAAAAGTGATATTAAAAGACAGAATACTCTGAGAATAAATAACTTATCTGTCATACCTAAAGACCACTTGCCTAGCTTTTGTTTAATTCATCTGAACTCTCAATCATATGTACTACTAATTTGAATTTTGTGGTATATAAGAAATAATTACGCAGAAACAGTACGTTTTTGTAAGATTTTAGAAAATATTAAATAAAGCTGAAATATTTATACTCTTAGCAATAATTTTAAATTAATTCAGCAAAAGGGTCCTTTCTTCAAATACAATTTGTGAAGAAGCCCAGCATAGGAGGAAACAAGCAAAGAGCTGCTTTTTGAGGTATGGAGGCACCCAGCAGCTGCCAAGGCATCTCAAGAGAACCAACTATAGGTAATATGATTCCATGGAATACACCCTAACTTGAGAAAAGGGACATACTTAAGAGTCTAAAAATGTCTGCAAAAGCTGTTGTATTTATCACAAAAAGTTTCCTATTCGTCAAAACAAGTCCTAAAGTTTATTGTGTAGTGTTGTAAGAACACTAGATTAAAATTATGTGATTAGTTTTCTAATTCAAATCGATCTTTTCCTAAATAGGTCAAGTTGAAGCTAGATATAATTAATATAATGTTACCTTCAGTTAAATTATTTTCATAGTAGGGTTATCATACACAAGGCATTACATTAAGTACTACAAGAATAATAAGGTGAATGGACAAATTACTTATTATCTTGGAAAGATAAGATAAATACATGGTAGTCCCAACTACTCAGGAGGTGGAGGAGTGCTTGAGGCTAGGAGTTTGAGAGTTTAAGACCACCCTGGGCAACATAGTAAGACCCTATGTATCAATTTTTTAAAAAGATAAATATATGCTTTAAAAAGATAAATTAAGTGCCATAAGAATGGAATTAATAGAGTACTATGGGAGTAAAATTAAATGAGGATGTCTGGAAAAACTTGATGAAAGAACAACATCTGAAGTAGACCTTGAAAAGTGTGTAGGGCTTTAAAGAGGCATCCCAAATGAAGGAAGAACATAAGCTAAGGACCAGCAGCTGAAAAGTACTGGATGTATTCCAAGAATAGGCTGAGGTGGCTTCCAAGCACCCTAAAAACAGGAATCATGTTTATAGCTCTTATTTTATAGGAGTAGCACCTATGAAACTCAAGTGTTAATATACAGGACCAGCATCTCTAATCCAAAAACCCAAAATCTAAAATGCTCTAAGATCCAAAATTTCAAATAAATTTCATTTTTTAGATATCCCCAAGATATCAATTATATATGATAGACAAACATTCCAAAATCTGAAAAATCTAAAATCTGAAACTATTCTGGTCCCAAGCATTTCAGATAAAAGATACTCAACCAGTACTTTTTACCACATAATAGAAGTCTGTTAAATATTTATTGTTTAAATCAAAGAATGCCTCAATCAACAAAGCAATGTATCTGGCTAGCACATAGGGCATATGTAGAAAACAGTGAGAGGCATATTTGACTGAAAAGGTAGATTAAGATCTTATGGGAGATGATCTTAAAATACTATATTATGTGTTTAAATTTAATGCTACAAACAATGGTTAACTACTTACATTAGAAATACTGATCTAGCAGATTTATGATGAGCTGTGGTGGCTCACATCTGTAATCCTAGCACTCTGGGAGGTGAAAGCAGGAGGAATGTTTTAGGCCAGGAGTTCAAGACCAGCCTGAGTAAGGGCAAGACCCCATCTCTACAAAAAAATAGAGAAATTAGCTGGGCATGTGGCACACGCCTGAGAGGCTGAGGCAGAAGGTTTGCTGGAGCCCAAGAGTTTGAGGTTGTAGTGAGCTATGATGAACTCACTGCACTCTAACCTGGGAAACAGAGCAAGACCAAGTCTCGAAAAAAGAATAAAAAGGAATATTGATCTAGCAGTTTTAAACAGGATGAACTGGAGCAGAAAGAAATGTCTAATAAGAATACTGAAATATTCAGTGTACTGAGATAGTTTAGGCAAGGAGCAAGATTCTGTACTAAATTTGTGGTAAAAGAGTCACAAATAAGGAGATGAATATGAAAGTTATTCATATATGGAAGCCAAGATAAATCAAATTTTTTTTTTACTTCTTGGCTGATCAAAGTAGAACAAGAAATAAAAAATTATATTGTAGAAGTAAAATCTATTGGACTTTACAGCAGGTTTTATATAAAGAGGGTGGGAAGGCAAAATTAAGCAAAAGCTAAAAATGTAGAGCAGGAAATCTTTTATGCACCAGCAGTATAAATTGGTACCACACCTGTAGAAAAAAATTAGCCAATAAATAATAAAGTCAAACTTGAATATAGCACATAACATAGTAACTCCCCTTCTAGATATCTAACCCAGGGAAGCTCCCTGTATGAACATAAGGAATCATGTACAAATAAACTGCAGTCCTGTCTATATAGTGAAATACTAGAAAATGAACAAAAATATTGTGCTGTTTTTATAACAAAATAGGTATAAATGTGTAGCAGTTATAATGAATGACCTATAGCTGTACATATTAACATAGACACGTATCTTTAGTATGCCAACAACAAATTTGAGAGAAACAAAGGTTTTGTTTGTACATCTGTTAGCATTTTATTTTAGGACATGATGCCATACAGTACAGTATCAGAACCATGAACCTAACTACCATGTCATTTTATCACGTGTAGATTTGTGTAACCAAGACAGCAATCAAAATGTATATAACCATCCCATCACCACAAAGATCTCTCTTTGTGCTATTCCTTTATAGTCACACCTATCACATCCAAGCCTTACTCCTCTATCATCACTAACCCTGGTGGCCCCTAATTTGTTCTGTGATTTTGTCATTTTGTGATGTCACATAAATGAAACCATAAAATAACATTTATAGAGGACTTTTTTTTTTTTAATTTGGTCTACTACCCTTAACATCCATCCAAATTACTCCATGTATCAATAGTTCATACCTTTTTATTGCTGAGTAGCATTCCATGGTATGGATGACATATTATGTTTAACTATTCACCTATTATAAAACATTTTGCTTGTTTCTAATTTGGGGTTATTACAAATAAAGCTGCTACAAAAAAACATGTATAAGTTTCTATGTGGCTGTAAGTTTTCATTTTCCTGGGATAAATGCCCAGGAGTACAGTTGCTATGTATTTAGATTCTTCCCAGAAATTACCAAACTATTTTTCAGAGTGGTTGTACTATTTACATTCCCATTAGTAATGTTATGAGGTCAAATTTCTCCACATCTTTGTTAGCATTTGGTATTGCCATTATTTTTTATTTTAACTATTCTGAGAGGTATATAGTGATGAGTCCTTTTTGCATTTCCCTGATGGCTAGTGATGCTGAACATCTTTTCATGTGCTCATTTCACATCCATATGGCCTCTTCACTGAAATGGTTTGTTCGTATCATTCTCTAATTAGACTGTACTTTTAACTGAGCTTTGAATACTTTTATATATACTAAATACAAATCCTAAATATAGATCTTAAATATAAATCAGATAAGTGGCTTTCAGGTATTATATTTTCTTCCAACATTTACTTTGTTTTTTCACCATCTTAACAAGATGTTTTACATAACAAATGTTTTACGTTTTTATAAAGTCCAATTTACAAATTTTTTATTAATCACTTTTTTGCATTATATAGAATACTACCACGTTTTGTCTTACAGATTCCCCTCTGCTATGTTTTCTTCTAAAAGCTTTATAGTTTTGCATTTAAATCTATGATCCAAACAGGTTCTGTAGTACAAAAAGACAGAAATTGATAGATCTTTTCATCAGAGAACCTTCAACTACTTACTCAAGTTAATTCAACATTTGTTGGGGAATAAGTATTAGGCACTTAACACAGTTACAAAGTATAGGATATATAGAGTGGGGAAAACACAAACACATATTTTTGTTTCATTATTTTCAGTGTTTTGATGGAATTAGACATGAGTGCACCTGACTTGCCCAGGAAGCGCTTGAGAGTGTTCTTGTAGAAGATTACATCTGCTTTAAACCTTTAAGAATGAAGAATTAAGCTACTCACAGGCGAAAGCTGTGTCAGGAAGAGATAACAGCACTGAGTAAAGGCAAAGGGACTGTATACTTATCTCCTGCTTTAAGGAAGTATAAATGGTTTAAAAATTGGAGAGAGATTGAGGCATACTTTTATATGCAGGTAGGGGAAAGACTGTGGAAGATTTCATCTGCCCAGTAAATAAGATTAAATTTTATTCTGTAGTAGCTGGAAGCTAGTAAAAGATTTTAAGTAGGTAAATAACCTAGTCATATTTTTGATGTCAATTAAATCATCACTGAGAGGATGATGAACTTAGACGCGGGAAGACTAGTGGCAAAGACTAATTAACAAGTTTCTATGACAGCCCAGGAGAGACATGATGAAAATTTATAGTATGATTTTAGATATCACAAAGAGGAGAAAAGAGGAATTTGAGAAATTATTTATAGGAGAAAAAAAGAAATGAAGTCTTTACTGAAAAAGCAGGCAGGGAGAGATATTTCAGGAGAGCAGAGAAGTTATGAAACAACAATTATGGAAAATCGTTTAGCCAATTGAGTGCCACGTCTCTGTTTTGTTCGGCGCCTTATCCTTAGCATGTGCATGTAACTAGCTAGTCAATAATTAGTTGTTGAATAATTTAGCAATCATCACTTAGCTTCTATCCAAGTATATTTATTTTATATTAAAGTATATAATGGGTAAAATACCATACCAACACATCCATTGATAGGAATAGTATTTTCAATTAAGATGTTATGGCTTATACTCTGCACATCTATAGAAAAGATTTGATTGGATTTATTAAGAAAAAAACTCTAGGATTTCTGAAGCTTTCAGCTCTAATTTTTCATGTTTTTGTCTTAATAAAAAAATAAAATTATTATATAATTTTACTTTTAGAAAATGATCAGACAGCATTTTAGTAAAAGTGTTGTTAAATTTCTCTTTAACAGCACTTCCTTAGAGCTACAACCAGAAGTATCAAAAGTAGTAACCTTCACCCTCTTAAGCAAAGAGTTGTTTTGTTAAATGATAGACAGTATTTCTTTTCTATAACTTTAGTAATTATCAAGTACTGTAGTATATGTAATGCGGAAGTTTTAGATTTAGCCATGACTTATTATTCTTTAGTATAGGTCAGCTGCCCGAATGAACATACTCCACATTGTAATATACTCTCATGATACACATTCTTCTAAAAACAGAAAGAAATTCTCACTAATAGATGCAGAGTTTTTCAAAAGTATCAGTACCTAATCTACAAAACCCTTAAATATTTTAATATAAAATGTAATGTTTCTAAAAGAAAGTACTTTTAAAAAGTACACACATAAGTCAACACAAGATATATACTTTGACTCTAATTCAAGTAAAATATTAAGAAATAAGAACTTAGCTAGGCATTTATAACTTTATAATCCAGGTATAAACTCTCTAATCAACAAAAAATTTTCTATTCAGCAGTATAGCAATTGCAGATTAAAATGAAAATCCTAAATTCATTCCAATAAAAATATCTGCATCTAAAAAGTAAAGTATTTAAAATTATACACTCTCATTATGCAGCTGTCATGACTAAGGGGGTATATTTTGTAATATTCTAAGTTTTATTTTAAAAGTTTTCCCTTCATAACTAAAGATATTGTATAAGAATAATAAGTCATAATCTAAAAACCATGAAATAGCTAAGCAATCCTGCTTACTCACAATCTCTGAGCCCTAGTTTCTTCACCTGTAATATGAGTGGGTTGGTCTAGAAATTTTAGCACAATTAAACTCTGTTAGGTGTTCTTATTCTTGCAAACCAACTGAGAAATATTTCTGATACCAAGAAATCCATGTTCCCTTAAAAGTTTATTTCTTCAAAAAGCAGATAGTAAAACATATTTATGTTTCTTTATAATGAAATAACCTCAATTTGTACTGAAATGTGATGACCACTATTTATCTATGTTAGGTGAATAAAAGCTGAGGACAATTTATTAGAGCATGCCCAAGACTACTGAATACGAGAAGGTCACAGCCTATGTGCTGAGCTGCTAGCAAAACATCCATGTGCTCCAAAGCTGCCATTTTTCTTCCTTGACAAAGACTCCATCTGCCACTGAGCCATTTACAGCCTCCAAGTCAGAATATCAATGATTTCCAACCATTCTGCAAGCCTGCTTTCACCTTGACATCACCTTTGTAATACATCTACAGCAGATGATATGTATCCCCAACAACAAGCATGAAGCCCATGCTTTTATTCACCTGAGAGATATTTGAGCTGCCTTCTAATGTACCATTTTTATTCATGCTGTATTGCAAAAGAATTTTAAAGTATATATATTTCCTATAATTCCTTTTGCCTATTTCATTTTATTTTATTTTGAGACATGGTCTCACTCTATCACCTAGACTGGAGTGCAGTGGCACAATCATAGCTCACTGTAGCTTTACATTCTTGGGCTCAAGTGATCCTCCCACTTCAATTTCCCAAGTGGCTGGGACTACAGTCATATGCCAGCATGCCTGGATAATTTTCTTATTTTTATTTTATTTTATTTATTTATTTTTGAAACAGAGTCTCAGTCTGTTACCCTGGATAGAGTGCTGCAGCATCATCATACCTCACAGCAACCTCAAACTCTTGAGTTCAGGCAATCCTCTGTCCTCAGCCTCCCGAGTAGCTGGGACTACAGCCACCTGCCACAATGCTCAGCTTGTTTTTTCCTGTTTTTTTTTTTTTTTTTTTAAATAGAGAAAGGTCCTTGCACTTACTCAGGCTGATCTTGAACTCCTGAGCTCAAGCAATACATCTGCCTCAGCCTCCCAGAGTGCTAGGATCACAGGTATGAGCCACCGCACCCTGCCCTTATTTTATTTTTTGACATAGGTTCTCACTACATTGCCTAGACTGGTCTCGAACCCAAGGCTTAAACACCAATACTTTCACCTCAACCTCTCAAGTAGCTTGGAAAACAGGGGAAGCCACTGTTGCACCAGGTTGCATCAGAATATATCTGATTTACTGTAAAGTAGATTTAAAGTAAGTTAGATATATTTTATAAATATATTCAGCATTTATATATTCATAAAATATATTCATATTCAGAAAAACATTAAAACCTAAAAAGATTATATGAGGTAGTTTTCAATAATGGCTTAATAACTAAGACAACAGAATTATTTTCATTTAACACAATCTGTAACCAAATTATTTTTTAATATTTTTTTGAATTAGAAATTGAAAATATTAAAACAAGAAATGTTGCTAAAATTTCTAGTTTTGTATTCAGTGTTCTTAGTGTGTGTGTGTGTATATATATATATATATATTTTTTTTTTTTTTTAGAGACAGAGTCTCATTTTATTGCCCTTGATAGAGTACTGTGCCATCACAGCTCACAGCAACCTCCAGCTCTTGGGCTTGGGCAATTCTCTTGCCTCAGCCTCCCCAGTAGCTGGGACCACAGGCGTCCGCCACAACGCCCGGCTATTTTTTGTTGCAGTTTGGCTGGGGCCGGGTTTGAACCCACCACCCTCAGAATATGAGGTCGGCGCCCTACTCACTGAGCCACAGGTGCTACCCTGTGTTCTTAATATTTTAAACAAGGGAAACCCATTTACCTAGCAGAAAAATACAGAGAATTTTTTCAATTGTATTTAGGTAGATGATAACTATCAAGAACTATTAAAAACACGTTTTCAAAAAAAAAAAAAAAACACTTTTTCCAGTGGTGCCCGTGGCTCAGTGAGTAGGGCGCCAGCCCCTTATACTGAGGGTGGCGGGTTCAAACCCGGCCCCAGCCAAACCGCAACAGAAAAATAGCCAGGTGTTGTGGCAGGTGCCTGTAGTCCCAGATACTCAGAAGGCTGAGGCAAGAGAATCGACTAAGCCCAAGAGCTGGAGGTTACTGTGAGCTGTGTGATGCCATGGCACTCTATGGAGGGCGACAAAGTGAGACTCTGTTGCTACAAAAAAACCCAAAAAACAAAAAACACTTCTTCCATTCCTTTTAAACAAAAGCAGAGTAATCATTGGCCATTATTACCTGTACAAACGGAAATAAAATCTTATACTTTTACCTGAAAGTAATTATTCTCTAACAAATAAATGAAGAATGAATTAAAGCCTACTGCTTTCAGAATACGAAGAGGAGTATAAAAGAGCTTAAAACAAGATTCTTGGCCTCAAAGTGAGGAAAAAGTAAATGTACTCATGCAAAAGAATCTAAAAAGACTTGCAGGGAAAGGAAGTGTGTTATAAATTAGAAGATAGGAGACTTCAGTCTATTTACATATCTACCCTGAACTCTTCAAGTACTATGTTAATCATTTGACCCAGGAAAACCACTTAATCAACTCTAAAGTGACTATGATAAGTGATATCTAAAGTTTCTTCCTACTCTAGCACTTTATGAGAATAGGACACTATGTGTTTAGATGTCAAAAAATTGAACATACTGGGCGGCGCCTGTGGCTCAGTCAGTAAGGCGCCGGCCCCATATACCGAGGGTGGCAGGTTCAAACCCGGCCCCGGCCAAACTGCAACCAAAAAATAGCCGGGCGTTGAACTGGTGGGTGCCTGTAGTCCCAGCTACTTGGGAGGCTGAGGCAAGAGAATCGCTTAAGCCCAGGAGTTGGAGGTTGCTGTGAGCTGTGTGAGGCCATGGCACTCTACCGAGGGCCATAAAGTGAGACTCTGTCTCTACAAAAAAAAAAAAAAAAAAAAAAAATTGAACATACTACCAGACCCCATATTTTGGGCAAGTCACATTCCTTGTAGGTAGATAGGGCCAGTACGGAGAAAGAAATGAGATTTGAGTTGGGTCTTGAAGAATGTGCTGCATTTGAATACATATGAAGAGGTAGGAAAATAATTTCAAGAAAAAAAGAATAGCATGATCAAAGGTGTGTAAAAAGAAATGATTTCAGATACGTTTATATGGCAATGTTATCCACAGAGTAAGAAGAGGAGACATGAATGATACTGGAGACAGAAACTAGTAAGTAACTAATACTGTAATCTAAGCATGACCTGATAGATTGGTGGTGAGAATAAAAGGAAAACAAAGGGTGCAAAAGATATTGAAGATAGATCACAGGCTCTTTTAAGTTTTCATTATCTGGAGCCAGAGGAAGGAGAACAATTTACAGAGATGTCAAGAATTCATATCGTTATGTGGGAAATGGTGATACTATTAACAAAATACGCCTGAAATGTGATTATCTTTCTAAAACAATATGAAAAAAATAGAATACATTAAAAAGAAACAAAATCATCTAATATTCAATAAAAAAAACTGGAGTATGAATTAGACACTGATACAGGAGTCTCTAACATAAATTACTTGTGTAACACAGAACAAGTCACTCTAGGGTTTAGTTTTCAGAAATTAAATTACTGGACTTAAAATGATTTTAAATTTTCTTTCAGCTTTATATATAACACATTACTGTTTCTTTTTGTTTGTTTTTTTGAGACAGAGTCTCAAGCTGTTGCCCTAGGTAGAGTACTGTGGCATCACAGCTTACAGCAACCTCAAACTCTTGGGCTTAAGCAATTCTCTTGCCTCAGCCTCCCAAGTAGCTGGGACTACAGGCGCCTGCTTGGCTATTTTTTTATTTTTTATTTTTTTGGTTGTAGTTGTCATTATTGTTTGGTGGGCAGGGGCTGGATTTGAACCCACCAGCTCTGGTGTATGTGGCTGGCGTCCTAGCCGCTTGAGCTACAGGCGCCAAGCCATAACACATTATCTTAATTTCTTCACAAACTTTAAGTTGTAGTGGTATGCAATCTTTTGAAATAGTTCTAATCCTGACTGATTTAAAATTTAATATTTTTGTATATATAAATGGTTTTGAGAAATACAAACTAGTTTATATTAAAATAATGATTATTTTCATGTAACAGGTACAACCAACAACACCAATATCACAAAACTAAAGGCAGAATCAGCAATTTCAGAGTTAATCCTGCATTTCTTTTTTTTTTTGTAGAGACAGAGTCTCACTTTTATGGCCCTCGGTAGAGTGCCATGGCCTCACACAGCTCACAGCAACCTCCAACTCCTGGGCTTAAGCGATTCTCTTGCCTCAGCCTCCCGAGTAGCTGGGACTACAGGCGCCAGCCACAACGCCCAGCTATTTTTTTGTGCAGTTTGGCCGGGGCTGAGTTTGAACCCACCACCCTCGGTATATGCGGCTGGCGCCTTACCGACTGAGCCACAGGCGCCGCCCTAATCCTGCATTTCTAATGCTGCTTTACATATTACTTGGTCACTCCCTAAATATCCTTTACTAGGAACGAAGGGAAAGCCAAAAGAGATACAATTTCTTTTTTTGGCAGTTTTTGAACCCACCACCTCTGGCATATAGGGCCAGCGCCATACTCCTTTGAGCCACAGGTGCCGCCAGAGATATAATTTCCATATTTAGGCCTATCATAACTTTGTTGGTTAGATAAAAATGAATGTATAAAATAATTTTTAAAATGGCTTTTAATGTAGATTAAACCATACACTGAAGAAATAATTACTTAATATCATTAGCAAGGAAAAGTGAATCTGAACTGTAATCTGAAATGATGACCTGGAAACAAACTGTGGTTAACAGAAAAAATATTATTAGAAGCCATAATTAAATTGAAACATTATTAATATTTTTGCACAATGATTCCTCACAATTATAATTTTATGGGATCACGCATAATTGCAGTCCATTTTGGATTGCAGTCCATTGTTTTGCAGAACGTGGCAGTATATCATAATCTGATATAACTTGTACTCCAAAAATCATTTTTTAATTAATAAATAATTTAGGCTCGGCACCTGTAGCTCAGAGAGTAGGGCGCCAGCCACAGACACCGAAGCTGGCGGGTTTGAGCCTGGCCCTGGTCCTGCTAAACAACAATGACAACTGCAACCAAAAAACAGCCAGGCATTGTAGCAGGCACCTGTAGTTTCAGCTATTTGGGAGGCTGAGGCAAGAGAATCACTTCAGCCCAGGAGTTTGAGGTTGCTGTGAGCTGTGACACTACAGCACTCTACCAAGAGTGGCATAGTGAGACTGTCTCAAAAATAAAAATAAATAAAAATAAATAAATAAATAAATTTAAATTTTTACACAAAGGAATTAAATTTAACAAAGATACAAAAGGAAAAGTTAATGTCTAATAATTTGTCTTGGCTCGGTGCCCATAGCACACTCAGTACGGCACCAGCCACATACGTCGAAGTTGGCAGGTTGGAACCCAGCTGGGGCCAGCTAACCAACAATGACAACTACAACAAATAAATAGTTGGACATTTGTGGCAGGTGCCTGTGCTCCCAGCTGCTTGGGAGGCTGGGGCAAGACAAATGTTTAAGCCCAGGAGTTTGAGGTTGCTGTGAACTTTGATGCCACAGCACTCTACTGAGGGCGACATAGTAAGACTCTGTCTCAAAAATAAAAATAATAATAATAATTTCTAATTTCTTCCATTAAAATTAATATGCTGAAAATAATTAAAATCATATATCCAAGTTTATTACTTTTAATTCCTTAGTACTTAATATTAACATAATAATCACTTAAGACATAATTAAGTTGGCAAGGGCTACTTGTGCTCCTGTGTGGCAAATTTTTATTCTTTGAGAATAATATTTCTATGTACTCAGGGATTTTGATCTCCAAGATGACTGCATGCTTATACACCTTTATTTGAAGAATATGACTAATAGTAAACCTTCTTCATTTTGCCTAATAAGTCCAATGTTCAGTATGCATAAATGATAATAATATAGTTCTTAAAATAATACAAATAACATAGATATATTTAGTCTTACTTATGAAAATGCAAATACAACTTCTGACAATAATGAACCTAGCTCTCTTTAAAGATACGAATATTCTTTTCATTGTTAACATTTAACTAAAATAAAATTAATTCCTTTTCCACCCCTCAAAGCAAAATCTATGTTAAGAAGTGGTCCTGTGAGCGGCACCATCCCCATCCCCATATACTGAGGATGGCGGGTTCAAACCTGGCCCTGGCCAAACTACAACCAAAAAATAAAGAAAAATAGCTGGGTGTTCTGGTGGATGCCAGTAGTCCCAGCTACTCAGGAGGCTGAGGCAAGAAAATCGCCTAAGCCCAGGACTTGGAGGTTGCTGTGAGCTGTGACAGACTTGGAGGTTGCTGTGAGCTGTGATGCCACAGCACTCTACTGAGGGCAATAAAGTGAGACTCTGTCTCTAAAAAAAAAGAAGTGGTCTTGAGCTACTGCACTTGTCTGGCTGATTCTTTAGCCAGTACTAACCATATCTGTGTGGCAAAGGTATAAGTTAGTTATTGCTGCTACAGTGATTTGGTAATTGGTCCCAGAAACCTCGTATATTAATGTCTTCTCTTTAAATGACACGTTAGAAAAGAATAATTAATAGAAAGTAACTGAATCACAGTACATGTGAAATTTGTTGAATGCATGAGCAGCTAACTAGAAATATACATTAAAATACCCTTTAATCTAGCAAGTATTTATTACAAGCAAGTTTGAAGAAGGCTTAAGTACTAACTGTGAACTGTGAACGAAAATGTATTAATAAGACAGTTTTGTCCACAAGGAGGTTACAATCAAATACTTTAAAGGAAATTTCTCAAAGAGTTTCATAAAATGTTTCAAAGTGTTCATATTTTAAAATAAGTAATAGTGTGTTTAAATCTCAATTTATTTAAATTTAAATATTACATATTTTAATAATAAATAAAATAATAACATTACTCAGTAAGAAAAAAAGCACAGTCTAAAACTTTATATATATATATCATGTGTGGTAAGGTGTGGCAATCAGATTAGCATGTTCAATCCCTGTATCACATGGCTGAACACTAATGAAGCTGCCGTATTGCTTTTGATGTTTTGGCACTTTTTAAATTATTAAAGAATAGAAGCATGAGGTAGAATTATTAAAGAATAGAAGTAAGGAGACATTAAATTAGGGATCTGGTGAGAGACCTCTTGACTAGGAATAAGAGTCATGGCCCAAGGACATGGACATGAACATGGACATAGGAAAATGGAACTTCCAGATTATAAACAATAGAAGATAGAAGGGACACCATTAGAAACTATCCAAAAGAAGCTGGCAGCACAAGGGCTAAGGGATCCATGGGGCTGGAATAAAGCTTGGAGATACATGGGTGGCTTTGCAAACAATGTTTCCTTTTTGGTGCTTTATTAAAAGGATTCAAATGGGGATTTGCTGCATTTGTGGTAGTGCTGGGGCTGAATATTACCTGGAATCCCAGAACAAAGATAAGAAACATCACTAAAGATAATACCTGGACATATCTTACTGGTTTCTTCACTCTCTTATAAAATTAAGATTTCTTCACTAAAAAAAAAAAAAAAAAAAAAAAGAATAGAAGTAAGGATAGCAAAATGAAAGTCAATGGTGAACATAAAATAACACAGCAGCAAATTTACCCCCAAGATCTTCAGTTACACGTATTTGATCAAATTTCTTATATAGTACTTCAAGATGCCTTTATTATGATATTTTGAAAACCAATGTTAAAAAGAGAAAATGTAATAGTAACGCTTTTTATATGGAAAGCCAAAGAGGATGCAATTTTTTTTTTACTGAATTGGACAAAAATTATAAAAACAAACCAGTTTATTTGTTGACACTGAAAGAACTTCAAACATCAAATGAAAGTAATTTTAAACATTTTAAATGTTGTGATACAGTCAGTTTTAATCTATGCTTAATAAACAAAATAAAAATGTAATTTTAAAAATGTTGATATCACAAGAGGTGGAAGCATCCAAAGGATCCACCGCAGATGAGTGATAAATATTACCAGATATACATACAATGAAACATCATTTAGCCTTAAAAAGATAAGAAATTCTGACACTATGCAAAGTGAAATAAGCCAGTCACAAAATGAATTAAATACTGTATGATTCCACTTATATGAGGTACCTGGAGTACTCATATCTAAGGATAGGGTGTTATTGTTTAATGTGAATAAAATTTCTATTTTGCAAGATAAAAAGAATTCTGGAGATGATGATAATGATGATTGCACAACAATGCGAATGTATTTATCACCACTAAACAGTATATCTCCAAAGATGTCTAACGTCCCTAAGCCCATAAACTCTCTGGTTTATCCAATCAGAATAAACTTCCAGTTTTCTTCTAGGTAAAGGAGGCATTGTTACCTGACAGTGTTAAGTGGAAGAGAACTGAGGAACCCAACTAAATAGACTTTCACACTTAAGGAATATTTAATAACATTTTATATTTTCATACCTGTAACTCTCCTCTCCTCTGTCCCATTCTAGAGATACCTAAAACTGCTAATTGCTAAGCTTTGGGGGTTTCAAATGTGTAAACTATGTTTCTCTTCACTTTCTTAATTGTCCTCTGGATTCTCTCAATCTGATAAATCAGTTATTACTGATTTATTCAGTAATTCATCACTCTTGAGTTTCCAGAATTTTGTTGCTATTTATTCCTTTCCTGTTTTCTATAATATTAGTGAGGCTTCAGCACTTAGCTTAAGTCAATGTGTATGTTCAATCTGCCATCTTTATCAGAAGCCTATTGTCCATTTTTATAATTTCATTAAGTCCTTTCTATGTTTAAAAATCATCTTCCACAGGAAGACACTGGTTTCTGGGGAAATACTCTGTGCAATTTTATATAAAGCCTTCTTATCTTCATTTGAAATTCTACCACTGCTGCTGCTTACATTTTTCTTTTATCATTTCTTTTTATACTCACTCTTTATATAAATCTTTACACAATACCACACTGTCCTTTTTGACTCAACAGTGAACATTAACTACTAAGGAGGAAATAATCCTTTCTCCTCTAGTTCCTTCAATTCTTTCAGCATAGTTGTGCTTAAATTATGTCATGTGAGTTTCATTTCTCCTCATGTTACATTCTTGAATGACAGTACTCTGCATGCATTTGTAAGTTTGCACGTTCTCTTTCAGGAATTCCAGTGCAATAATAGTTGAGGAATTCAACACCTACTTTCAAGCACTGGACATACCATTTAGACAGAAAATCAACAAAGAAGCATTGGATTTAAACTGCTCAAAACACTTTAGTATATATACTTAGAAATAGAAAGCATAATTTAAAAAAGAATATAAATAGAAGTATGACAATTTGAACCTGAAAAATCCTAACTCAAATGAAGGGCTGAGATTCTGATTTAATATTATAGAGAACAATTATCTTCTTTTCATTGTCTGGTTGATTCCAGAATTATTTTCTTCTATAATCCTAGTTCTGTCATTCAATCAGCTATCGAGTACTTACTGAGAATTATGCTTTCTACTTCTAAATACATATACTAAGCAATTTAAATCCAATGCTTCTTTGTTGATGTCTAAATGATATGTCCAATGCTGAAAGTGGGTGTTGAATTCCTCAACTATTAATGTACTGGAATTTATCTCTCCCTTTAGAAAGAAATCATAAGAACAGATTAAATATATCTGTTAAAACAGACATTGTTGAACGGTGTTGGTTCATCTGTTTACTGAGAAGCAAAAGATCACAAGCAGAGCTAACAAAAACTAGTGTAACTGTGACTATATTTGGAAAGGGTAAAAAATCACATACCTCAAATAGTAAGCATTAATCTGCTGAAATAAAGTAATCAACAATTTTAAATCACAAAAGATTTTTTTTACAATTTAATTTTATTATTAATAAAGAATTCTGTCCTTTAAGTCACAAAAATTTTAACCTTATAATGTCTTATACATTTCTTAGATTTGTATTTCTAAGAAATGGGGTGGTACAGATATTAGATCCAGACCCTTGTTTTATTACTTAAACGTTGTCTGACCTTGACTGAGTTACGTAAGCATTCTTCTACATATAATTTTTAAATTTATTTTTTATTAATATATAATAATTGGACATTATTTATGGGATATCATATTTTAATACATGAATACAAAGTGAAAAGAGCAAATCAGAGTATTTAGGATATTTATCACCTTAAACATTTACCATTTCTTTGTGTTGAGAACATGTAAAATTTTCTCTTCTAGCTATTTTTAAATATAGTGTAAATTTTTAAATATTTAAATAAATATTTAAATTTTTAAATATAGTATAAATTCTATAGTCACCTTACAGTGCTATCAAACACTAGAACTTATTTCTTCTATCTAACTATATGTTTGCACCCATTAACCAACCTCTCTTTTTGTTCCCCTTTCCACCCTCCCGAGCCTCTAGTATCTATCATTCTATTTTCTGTCTCCATGGAATCAACTTTTATAGTATCCACATGTGAGTGAAAACTTGATATTTGCCTTTTTGTGTATGGCTTATTTCACTTAACATCATGATCTCCAGTTCCATTCATGTTTCTGCAAATGAAATACATTCCTTCCTTACAAATGAATAGTGGAATATTACTCACATTTTATTCTTTTTTATTCTTTTTTTTTCTATTTAATGAGTGTAGGGGCAAAGTGGCTGACTAGAGACATTGACTGGGTATCTACCCAAAGGAAGTCATTCTATCAAAAAGACCCCTACACTCAAATGTCTATTATAGCACAATTCACAATTGCAAAAATGTGGAATCAACCTAAGTGCCCATTAATTCATGAATAAATTAACCAAATGTGATCTATATGTATACACCATGAAGTACTACTCAGCCATGAATTAAGGTCTTTTGCAACAATTTAGATGGACCTGGAGACCATTATCCTAAGTGAAGTTATCTCAGGAATAGGAAAAACAAACACTGCATGTACTCTCTAATAATCTGGAGCTAAATGATGTACACATATGGGCACAGAGAGAGGTACAAGTCATTCGAAATCAAGAAGGGGGAGTGGAGATTTTTTCCCCCAGTGTAGAAATTCCTGACTATATTCCCCTGGTATTAACATGTCTCTGTGTTCTTTTTATTTATATTAGGCTTTATTATATTTAAGCTCTTTTCCCCCCTTTGGTGGACATAATTAGTTAGCAAGGACATAATTTCCTTCTTACATAAAACAGGGATAAAAATAGTATCTAACTCTTAAAGTTAAGAAGATTAAATGAGTTACTACAGGTCAAATTTCAGATTAGTACCCAACACACAATGAGCACATCATAAATATTAGCTCTTATTATTACAGTGCATGTATAGAAGCAATAGGATTTGATGTCAGATTAGATACAAGTTTATGAAGGAATAGTTGAAAATAACTAATATTTCTAGCATGGGTGGCAAAGTAGGAGTTGGTATCACTGACCATTACAGAGAATATATAAAGAGGGAAAGGAGGCAGGTGTGGCAACTCACATCTATAAGCCTGGAGGCTGAGGCAGCAGGATTACTTTAAGTCAGAAGTTAGAGACTACCCTGAACAAAAGTGAAACCCATTTTCTATACAAGAATAGAAAAGTTAGCTAGGTGCAGTAGCACTCGCCTATATCCCCAGCTACTTGGGAGGTTGAGGTAGAAGGACCACTTGAGCCCAGGAGCAAGCAAACTATGCTCTCAAGCTGCTCTAACTATAAAAAACTTCATTTTTGCAAAAATGTACCATCTTGTTCCCCAAAATACTTTGCTCCCTGCTCAGTTCTAGCCTGCATGAAATCTTTCATTTTCCTCCAGACACTACACATCTTAGTTAAGAGAAAAAATATTTGATTATCTAGTAATTGATACAACACAGTAAGTGATCAAAATCTTACAAGATATTTAACTTTAAAAAGAGGAATTTGTTAACTCGTAAGAATTATATTAATTTCAGAAAAAAACAGAAAAAAATAATTTTATTATTAAAATATATACTCTTTATATATTCTAGTTCAGTCTGACAGATTATCAACACACTAAGAGGCAAAAATGTCTCTTAATTATCTTCAATTCACACTTAGCACACCAATGAAAGCAAGTTTATTGCACAAATATCTGCTGGGCCACTACTGGGTACAAGTATTGTGATAAACTCTAATAGGACTGTTAGGATGAATAATTTATGTCTTTACTATATTGAAAGGAGTTTACAGTCTAATAGGTGAAACAGATGAACACATAATCATTACATAAGGTGTTTAAAAATTCTATAACATAAGGAATTTAACTTATGTATAGGTACCTTATAAGACAGAAGAAAAAGTCTGGTAGACCCCTGTATTGATCTAAATTAATTGTACTACTATATTACTGAAATATAGAAAAATAAAGCTATAAATAAATTAGATTTTATTCAAATAATATCCAATTTACAGACATAAAAGCTACAAAACAAATTATTATATAATGTTTTTGCGAAAACGAATCGTTATACTCAACATGAATATAGTTATTGACTGCTACTTCCCCATTATTTTCCAGTTACATTTGTGTCTGACATGCTTATTTAGTGTGCCCAAACTGACTTAATACTCCACAAGTTCTTTCTACTCATACTATAAAACTTTGATTTAGCTCACTCTGATGTCATCAGGCCTTTACTTGATACAACTGAACTATTCATGTATCAAATCTCTTTTTATTCTTTCCTCATTAGACGTACATAATTAAACATAATCATAGTCCTGAAAAATACAACATATTAATTGATTTTAAGGTAGGCACACTAGAATATTTAAGAATATGCTTATATTAATTTTTTTGTAATAACATCAAAATTTTTAACTCTTTCTCCTTGCAGAGAATGTATCTGCACACACAAGTCCAAGTGCCCTGGTGTTGTAGAACACTGCTATAATCTAGAAAGGCACTAAAATGATGAGGAAATTAATTCCAGCTGTAGGGGATCCAAAGGTTTTATGGAGGAGGTAACACTTGAAATGAACTGTGACATTTGAGTTTAGTGCCATATGTGTATGTTTCTTTGAAGTTTCCTTTTCATAAGACTGACACTGAGAATCCAAAGATAACTTCAGTAAAAAAAAAAAAAAGGAAAGAAGGGAGGGAGGAAAGGACAGACACAGGAATACAGGAATATTGAATGGAAAGGGCAATAAAAATATGTATCATGGATTTTATAAACAAAAGTTAAGGGGTTTCTTTTTTGGCCGGGGCTGGGTTTGAACCCACCACCTCTGGTACATGGGGCCAGCGCCCTACTCCTTGAGCCACAGGAGCTGCTCCAGGGGTTTCTTTTGAGGTAAAAGAAAATCAGAGATTAAATTTACAAGATTTAGATGTGCTATTTGCAAAATAAATGGCATACTTTCCAGTTCACAAAATTTACTTAAGTACATCTTACTTTATGATGAAAATGTATCTATTGATGTAAAAATTATTTTTTGATATAGAGTCTCATTATGTCACCCTCCATAGAGTACCATGGTGTCACAGCTCACAGCAACCTCCAACTCTTGGGTTTAAGTGATTCTCTTGCCTCAGCCTCCCAAATAACTGGGACTACACACAACCCATCGCATCACCTGGCTCTTTTTTATGCAGTTGTCATTGCTGTTTGGCAGGCCCGGGCTGGATTTGAACCCTCCAGCTTCAGTGTAATGTGGCTGGCGCTCTAGCCACTGAGCTACAGACACTGAGCCTGATGTTATGTTTTTAAAATACATTTTAAAATGTATTTACATAAGGATATGATGAGGAATATGTTTACAAGTTAAATTGTTTTTTGACATCCATGACATGATAATTTTTCATACTATGCAACAAAAACTTTTTGACTTTTATTAAAATCCTTTCTCCTCCAGTTTTTCCTTGTAACAAAAGGTTAAAATTATATCCCTTTTCTCATCTGTAAACAGTTTCTGCAGACTATACTTAGTAACTCACAACAGTATATACTGGTGCTGTACAAAGTGTGAGAGGAAAAGAACAATTTACTGATCAGATTAAATTTTAGGTCACCTTAATTCAGAAAATATTTACCTAATCTAGATGCTAGACTCTGTGCTAGCTATAGTCAGAAAACATCAAACCAAAGTAGAAAACAGAGTTTTATTTTGTATCTTCCTCATACTTCTATTTTTTTTTTTTTTTTTTGAGACAGAGTCTCACTTTGTCACTCTCGGTAAATGCCATGGCATCATAGCTCACACAGCAACCTCCAACTCTTGGGCTCAAGTGATTCTCTTGCCTCAACCTCCGAAGTAGATGAGACTACAGGCATCTGCCACAACGCCCAGCTATTTTTAGAGATAGGGTCTCCCTCTTGCTCAGGCTGGTCTCGAACCTGTGAGTTCAAGCAACCCACCTGAGCCTCCCACAGTGCTAGGATTACAGGCGTGAGCCACTGTGCCCGGCTCCCTCATACTTCTATAATCATTCTGAAATCTATTCAAATTTCTTTTTTTTCAGGCAGATTTATTAAATGGTAGCGCCATTAGAATTTTCAGATAAAAATTTATCTTTAAATCAAACGACTGTGAAACAAACAATACACACTTTTATTTGTTCAAAAGAAGTTTAACTTGAATCTGACGGCCTGGTGTTGCTTCTATATATGGCCACTCATACAGAGAACACCTTGTATGCTTTTAGCTCCATTAATTGTTAAATGTTAAAACAATAAATGTAAATGGAGGGATTCTGTTATTGAAATATACATTTACAAATAGCAATGGAAAATGGATTAATTTATATGATGTATTTTAAATGGTTGTTACATAACCAATTTTAAAGACATTGTTTGAAATATTCAGAGTTTAGAAAGAAAAATCTTTTGGACACAGTTTATAACTTTACTATGCTAATACTTAAAATTTTTAATATTTTTAGATTTATTTATATGTATAAAATATAGAAATTCCTATGTATCCCTTTACTTCTGGTTGATTACTATATTTTACCAAAGATATTTTAAAATTGATTATGATTCTACTTTTGGTATTAGAAAAGTAGAAAAAATAAAAGTCATATAATGTATAATAGACCTATTCTGAAAATGGTTTTTTGTACTCTTCAAATAATGACTCGACTACCACTTAGAATACACTTGTGAAGGACACTTGAACTTTATGAGTCTCAGCTTAGTCATCTGTAAAATGTAATCGCATGTCTTCTAACATTGTTAAATGTTCAAATAGAAAGCATCTACCACCTTAAACAGCAGTGAATAAATATTATCTTTGTTCTTCATTCCTCAACACTTAATGTCAAAATATATTTATTGTAAATATTTAATGGAGATTAGGCATACTAGGCTTACCCCTATAATCCCAGGCAGGAGGATCACTTAAAACCAGGAGTTTGAGACTAGTCTAAGCAAGACCCTGTCTCTACTAAAGACAAGAAAAGTAGCTGAGCATTGTAGCAGGTGCCTATAGTCTAAGCTACTCTGGAAGCTGAGGGAGGAGGATCACTTGAGACTGGGATTTTGAGGTTGCTGTGCCCTTGGGTAACAAGCAAGACTCTGTCTCAAAAAAAAAGGTAAAAAAAATAAATAAATTAACCAAGTGTGGTAGCACACACTTGTAGTTCCAGCTACTTGGGAGGCTAAGGCAGGAGGATTGCTCAGGAGTTTGAGACGGCAGTGAGTATGATGATGCCACTGCACTCTGGCCAGGTTCTGTCTCAAAAAAAAAAAGCCAACAATGTTAAACTAAAATGTCTGCATGTCTCTGAATGTATATTCTTTCAAATCTATATGCCCATTTCTTCTTCCTCAATTCTCTTTTAATCTATACTTCCAAAATCTAACCCAGATGTCTCTCTCCTCCTTAGAGGTTCCCTGGTCCAGTCTCCTAAACAGAATGAATTATTTACTTTTTATTCTTCTCCTAAAACCCAAAGCATCAAAGGAGACAGCACAGTTCAAATAAATGAAACGGAAAGAAATACATTTTAACAATGACATACACTTTCTTTCTTTTCTTTTGGGATATCTGAATTAGTTTTGGCCATGTGTGACGGAATGTGCAAAAGCTAATGGCTTTTACAACATAGAAGTTTATCTCTGTCACATCAAAATGGTCTAGATGTAGACAGTCCAGTGCAGGCTGTGTGACATCATATTTACCAGGGACTTTCTAACTTGCCTTTCTGCCCATTCTCAGTACGTGGTTTCCTCTCATAGTACTGTTATCAAGTCCACAATTCAACCAGCTAGGAAGAAGGGGGATAAATAAAGTGTGCATTCCATCGTTGAAGGATGCTTTCTGAAAGTTGTGTATGTACACTACTTTTCCTTCTCTTAGGTCATTAAATCTGAAATGTTCGAGTTCTAATCAAAAGTTTAGTTTAGGCTCAGAGCCAGTAGCACAGTGGTTATGGCGCCAGCCACACGCACCAAGGGTAGTGGGTTCAAAAAATAATGCCAGCGTTGTGGCAGTTGCCTATAGTCCCAGCTACTTGGGAGGCTGAGGCAGGACAACCGCTTAAGCCCAGGAGTTTGAGCTTGCTGTGAGCTGTGGTGCCATATGGAACTCTACCGAGATTGACATAGCGACACTCTGTCTCAAAAAAAAATAGTTTAGTTTATTACATCTCAAACAAGCAGCAGTGTAATTAATCACAGTATGTGCTTAAACCTTTGACACAGTTTTGCCATCTTAATAGGAGCTCATTTATGGCATCAGCCTACAGAGCAAATGGCAATGAAATCACAAAAGGTGTTTTCCATAGCTTGTTAAGAATTGAATATTTTTCATTGCATAAGTGGTCCAAAATCTGGAAGCGCTGGTAGTCACTTGGTGCAAGGTCTGGTAAATATGGTGGATGACAGAGAGTTTCCAAGTCCAGCTTCTGTAGTTAGAGCAATGTCATTTATGCAACAGCGTTGTCTTGCAAAATGATTATTTCTATTGACCCTTGTCAACTGCTTAATCACAATTATCCTCATCATTTCATCTAATTGGTTGTAATAGATATCCACCAACCAGTAATTGATCAACCAGGTTTCATGAAGCTGTGTAGTGGATAATATCAGCACTAGACTACCAAACACACACCATTAGCTTTTTTTGATGAGTATTCAGTTTTGGACTGTGTTTCAGTGTTTCATCTTTATCCAACCATTATGCTAAATGCATGCAATTGTCAAAAAGAATCCATTTTTTCATCACATATAACATGGTATAGAAATGGTTCACCTTTATGTTGTGACAGCAAAGAAAGGCAAGCTTAGAGACAATGTCTCTTCTGGAGCTTGTTTAGTTCATATAGAACCCATCTCTATCCGGCTTCTTTACCATGCCAATTTGTTTCAAATGGTCCAATAGAGTTGGAATAGTAACATCAAACCTTCCTGCTACTTCATGAATAGGTTGAGATGTATTCACTTCTACTATTGCTCTCAGCTCATCATTATCCACCTTGGTCTCAAGTCACCCACACGGATCATTTTCAAGATGAAAATCACCAGAATGGAACTTCTCAAACCGCTGATGTGTTGTACATTCATTAGCCACATCCTTCCCAAACACTTTGTTGATATTCTGAGCTGTCTTTACTGCATTGGTTCCACAATGAAACTCATTATTTGAAAATAGCACAAATTTTTTAGTTATCTGTGATTTTACAAAAATTATTCTGAAAAATTTTTTGAAAGATTATCACAAGCCCAAACATGCATAAAAAAAAAAAAAAAGAGGGGCAGCTCCTGTGGCTCAAAGGGGTTGGGCACCAGCCCCATATGCCGGGGGTGGCAGGTTCAAACCCAGCCCCAGCCAAACACAGCGAGGGGAAAAAAAAAAAAAAATGAGGATGTACATTCACAAAAAAAAAAAAAAAAACCTCAGTAAGTGTCAATGTGAAATGTCAAATATCAACTGTCAAATTTAGTACTTAAAGAAATTAAACATTTAATAACGTAATATAGTATATTTCTAGTCAAAATTTGGTCAAATGACTACATCTAGCTGCAAGAGACACTGGGGAAATGATGTTTTTATTCCCAGATGTGCTGGGACAAAAATTAGAAGAGAAAATCCATATTAGAGAACAACTAGTCACTGCCATACCTGGTTATATCTTATCTGGGAGTGGGTACCTATCTGACAATCTTAAATGTTTTATCTACATCAATATTTCTAACACCATATACACTGCCAAATTATATAGTAATTCCTTCTAAATCTCAATGACTTATTATTTCTATTGGTAGAGATTTGTCCCTATAAAATTTTAAGTATCTTCATAATAAAATTACCAAGGAGCAAAAAGGAAATTTAATAAAAACAGAAAAGGCCGCTTTATTTAAAAATTGCCTTATAACAGATTATAAAATATATAGTAGAATATTAAATAAGAATACTTAAAAATAAAATACAGCCACTGGAGTAATGAAATTACATATAAATAAAGCTGCACATAAATTACATAAGTACTCTCAGAGAAGAAAGGGAGTTTGGGGAGATTTGAGATGATACAGAATAGTAAAAATTAAAACAAGGAAAAGCAAACTAGTTGAGTCCAAGTTCTCATACTATGTAATATTAGGCAACTAACTTTACAGATGATGATGAGTATGATAAGGGTAAAAAATATATGTTAAGTATGAGCCATCCTCTATGCTAAGTAGTTTAATACTTATAACACTACTGAGATATAATATTATCCTTACTTTAGAGAAGAAAAAATTGGGTCTTAAGACTAAGTAATTAACTCAGGATCACAATAGCTACATAAATACAAGAGCACAAACTTAAATAAGACCATGTTCTTAAGTACTATGCCTACTACATTCCCTCAAACTCTCTGACCTTACTTTTCTACTCTGTTACAAAAGAATGTAGTATAATCTAAACTGTTCTAAAATTCATTCTGGCCTTTGAAGATGTTAACATTCTAGGTAAGTCTGAACCCTTTTCCTTAAATAAAAGACCATCGTATCAATAGGTCTAATTGGCCTCCTTGCTGAAACTTACACAAGTCAATAAAGTTGTTATTGTATGTGTAATGTATAAAGTAGAAATTCATTTATTAAACTTGCAAACAAAAGGGCCACGATTTTAAATGGGTAAATTTGGATATTTGGAATTTATCCCTGATCTTTATGGTTGATTTCATGCCCATTGGTATGGTCTGTAAAGAAGCCAGCCATAAAGTTTTATGAGTAAAACAGAAGCCAGGTTAGCAAACATTGTATTTAAATCTTATGATAATCCTTTCAAATTAAGCTAATATATCACTGTATGGCTGAGGATACTGGGACATGAAGGAGCTGACTTATTGACAGTCACATAACTACTACAGAGAGACATCAGTACTTAAACTCTTTGGTTCTAAAACGTGTTCTTTCCTGTCCACTCTGCTTATTGTTCAATTATGAATATTCATGTATTATTGCCTTTATTTCAATTTTGATATATGAAAAATAAACATACTAATTTAGCACTTTCTTGGGTATTTATGATTACCAAAAAATATTTGCTGAGTACAGTAAGAAGACATATATTAAAATAAATACCCCCAATGCAAGAATACATGTTATCAAAACATGGAAATAATAAAAATTAAGCACTACAAAATAATTAGGGAAAGAGAATCGCTTTCAGTTAGGATAATTAGGGAAGGCCTCGGAGAGATGATTGTTGTGAATACAATAATACAGAGGAGATCAGCTTGGCACCCATAGCACAGTGCTTACGGCGCCAGCACATACACTGAGAGTCGGGGGTTTGAACCTGGGCCAGGCCAGCTAAACAACTGCAACAAAAAAATAGGCAGGTGTTGTGGCGGGTGCCTGTAGTCCCAGCTACTTGGGAGGCTGAGGCAAGAGAATCCCTTGAGCCCAAGAGTTTGAGATTGCTGTGAGCTGGGATGTCACATCACTCTACGAAGGGCAACATAGTGAGACTCTATCTCAAAAACAAAAAAAAAATACAGAGGAAATCTGATTTCATTAGAAGAAATTTTTTAAAAGTATGAAAAGGAAAAAGAAAATTCTAAGTAAAAGGAATGACATGAATGTAAGTTTGGAATCAAAATGTATGTTCAAGGTGAGGATAAACAGGAAATACGTTAAAGCCAAACAGAAGAGGGACGCTGAATATAAATTAGAAAATCAGGATTTGATCTAAAACTAAATGGAAGTCTGGATTTGACATAAAATGAAAAGGGAAGCCACCAAACATCTTCAAGCAGAAAAATAAAAGGAAAGAATAGTGCATTAATTGGGCGGCACTTGTGGCTCAGTGAGTAGGGCGCTGGCCCCATATGCTTAGTGGCAGGTTCAAACCTGGCTGCGGTCAAACTGCAATAAAAAAATAGTCAGGCATTGTGGCAGGGACCTGTAGTCCCAGCTACTTGGGAGGCTGAGGCAAGAGAATCGCCTAAGCCCAAGAGCTTGAGGTTACTGTGAGCTGTGACGCCACAGCACCCTATAGAAGGCGACAAAGTGAGACTCTGTCTCTAAAAAAAAAAAAAAAAGAATAGTGTTTTAGAGGGGAGACAAGATGGCGGACTGAAGCCAGCTTTCAACAAAGGCTCCCGTCCAGAAGGAGAGTTAAGGGACAGGAATTTAGTAAGTATCCTGGTGGACTTGAGCCTCACCAAGAGAGAAGGCTGAAGAACGCACATCAACACCGCTGAGGCAAGTTGTGATCACAAGGACGCAAACAAAAGGTACAAAATCCACCACCAAGCGGACGGGAGTCCCCCTCCCCCATGAGACCGGCTCTGGAGCCCCACAATTGAACAAGCGGGCAGAAATTAAAGCCCCTCCCACTACACTCCACGGGAGAGACCTTCTAAAAACTGGACCTACCTCCCCTACTGGGGTGCCCTGGCGTTCTCCTGCCGGACATAGGGCTGAATAAAACTTTGGGAATCCTTTGCCAGCAACCCTGAATCCCCGGCGCTCCCCTCCCGCCCACTGAGGTCTGGAGGCCTGTCCCCCAGGACTTCGGATCCTTGGGTGATTTCTCAAGGGGAGTGGACAGTCCCCGAGTTGCGACTGGTCAGCATTGACTCTGAGGCGTGCGAGTGAGGAGAGGGCACCGGGCTGAGGGGGAGTCACGCCTCGCGGCACTTCCCTGCGGTGCAGTGCACCGACCCTCCCCGGGCATACGGGGCCCAAGACTGAATCAGACTCTGACCTCCCCGCTGAGAGCTGAGAACCCCTACTCTCACTCGGGGTCTGAGGGCCTATCCCCCAGGAGTTCGGCTCCTTGGGTGATTTCTCGAGGGGAGTGCACAGTGCCTGAGCTGCGTCAGGTCAGCGCTGACTCTGGGACACGTGAGCGAGGAGAGGGCACTCTGCTGAGGGGAAATCAAGCCTTGGCGGCACTTCCCTGCGGTGCAGTGCAGGAGCCCTCCCCGGACCGTATGCGTGAAACTGAATGAAACTCTAGCTTCCCCCCGCCCCACTCCCAATCCGGGTCTGGGGGCCCATCCCCCAAGAGTTCTGATTCTTGGGGGATCTCTTAAGGGGTGTGGACCCAGCACAAACTGCGGCCGCTCAATGCTGACTCTGGGGCGCGGGACAGAGGAGAAAAGGGTCGCCTGAGTGCCCACACCAGAGCAGCAGTTCCCTGGAGGTAGATCAACAGCCGTTTTTTCTTTAACGGCAGAACACTCACTTCTGGATATTCTGAGGCCACACCCCCTGTCTCCCTGGGCAACCAGAGGAGGCCACCGGTGACACGGCTCACAAACCCGGAAGCCTCCAGGGCGGGGCCGACCCAGAGAGGTGTTCAGACGCAATTCTCCAGCAGCAAAGACGTTTGAACTCAAAACAGCCCGTCTCCTGTAGGCGACGACAGGAACAGAGACAGAACCTCACAAAGTTGTCTGTTCTGTTCTGTTCTGTTAGCAGCATCCATCAGGGACGGGGCTAAGCCTGAGTGAACACCTCCTTCCCATCACCTGCATCAAACACTCAAAGATGTCAGGCCCCATCTCCTCCTGCTAGATAGCGGCAGTCTGCGGGGGCCTGGCAGACTTCCTCACGATTCAGGCAGGTGCAAACCCCTGGAGTGTCTGTTCACTGCAGGCAACTGGGTTACCCATCTGCAGAGATACCAGTGACTGGGTCCGACGGAGGGGCAAAGTGGGGAAGGAGACGTCAACCTTCCCAGACTGCTCTGTTTGCTGGGTGGCTCCTCCTGACTCCACGCTGCATTGGGGTGAGCTGTCTCAGAGGAGTCACCAGGCCCCTGTGATCCAGTTCCCAGAGACCTCTTGAACCCTTCCACCCGAGACAAGTGCCGATTGAGACAGTTGATTCGGACCTTTTGAACTGGGCTAATAGACTGAGGACTTTTCAGGTGGTGCCCTGGGTGTGCGATTGTAGGAAGGTTTGATTCTCCTTTTCCAACTGGGGCCAGAGGTGGGCAGGCGGGGTGACTTAATTGCTGATTTTTCCACACAGCTGAGACTTCAAGCCAGAGTAGAAGTTGCAATAGGATCGAACAGAAACCAGCTGAAAATAAGACAGAACCACTTTGCTCCACCACACCAGACAGGGCCCCAGTTTCTCAGGCCACAACACTGTACGGGCCCTCGATAAAACCCCAGGGGAAAAACCAAAGGGAGTAAACCATGGGGCGGAATCAGCGGAAAAACTCTGGTAACATGAATAACCAGAATAGATCAACCCCCCCAAGAAAAGATACGGCAGATGTGATTGAAGATCCCATTCATAAACAACTGGCTGAGATGTCAGAAGTCGAATTCAGAATTTGGTTTGCAGACAAGATTAATAAAATGGAATTAGGAATTCGAGGAGAAATTCAAAAACTGTCTCAAGAATTTAACGAATTTAAAGACAAAACCATCAAAGACTTAGACACACTGAAACAAGAACTTACAGCCCTCAAAGATATGAAAAATACAGTAGAATCCCTCAGTAACAGAATGGAGCAAGCAGAAGAAAGGATTTCTGACATTGAAGATAAAGTCTTCGAACGCTCCCAATCTCTCAAAGAGGAAGAGAAATGGAGAGCAAAAACGGATCACTCACTCAGAGAGCTCTCAGATAATTTGAAAAAAAATAACATAAGAGTTATAGGAATTTCGGAGACTGATGACGTGGCAGCCAAGGGCACAGAGGCCCTTCTACATGAAATTATGAAAGAAAATTTTCCAGACATGCCTAGAGAATCTGAAATTCAGATAGCAGACAGCTTCAGAACCCCAGCACGATTCAACCCCAATAAGCCATCTCCCAGACATATCATAATTAGCTTCACTAAAGTTAACATGAAAGAGAAGATTCTCAAAGCAGCCCGGCGAAAGAAAACTATAACGTACAAAGGTAAGAATATTAGAATAACTGCAGATCTCTCTGCTGAAACTTTTCAAGCAAGAAGAGGCTGGTCATCAACTTTTAATCTCCTAAAGCAAAAAAACTTTCAACCCAGGATCTTGTATCCAGCTAAACTGAGTTTCATCTATGATGGAGAAATTAAATACTTCAATGACATTCATATGTTGAAAAAATTTGCCATAAGTAAACCAGCTCTTCAGGATGTTCTCAGACCTATCCTCCACAATGACCAACCCAATCCTATACCACAAAAGTAAACTCAATCAGAAACTTCGGATCAAACTCCAACTTCCACACTGGCGAAAGGATTAAAAATGTCCACTGGACCTTTGAAAAACTCGATACCCAAAATTCCACCAGACTTATCCTTACTCTCCATCAATGTGAATGGCTTAAACTGTCCTCTAAAGAGGCATAGGTTAGCTGACTGGATACAAAAACTTAAGCCAGATATTTGTTGCATACAAGAGTCACATCTCAACTTAAAAGACAAATACAGACTCAGGGTGAAAGGATGGTCATCCATATTTCAGGCAAATGGTAATCAGAAAAAAGCAGGTGTTGCAATTTTATTTGCAGATACAGTAGGCTTTAAACCATCAAAAGTAAGGAAGGACAAGAATGGTCACTTCATATTTGTTAAGGGTAATACTCAATATGATGAGATCTCAATTATTAATATCTATGCACCCAACCAGAATGCACCTCAATTTATAAGAGAAACTCTAACAGACATGAGTAACTTGATTTCCTCCAGCTCCATAATCGTTGGAGATTTCAACACTCCCTTGGCAGTGTTGGATCGATCCTCCAGAAAGAAGCTGAGCAAAGAAATCTTAGATTTAAACCTAACCATCCAATATTTAGATTTAGCAGACATCTACAGAACATTTCATCCCAACAAAACTGAATACACATACTTCTCATCAGCCCACGGAACTTACTCCAAAATTGATCACATTTTAGGTCACAAGTCTAACCTCAGTAAATTTAAAGGAATAGAAATTATTCCATGCATCTTCTCGGACCATCATGGAATAAAACTTGAATTGAGTAACAACAGGAATCTGCATACCCATACAAAAACATGGAAGTTAAATAACCTTATGCTGAATGATAGCTGGGTCAGAGATGAGATTAAGAAAGAAATCACCAATTTTTTGGAACAAAATGACAATGAAGACACAAGCTATCAGAACCTCTGGGACACTGCAAAGGCAGTTCTAAGAGGGAAATTTATAGCACTGCAAGCCTTCCTCAAGAGAACGGAAAGAGAGGAAGTTAACAACTTAATGGGACATCTCACGCAACTGGAAAAGGAAGAACATTCCAACCCCAAACCCAGTAGAAGAAAAGAAATAACCAAAATTAGAGCAGAATTAAATGAAATTGAAAACAAAAGAATAATACAACAGATCAATAAATCAAAAAGCTGGTTTTTTGAAAAGGTCAATAAAATAGATAAACCTCTGGCCAACCTAATCAGGAAAAAAAGAGTAAAATCTCTAATATCATCAATCAGAAACAACAAAGACAAAATAACCACAGACTCATCAGAAATCCAAAAAATGCTTAATGAATATTACAAGAAACTTTATTCTCAGAAATATGAAAATCTGAAGGAAATAGACCGATACTTGGAAGCACGCCACCTTCCAAGACTTAACCAGAATCAAGTGGAAATGTTGAACAGACCCATATCAAGTTCAGAAATAGCATCAACTATACAAAACCTCCCTAAAAAGAAAAGCCCGGGACCAGATGGTTTCACGTCAGAATTCTACCAAACCTTTAAAGAGGAATTAGTACCTATATTACTCAACCTGTTCCAAAATGTAGAAAAAGAAGGAAGACTACCCAACACGTTCTATGAAGCAAATATCACCCTGATCCCCAAACCAGGAAAAGACCCAACAAGAAAAGAAAATTATAGACCAATATCACTAATGAATATAGATGCAAAAATATTCAACAAGATCCTAACAAACAGAATCCAGCAACACATCAAACAAATTATACATCATGACCAAGTTGGTTTTATCCCAGGGTCTCAAGGCTGGTTCAATATACGTAAATCTATAAATGTAATTCAGCACATAAACAAATTAAAAAACAAAGACCATATGATTCTCTCAATTGATGCAGAAAAAGCTTTTGATAATATCCAGCATCCCTTCATGATCAGAACACTCAAGAAAATTGGTCTAGAAGGGACTTTTCTTAAACTGATAGAGGCTATCTACAGCAAACCCACAGCCAATATCATATTGAATGGAGTTAAATTGGAATCACTTCCACTCAGATCAGGAACCAGACAAGGCTGCCCATTGTCTCCATTGCTTTTCAACATTGTAATGGAAGTTTTAGCCACCGCAATTAGGGAAGAAAAGGCGATCAAGGGTATCCATATAGGGTCAGAAGAGATCAAACTCTCGCTCTTCGCAGATGATATGATTGTGTATCTGGAAAACACTAGGGACTCTACTACAAAACTCCTAGAAGTGATCAAGGAATACAGCAGCGTCTCAGGTTACAAAATCAACATTCATAAATCGGTAGCCTTTATATACACCAACAACAGTCAAACTGAAAAAGCAGTTAAGGACTCTATCCCATTCACAGTAGTGCCAAAGAAGATGAAATATTTGGGAATTTACCTAACAAAAGACGTGAAAGATCTCTATAAAGAGAACTATGAAACTCTAAGAAAAGAAATAGCTGAAAATGTTAACAAATGGAAAAACATACCATGCTCATGGCTAGGAAGAATCAACATTATCAAAATGTCCATACTACCCAAAGCAATATATAATTTCAACGCACTCCCTATTAAAGCTCCACTGTCATATTTTAAAGATCTTGAAAAAACATTACTTCGTTTTATATGGAATCAGAAAAAACCTCGAATAGCCAAGACATTACTCAGAAATAAAAACAAAACAGGAGGAATCACACTACCAGACCTCAGACTTTACTACAAATCGATAGTGATCAAAACAGCATGGTATTGGCACAAAAACAGAGAAGTAGATGTCTGGAACAGAATAGAGAACCAAGAGATGAATCCAGCTACTTACCGCTATTTGATTTTTGACAAGCCAATTAAAAACATTCAGTGGGGAAAAGATTCCCTATTTAACAAATGGTGCTGGGTGAACTGGCTGGCAACCTGCAGAAGACTGAAATTGGACCCACACCTCTCACCATTAACTAAGATAGACTCTCATTGGATTAAAGATTTAAACTTAAGACATGAAACTATAAAAATACTAGAGGAGAATGCAGGGAAAACCCTTGAAGAAATTGGTCTGGGTGAGTATTTCATGAGGAGAACCCCCCGGGCAATTGAAGCAGCTTCAAAAATACACTACTGGGACTTGATCAAACTAAAAAGCTTCTGCACAGCTAAGAACACAGTAAGCAGAGCAAGCAGACAGCCCTCAGAATGGGAGAAGATATTTGCAGGGTATAACTCTGACAAAGGTTTAATAACCAGAATCCACAGAGAACTCAAACGCATCAGCAAGAAAAAAACAAGGGATCCCATCGCTGGGCAAGGGATTTGAAGAGAAACTTCTCTGAAGAAGACAGGCGCACGGCCTTCAGACATATGAAAAAATGCTCATCATCTTTAATCATCAGAGAAATGCAAATCAAAACTACTTTGAGATATCATCTAACTCCAATGAGACTAGCCTATATCACAAAATCTCAAGACCAGAGATGTTGGCGTGGATGCGGAGAAAAGGGAACACTTCTGCACTGCTGGTGGGAATGCAAATTAATACATTCCTTTTGGAAAGATATATGGAGAACACTCAGAGATCTAAAAATAGATCTGCCATTCAATCCTGTAATTCCTCTGCTGGGCATATACCCAGAAGACCAAAAATCACAACATAACAAAGATATTTGTACCAGAATGTTTATTGCAGCCCAATTCATAATTGCTAAGTCATGGAAAAAGCCGAAGTGCCCATCGATCCACGAATGGATTAATAAATTGTGGTATATGTATACCATGGAATACTATGCAGCCTTAAAGAAAGATGGAGACTTTACCTCTTTCATGTTTACATGGATGGAGCTGGAACATATTCTTCTTAGTAAAGTATCCCAAGAATAGAAGAAAAAATACCCAATGTACACAGCCCTACTATGAAACTAATTTGGGACTCTCACATGAAAGCTATAACCCAGCTACAACTTAACAACAGGGGGAAGTGGGGAAGGGGGGGGTGGGTAGAGGGAGGGGAATCGGTGGGATCACACCTGTGGTGCATATTACAGGGGTATTTGCGAAACTTGGTAAATGTAGAATGTAAATGTTTTGGCACAGTAACTGAGATAACGCCGGGAAGGCTATGTTAACCACTGTGATAAAAATGTGTCAAATGGTTTATGAAGTGAGTGTATGATGCCCCATAATCATATCATTGTATACAGTTATGATTTAATAAAAAAATTAAAAAAAAAAAAAAAAAAAAGAATAGTGTTTTAATCAAATTAAATGGAAATGATTATGCCCAGGAAGAAGGGAGATCAGTTAAAAGGTTTTAACATTTCTGGGCATTATGAAAAAATGGAAAAAAATAGAAATCCTCCTGGCTTCCAAACATTTTTGAGAAAAAAATGAAAAGTATATATTACATAATATGTAAGTTCTTGCTATCCTTTACTTCTGAAACTATACATACTATAATCTCCCTCTATAACCACAACATTCTACTCTTTAGCTTTACTTTGTCATATTATTACACCAGCTCACATATCTGATGAATTCCTTCATCTCTCTACTTTCTGTGAGTAAAGCAGCCTTCCCTGGCCTCACATTGTTCTAACCCCATGGTCAATATGTACTTCAACTATTCTTTTACTAGCACCTTTAACTTGAATCAACATTGAAATCTACTCTCATTTCTTAACACAAGGGTTTGGAGAAAGACTCTCAAGCCTGACAAACAAAGTAAGAGTTTCTAATATTAGTCACTTATAATGAGCACTTCTTAGTCCCAAATGAGCACGTCTTAGTCTTCAACGTATTTAACATCTGATAATATTGAATGTCACCTATCTTCCTGAAATTCTTGGATTAAATCAGTTATAATTAAATATGTACTTAATATTACCCTAAAAATAAGCTGTGGGAGTCAGCATTTTTAAATTTAAAAAATAAAAGCAAACTTGGCAGCGCCTGTGGCTCAGTGAGTAGGGCGCCGGCCCCATATGCCAAGGGTGGCGGGTTCAAACCCAGCCCCGGCCAAACTGCAACAAAAAAATAGCCGGGTGTTGTGGCGGGCGCCTGTAGTCCCAGCTACTCGGGAGGCTGAGGCAAGAGAATCGCCTAAGCCCAGGAGTTAGAGGTTGCTGTGAGCCATGTGACGCCACGGCACTCTACCCGAGGGCGGTACAGTAAGACTCTGTCTCTACAAAAAAATAAATAAATAAATAAATAAAAGCAAACTTTTTCATCCAATGCTTCTTTTAACTTCCTAAATTGTAAAGCACTAGATGCTAAACACACAAAGGTTACTGCTGAAATTCGTTAATATTTGTTATAAAATACTCATTTAGGACAATAAAATTCTGATTTGGAAAAAACAAACAAGCGAAGAGCTACAAATCAGAGAAAGCTAAAATGTCCCCATAGGAGAATGAAAATGAACATGCCATAAACAGCAGTAAACTAAATGATGATGACAAAGCCTTTAAAAATACAGTGAAGAGATCTAAAAATAGATCTGCCATTCAATCCTGTAATCCCCCTACTGGGCATATACCCAGAAGACCAAAAATCACACCATAACAAAGATATTTGTATCAGAATATTTATTGCAGCCCTATTCATAATTACTAAGTCATGGAAAAAGCCCAAGTGCCCATCGATCCACGAATGGATTAATAAATTGTGGTATATGTACACCATGGAATATTATGCAGCCTTAAAGAAAGATGGAGACTTTACCTCTTTCATGTTTACATGGATGGAGCTGGAACATATTCTTCTTAGTAAAGTGTCTCAAGAATGGAAGAAAAAGTACCCAATGTACTCACCCTTATTATGAAACTAATGTAGGACCTTCACATGAAAGCTATAACTCAGTTACAACTTACGAATAGGGAGAAAGGGGAAAGGGAGGGGAGGGAGGGAGAAGGGAGGGGAAAGGAGGGGGATTAATGGGATTACACCTGCGGTGCATCTTACAAGGGTATATGTGAATCCTAGTAAATGTGGAATGTAAAGGTCTTAGCAAAATAACTAAGAAAATGCTACAAAAGCTATGTTAACTAATGTGATGAAAATGTGTCAAACGATCTATGAACCAAGTGTATGGTGCCCCACGATCATACTAATGTACACAGCTATGGTTTAATAAAAATAAATAAATAAAAAAAAATACAGTGAAAATTCTCTCTTGCTACTAGTTTTTAAAAAAATATATGTGAACATAAATACAAAGGTAATCTATTTCAGTATTTACATTTCTGATAATGATTGATCACATATTTAATGAATAATTAAAACAGGGTTAAGATAGGTTCAAAGAGTAAATAAATTACTCAAAATTAATTTGTGTTTAAGAAGATTTTTTTCATAAATACTGCAAATCTCATGACTATAATTCATATCTTACTATTTAGAATTTTATAATAACATAGAAAAAGGCTGAGCACAAAGTTTTTCTTTAGGCAACATATTTCCTTACACGTAATAGAAATTAATACTTTAAATAAAACTAAAAATAAAAAACATCGGTGGGTTTGAAACCAGCCTGGGCCAGGTAAACAACAATGACAACTGCAACAAAAAATAGTCAGCATTGTGGCAGAGGTCTGTAGTCCCAGCTACTTGGGAAGCTGAGGCAAGATAATTGTTCAAGCCCAAGAGTTTGAGGTTGCTGTGAGCTGTGACACCACAGCACCCTACCAAGGATGACATAGTGAGACTGTCTCAAAAAAAAAAAAGAAAGAAAGAAAAGTATCAGTTACTTAAGAGAACTATCCTTTTACAAACAAGACTCCATATTTGGAAGACTCTATAAATCATCTAAATATCAATAAAAAATTAAAGCAAGATGCCTCAGAATTCTATCAAGGCTATGTTTTCATAATCTTTCCTTAATAATTATTTACAGTCTCAAGTAATTTTATTTTATTTTTACTAATGTAACTTAAATTTTTTGCCATTTTTTTATAAAAACATAAACTAAAAGATGTTGTTCAGAGTATGATTCACACTGAAATATATTAGTATAATTAGGCCTATAATTTCAGTTATGAGTTAAAAGTAATTTTCATTTTAAATGTTCTTTAAGTAATATAAGCAGCTGTTTCTCCGGAAATATGGACAATAGATGAATTCATATCTAAATCCACATGCAAAATAAAACACTGCTGATGGAAAAAAAGTATTTAAATAACTAGAAGAATGAGATATGATTCACTGAAAATATGAACACTCAACTAACTGGTTAAAGAAATAATAATAACTTTAAATTATAAATATTTCCTAATTCAATTATCATTCTCAGAGAAAATAAAACATCCTTAAAATTCAATTATAATTTTGGTCTTACTGTGATCAATGTGGTCAATCTTGTGACATCACGGTTGAGAAACCTGCAATAGGAAAACAGAATTAGCAAGCAGCTGAATCATACTTAAGAAATTTCAGAAACTAAAAAGTTTTAAATTTTTGTCTTTCTCAATGCCATAAATCTTATTTAAATTCATCCAAATTATCAGGAAATGTACAATTAACATGACACAAGTAAGCACAAAATGTTCATTCATAGATCATTATTTATTATAGTATGGCAGGTTATATTTTAGTTTATAATCAGCAACACACTAGGGTTAACTTATTAAAAAAATAATATAGGACATTTGGGTTACAAATTTTGTTTTCAAATATTTACTGAGAATCACAGTATCTTAAATACACATATACCACAAACTTTAGGCAGTTACCTATGTTTATAAATAATTTTCTATGATTGGCAGTTCAGCTAAGGGCCAAAATGTCATCTATTTAATACATAAGAAATTTCCACATTTATGAATAATGAAAAAGCTATCAAAGATCCAAAATATTGGAAATAGGCTCAGCGCCTGTAGCTTTAGCAGCTAGGGCGCTGGCCACATACACCGGAGCAGGCAGGTTTAAACCCAGCCTGGGCCTGCCAAACAACAATGACAACTACAACCAAAAATAGCCGGGTGTTGTAACAGGCACCTGTAGTCCCAGTTACTTGGGAGGCTGAGGCAAGAGAATCGCTTAAGCCCAAGAGTTTGGGGTTGCTGTGAGCTGTGACACCACAGCACTCTGTGAGACATAGTGAGACTATGTCTCAAAAAAAAAAAAAATGAAAATAATCTAGTATGAACTGTAAACCCAAGCAAAGTATAACTTTAACTATTTCCTAAGCTATAAATGTTTTCAAGCTTACCCCTGGAAATCTAAGCTCTTAGAAATTTCTTTATTATTATAATAAGGCCTAATTTAAGATGAGCTTTTAAATGTTAACTGTTAAAAAGTAACACATGGTTGCAGTTTGTTGAAATTCATAATGAACTTTCAAATGTTATTTTATTGGATCTTCAAATAATTTCTTCAAAGAAGCAGAAAAGAGATATTTCTGCTATATAGTCCAAGATTTGAAAATCAGTTCTATGTGCAAAAGTATAGTTCAAGCCAAGAGTGTGCATGAGTTCACCACGGGAATATAGAGAAAGAAGAGAATGTCCAGCAAAATTCAGCAGATACCTCCAAATAAGGCTCATGGGAAATAACAGAAATGGCATTGTAGGGTTTTTTTGTTTTGTTAAAGTTCAAGAAATAGAAAAATAGAAAATACACTGTTTAAAGTCGCATAAAGAAAGATTTCCAAGGAGGACTACGTGTTGAACAGTTTTAAATAATGTATAGACAGGTAAAAGAAGATTAAGACTGGAAGTACAGGCCAGGCACTGTGGCTCATACCTGTAATCCTAGCACTCTGGGAAGCCAAGGCAGATGGAATGCTTGAGCTCAGGACGTGGAGACCAAACTGATCAAGAGTGAGACCCTGTCTCTACTAAAAATAAAAAAACTAGCAAGGCGCTATAGCCAGCGCCTGTAGTCTCAGATACTCAGGAGGCTGAGCCAAGAGCATGGCTCATGCTCAATTAGTTTGAGGTTACGGTGAGCTATGATGCCAAGGGTGATAGAGTAAGATTCTGTCAGAGGTGCATCTTACAAAGGTATATGTGAAACTTGGTAAACGGTCTGTGAAGCTAGTGAATGATGCCCCATGATTATATCAATGTACACAGCTATGATTTAATAAAAAAAAAAAAGACAATAAATATATTCTCTCTAAACTAACCTCTTTCACCCCTACCGCACCAAATCAGATCAAAACATGGCTATGTAGATGAAACACATTACTTTCTGTATCCAAAGAACTACCTTCAAAGAACTCTTTGTCTAGCATTATACTCTCATCTTTAATCAATACCAAAAAAAAAGTCTTGTGATGATGAAAAAGTCAATGTAAGAAGTCTTGTGAAGGAAATGACTATGCTTTCTATTAAACTCTTTTTTTTTTATTATTGTTGGGGATTCATTGAGGGTACAATAAGCCAGGTTACACTGATTGCAATTGTTAGGTAAAGTCCCTCTTGCAATCATGTCTTGCCCGCATAAAGTGTGACACACACCACTATTAAACTCTTTAATTTAAAAAAGGTATTAAAAAGTTTGCAAAGTCACATTCAAACAATACTTAGAATAAAAACGATAAAAGTAAATGTTCTATTTTACTTTTGATTTATTGGAAAAATTATAAGATAATTAAGACCAGGTCTATAGTTCACAATGTATGCTCAAAGCCCTAAAGCTTATAGTACACAAAAACTAGTAAAGGTGGCTTGGTGCCTGTGGTTCAAGCAGCTGAGGCACCAGCCAGATACACCTGAGCTGGTGGGTTCGAATCCATCCCAGGCCCGCCAAACAACAATGATGGCTGCAACCAAAAAAACAGCCAGCCTGTAGTCCCAGCTGCTTGGGAGGTGGAGGCAGGAGAATCACTTGAGCTCAGGAGTTAGAGGTTGCTGTGAGCTGTGATGCCATAGCACTCTACCCAGGGTGACAGCTTGGGGCTCTGTCTCAAATTAAAAAAAAAAAAAAAAACTAGCAAAGGCATTCATTCCTCATGGTAGCAATTTTTACACGTCTTACTGGGTACTTGCAATGATAGGAGGAGAAAAAAAATATATGAAATTAAAATGACACTAGATAAAGCCAGACAAATCTAAAAGCTTCTCAAAAATCCTAAGTGGCTTTTACAAGCAAAAGGTAATTCTTTAAAATCATTTCAAAACTAAGAAGTGTTTTCAAATTACACATTTAGAAAGTAATGTTACATTTTATGAAAACATAATTCAACTAATATATTGGTTATGTGCTATTTCTCTACAACTCAACATTTTAGTTAAATACACAGAAAGAAAACCTCAATTGCATTTACCCTGAGAAAACATCTACAAATGATACCTACTTACCAATGTGAAAAAAATTCTAAGTCATGATAATCAATATTTTCCGGCAATTAGTATGTGTACTCTATTTTTCTTCATAACTCTGCCCTCAAACAGAGGAAGTGGTTCTTTATATAATCAATTTTAGCAAATTCAACTTCCTTCCTCCCTTCCTTCCCTCCTCCCCTTTTCCTTCCCTCTCTCCCTCCCCTCTTTCCTCCTTCCCTCTTTCATTTTGAGACAGTCTCACTCTGCTACCCAGGCTAGAGTGCTGTGGAGTCAGCCTAGCTTTCAGCAACCTCATACTCCAGGATTCAAGCAATCCTCTTGCCTCAGCCTCCGCAGTAGCTGGGACTATAGCATGTGCCACCAAGCCCAGCTTATTTTTCTTTTTTTTTTTTGGTTTTTGGCCAGGGCTAGGTTTGAACCCGCCACCTCCGGCATATGGGACTGGTGCCCTACTCCTTGAGCCACAGGCACCACCCAAGCCCAGCTTATTTTTATTTTTATAGTAGAGACGGGTCTCCCTCTTGCTCAGCCTGGTTTCTAACTCATAGAGCCTAAGTGATTCTTACACCTCAGCCTCCTGGAGTGTTAGGATTACATATACCTGCAAATTAAGAATATTATCCCTACCTACCTCAGTAAAAAGATTAAAAGAAATGAATAGAAAAAAAAAAAGAAATGAATAGAATACCTGTTTTTGCTCACATCACTCTAAACATGCTGATTAACTCTGAAATTCATTTAAATTAATAGTTGCTAAAATATTTAATCATTTATTTATATATCAGTTTGATTTTTTTCTGTGTTCTATGCTCTTTTCAAAGGTGGTCAAACAATTAAAAAGTTATTTCCAAAATTTACATCATATGAAAAACAATCTCATAAATCATATGGTATTTGGATGTAGACAGGAAAAATTAAGGAATGCCTCTATCATTCTCTTTTTAAACACCACCTATATACATTTTGTCAGATACCTATATTTAAGGTTTAATAAAATCTTTAATATAAAATCCAAACTTAGCTTCTACCATTGTCTAATCATTTCAAATTCTTTTTTGTTTTTTTTTTTTTTTTGAGACAGAGCCTCAAGCTGTCACCTGGGTAGAGTGCTGTGGCATCACAGCTCACAGCAACCTCCAACCCCTGGGCTCAAGCGATTCTCCTGCCTCTGCCTCCCAAGTAGCTGGGACTACAGGTGCCTGCCACAATGCCTGGCTATTTTTTGGTTGCAGCCGTCATTGTTGTTTGGTGGGCCCGGGCTGGATTCAAACCCGCCAGTTTAGGTATATGGCTGGCGCCTTAGCAGCTTGAGCCACAGACGCCAAGCCATTGTTTCAAATTCTGGTCTTTCTTTTATTTATTATTTGAAAAATTTTATTCAGTAGGGGGAAAAAGCTCATGCCTATAATCCCAGCACTTGGGAGGCTGAGGCAGGTTGGGTTGCCTAAGATTGCCTAAGATCACAGGTTCAAGACCAGCCTGAGCCAAAGCGAGACTCCAACTCTAAAAAACAGCCAGGCATTGTGGCGGGCACCTATAGTCACAGCTACATGAGAGACTGAGGCAAGAAGATCACTTGAACCCAGGAGTTGGAGGTTGCTGTGAGCTAAGTTGCCACAGCACAGGCTTGGTGCCTGTAGTTCAGTGGTTGGGGCGCCAACCACATGCACCAGGGCTAAAGCATTTGAACCCAGTCCAGGCCTACTAAACAACAATGACAACTACAACAAAAAAATAGCTGGGCATTGTGGCAGGCATCTGTAGTCCCAGCTACGTGAGAGGCTGATGCAGAAGAATCACTTAAGCCCAAGAGTTTGAGATTGTGAGCTGTGACGCTATGGCACTCTACCGATGGCGACAGCTTAAGACTCTGTCTCAAAAAAATAAAAAAAATAAACTGGGCAGCGCCTGTTGCTCAGTGGATAGGGCGCTGCCCCCGTATACCAAGGGTGGTGGGTTCGAACCCAGCCCCGGCCAAACTGCAACAAAAAAAAATAGCCGGGCATTGTGGCAGGTGCCTGTAGTTCCAGCTACTCGAGAGGCTGAGGCAAGAGAATCTCCTAAGTCCAGGAGATGGAGGTTGCTGTGAGCTGCGACACCACAGCACTCTACCGAGGGCGACAAAAAAAGATTCTGTCTCAAAAAAAAAAACGACGCCACAGCATTCTGCCAAGGGCGACCAAGTGAGACTCTATCTCAAAAAAAAGAAAAAGAAAAAGAAGAAAACAGCAGGGGAAAAAATCACAGGCCTCTGATAAGCAATATTTGTTTGTGCAGAGAAGAGGAAGATACTTGTGAATAATAGAAAACTATATACTGGATAAACTGGTGACAATGTGATCTATCCAGTGCTGTACAATGGAACTTTATGCAGTGGTGGAAATGTTTAATATCTACACTGTCCAATATGTACCTGCCATGGTTTGTATACAATTTATTTATTCTCATCAAATCTCATGTTGAAATTCGATTCCCTGTGTGGCACTGTAGGAAAGTAGGGCCTACGCGTAGGTATGTGGGTTATGGGGGTTGATACCTCATGAATGGATTGGTGCTGTTATATTAGCAGAGAGTTCTTGCTCTTGTAAGATCTGATTGGTTGGGGGGCGGGGAGGGCAGGATTAGTTTCTGCAAAAAAGGATTGTTATAAAGCCAGCCCTCATGTTTGGTCCCTTTTCTCATGTCCCTGTTTCATCTTTGACCTTCTCCTTCACATTTTTTTTTGTAGAGACAGAGTCTCACTTTATGGCCCTCAGTAGAGTGCCATGGCATCACACAGCTCACAGCAACCTCCAGCTCCTGGGCTTAAGCAATTCTCTTGCCTCAGCCTCCCGAGTAGCTGGGACTACAGGCGCCGGCCACAACGCCCAGCTATTTTTTGGTTGCAGTTCAGCTGGGGCCGGGTTTGAACCCGCCACCCTCAGTATAGGGGGCCCGCGCCTTACCAACTGAACCACAGGTGCAGCCCTCTCCTTCACATTTTGACATAGTACAAAAGCCTTCTAACCAAAAGCTATGCTGATACCAGTGTCATGCTTCTTGTACAGCCTTCAGAACCACGTGCTAAATAAATCTCCTTATAAACCACCCAGGCTCAGGTATTCCTTTATAGCAACACAAAACAAAGACAAAGACAATAGCCTATAGCCAAACACAGTTGTAGAGCACTTGTAATACAGCTAGTGTGATTAAGGAAATAATTTTTTATTATTTAAATTTAAATAGCTATATTTAACTTATGGCTACCATGTTAGACAGAACAACTATGCATTTCTGAAACCATACCAAGATAGAACTATAAATTGTAATTCTAAATATCTGGGGAAAATTATTTTCTCTGTTTTTTATAACTGGAAAAAAATCCTAACCTCTTAACTCTGTTTAATAGGATATGTTCATTTCAGTAAAATTTGGAGGAGAGGAACTCTTTTATCTTCAAATAAATTTCAAGTTTATGCTGGGAGAAAAGGGTTTACTTTACCATAGAATGGTTAATATATAATAGTTCCCATGAGGGAAAATAGCCTTTGGTTTTGGAGAAGTGAGTTTTAAACCTTTTCAGGTTGCATTACCTTTGCCTAATATTTAAAAGTTTCAATTTGCTTAATTTTGAAGTAGAAGTGCACGCCTTCGTTTTCTCATGTACTGTTATGACAAAACTCAACAGAGGCTGGGTATAGTGACTTATGCCTAATCCCAGCAATTTAGAAGGCCAAGGTGTGAGGATCTCTTGAGACCACGAGTTCAAGACCAGCCTAGGGAAGAATTAGATCCCCATCTCTACAAAAAACACAAAAATTAGTGGGGCATATTGGTGCATACCTGTAGTCTCAGCTACTTGGCAGGCAGAGGCAAGAGGACTGCTTGAGGCCAGAACTTTGAGGTTGCAGTGAGCTATTGTGATGCTGTTGACCTCTACCCAGGTGACAGAGCAAGATTCTGTCTAAAGAAAAAAGAAGAAAAAAAAAAGGCCTCAGCAAAACATAGAATAAAAGGAAATTTATCAGATTAACAATTTTAATAATTACAATCATTGGGAACCTCATTTGCTATTAATTAGTTTCCTTTCTTTTATGCTTTAGGAAAAAAAGTAAGCAAGCTTTAACAGTATGACAAGATTTTTAAGAAAGCATTTAACATAGTACATATGGAAGAAGTCTGCCACTGTAGTTTGAAACAAGCACAAAGGCTCGGTGCCTGTAGCTCAGCAGCTAACATACACTGGAGCTATGGGGTTCAAATCCAGCCCAGGCCTGCCAAACAACAGTAACAATTACAACCAAAAAATAGCAGTGCGTTACAGCAGCACCTGTAGTCCCGGCTACTTGGGAGGCTGAGGCAAGAGAATTGCTTAAGAGTTTGAGGTTGCTAGGGCAGCGCCTGTGGCTCAAGGGAGTAGGGCACTGGCCCCATATATTGGAGGTGGTGGGTTCAAACCTGGCCCCGGCCAAAAACTGCAAAAAAAAGAGAGTTTGAGGTTGCTGTGAGCTGTGACGACACTGGCACTCTATCAAGGGCAACAAAGTGAGACTCTGTCTCAAAATAAATAAATAAATAAATAAATAAATAAAACAAGCATAAAAATACAAGATATTATATAACATTAACAGAAATTTTGTTAATATACATCATGCAGTTTTGTCAAGTTAGAAATGTACTAGTCAATTTAAATACCTAATCCACATACAAAAAAGCTTTTAAAGAGACAGCAAATCATGTCCTGATGTGTACAAACACTATGCGAATACTCAGACTAAAATTTGTTTCCTGATTTCATAAGGGAAGACATCCGTTAAAAGAACTTTAGACAAAACAAATTTAACAGTTTATTTTAAAAGACTGATTCATAAATCAGGCTATATTCAAAGGAGGTTCTGGTACTGCTCTGTTGCAGTACCAAGGGCAGTGAGCTTTTTTATAGGCTTAATGTAGAAGAAAAAGATGTATTTGATTGGTTACGGTGGGAAGTCCTTAGTTTGAAGGTAGATAGCAGCATCTGACTGGTTAAGTCTTTAGTTTCCTTTTCTGTTTACACTGGACTATGTAGGAACTGCCTCCCAATTAAAAAATTTTTAGGCCAGGCATAGTGGCTCACACCTGTCATCCTCGCACCTTTGGGAGGCCAAGGTGGGAGGATCTCTCGAAGCCAGGAATTTGAGACCAGCCTGAACAACATAGGGAGAACCCGCCTCTCAACAAAAAGTAGAAAAATTAGTTGGGCATGGTAGTATGTACCTGCCCCAGCTACTCAGAAGGCTATGGCAGGAGGATTAGTTGAGCCCAAGAGTTTGAGGCTGCAGGGAGCTATGGTGATGTCACTGCACTCTAGCCTAGGCAGCAGGAGAATAAGTAAGACACTGTCCCCCTCCAAAAAAAAAAAAAACAAAACATTTTTCTTTTTTTTTTTTTGAGACAGAGTCTCAACCAGTTACCCTGGTGTTGAATGCCATGGCGTCATCACAGCTCACAGCAATCTCAAACACTTGGCTCAAGTGATGCTAATGCCTCAGCTTCCAGAGTAGCTGGTACTACAGGTGTCCACTGCAATGCCCTGCTAATTTTTCTATTTTTAGTAAAGACAGGTCTAACTCTTGCATAGGCTGTCTTCAACTCCTAGACAGAAGCAATCCACCCATCTCAGCCTCCAAGAGTGCTAGAATTACAGGGGTGAGCCACCACGCCTGGTCAAAAAATTTGATTTTACAACACATCTAAAGTAAAGAAAGGAAAAAAGACAGGATGAATAGATAAGGGTTCCAAATCCAAGTCATACTTTTGGTGTATCATCACACTCATACCTATCTAGGCACACAGTATGTAGTAAGGCAGCAGAAGTGCCTTCCTTATTGTTCAGAGGCCACAAAGTCAGTAGTTTCAATAACCCCTGTATTAAAAATTGAAGCCTGCCAAGATACACTGAAATTAATAAAAGGCTAGAGCCTTTTACCCTTAAAAATGACAACTGACTTGCTCCCTAAAATAAAATGCTCATAGGTGTGTAGAAATGGAAAAAGCAAAGAGTCCTATAAATTTACCAGTTCAAAGCAATCAATTTTTATTTTTGATTATTTATAATTTTTTATCAACAAAAGCAAGACTGTCAATGTCAAGGGTCAATACACTGGGTACTGTTTGATTTAAGAGACCTCACTAGGCTTTCTAGTAGGATAAGTAGACCTCTAATTCAATACCTACTATTAATTCAATACCTGTTATTATAAATAATCAGAAGCTATCTAGACCATGGATATACATAAACTTAGAAAGTGATGCTGCTCCCAATAAAAGTGTAGGAATAAAACAAGTGACAATTTTTCACTAAAATCTCTAACTTTTGGGGGGCAGAGGCAAGATGTCCAACTGGAGCCAGCTTTCCACAGAGGCTCCCGTCCAGGAGAGATAAAGGACAGGACATTTAGCAAGTAAACCAATGGTTTGGAGCTGAGCCAAGAGAGAAGGTTGAAGAACGCACATCGACCTGCTGTCGTGAGTGGCGACCCCAAGGATACAAACAATAGGTACAAAATCCATCACCAAGGGGAGTGGAGTCCCCTCTACCATGAGAACGGCTCACAGTATACTTTCTACAAACAAGCAAGCAGAGTTCAAACGTCCTCCCATTTTATCCCACAGGAGAGACGCTCTAAATACCGGACCTCCATCCCCTACTAGGGTGCCATGACACTCTCCTGCCAGGCATAAAACTGTATAAACTGTATATATTCTCTAACTGCAATTCTGAACTCCCAGCACTCCCCCTCCACCCTCACCCTGAGGTCTGGAAGCCTGTCCAGCCTGTCATGGAGTCCAGATTCTTGGGCATTTTCTCCAGAGGCATGGACAGGCCATGGGCTGTTACAGGTCTGTGCTGATTCTGCAGCACGGGGGTAAGGAGAAAACGGTGGACTGAAGGAACCATACAGGGAAAGGGAGAGGCAGTTCCCCTCCTGCCCTCCCCCCACCGCACAGAGCAGCAGCCACAGGAGTGGGAACAATAGGGATCACACCGCTGGGGATATTTTGGAAGGACACTCCCTGTCTCTCTGGGCAACAAGAGGGAGCTGGACATCTTCTCAGGTGGCAAATAGTAGCAGAATAGATCTGGGACAGTAATACAGGCCCCATGAGCCAAGGGTATACCTGAGGTGGTACCGGCCTGGGACGAGCACAGTGGGACAGAGAATCGAAGACTCGGGTGTAGAGATGGCATATTCTGAGGGTGGGACTGTGCTAGAAGATTGCTCTATTGAGCCTAAGATGCACCAGGCCCTAAGGGGATCATAGTTGAGACGAAGGCAGGCAGGCCCAAGCTGGAACTCCAAGCCGAGTGTGAGTTCTAACTGCACCCGCCCGAACACAGAGTGTAGGGGAGACAGAAACACCAGCTCTTGACGCCAGCACAGACCAGGGCTGAGTCACAGTTTCTGTGAACTCAAACAGGGCCTGGTCCGCAGGGGAATATAGCAAAGACAGAATCACAAATTCTACAGAAATATAAGTGTCAGCAACATCAATCAGGGGCAGGGCTGGAATTGAGTGAACTGCCCCAGCTTCCATTAACCACCGGAGGTTGTCAGGCCTTAGCTTCCCCTGATGGATGGTAGCAGAGTGCAGATGCCTGGCCAAGGATACATAAGATCTGTCTGTGACTCAGGCAGGCTCAAACCACTGGAGCATCTGCTCATAGGAGGGAACTGAGTCATAGCCCTGTGAGGTTACCAGTGACTGGGTGTGACAGAGGTGCAAGGTAGGGAAGGAGGCATCAACCGTCCCAGACTAATTCATTTGCTTGATGAGTCCGTCTGACTCCACGGAGCACCAGAGCAAGTCATATTCAAGCTGCCAGCAGACCCCTGCTATCTAGTTGACAGAGACCTTTTGAACTCTCCCACTTGAGACAGGGTGCTGACTGGGACAAGTGATTTGGATCTCTTGAACTGGGCCAATCACCCGAGGACTATCCAAAGTGGTACCCTGGGTGTGTGGTTGTGGGAAGGTTTGAATTTCCTTTTCCAGTTGTTGCCCATGGGGGGTGGAGTGACTTAATTGCTGGTATTTCTTCACAGCAGAAACTTCAACCCAGAGTAATTGATTCACTACGGTAGGACAGAGACCAGCTGAAAACAAGACAGAGCCCCTTAGAACCACCACACCAAGTAAGTCATCAGTGTCTCAGGCCATAGCACTGTGTGAGTCCTTTGCAAAGCTCTAGGGGAAAAGGTACAGACACCAGTCACAGCTCTTGGGCAAAGGTCTGGTTAATCACTACTCCAGGAGCACCCCCAACCCAACTTCCCCTTATCTGCTCATCTAGCCAAACGGTGTAAAATAATCATGGGGTGGAATCAGCGGAAAAAACTCTGGTAACATGAATAACCAGAGTAGATCAACTCCTGCAAGGAACGATACAGAAGACACAACTGAAGATCCCATACATAGACAAATGGCTGAGAATTCATAAATCCATTTCAGAATTTGGATTGCAAATAAGATTAATAGAATGGAGGTAAAGTTGAAATTAGAAATTAAAGGAGTTAATTCAAAAGTTGTCTCAAGACTTCAATGAATTCAAAGACAAAAATCGCCAAAGATTTTGACACATTGACACAAGAATTTGTAGCCCTCAAAGATCTGAATAATACAGCAGAATCTCTCAGTAACAGAATGGAGCAAGCAGAAGAAAGAATTTCTGACATTGAAGACAAAGCTTTTGAATGCTCCTCAAGTGCTCAAAGAGGAAGAGAAATGGAGAGCAAAAATGGGTTATTCTTGCAGAGAGCGCTAGGATAACTTGAAGAAAACTAATATTCACCTTATAGGTGACGAAGTTGCTTCACAAAGCACAGAGGCCCTTCTTCATGAGATTATGAAGGAGAACTTTCCAGACATGTCAAGGATTCTGAAATTCAGATAGCAGACAGTTTCAGAACCCCGGCACGACTCAACCTGAATAAGACAACCTCGAGACACATCATAATTAACTTCACTAAAGTTAATATGAAGGAGAAAATTCTGAAAGCAGACAGACGTAAGAAAAACATAACCTACAAAGGGAAAAATATTAGAATAACCGCAAATCTCTCTGCTGAAACGTTTCAAGCTAGAAGAGGGTGGTCATCAAATTTTAATCTCCTAAAACAAAATAACTTTCAACCCAGGATCCTGTATCCAGCAAAACTGAGTTTCATTCATGATGGAGAAATTAAATACTTTAATGACATTCACATGTTGAAGAAACTTGCCATAACCAAACCAGATCATCAGGATATACTCAGACCTATCCTCCATAATGACCAGCACAATCCTCTACCACAAAAGTAAACTAACTCAGAAACTTTTGATCAAATTCCAACTTCCACAGTGGCAACAGGATTAAAAATGTCCACTGGGAGCGGCGCCTGTGGCTCAGTCGGTAAGGCGCCGGCCCCATATACCGACGGTGGCGGGTTCGAGCCCGGCCCCAGCCAAACTGCAACCAAAAAATAGCTGGGCGTTGCGTTGTGGCGGGCGCCTGTAGTCCCAGCTACTCGGGAGGCTGAGGCAAGAGAATCGCTTAAGCCCAGGAGTTGTAGGTTGCTGTGAGCTGTGTGAGGCCACGGCACTCTACCGAGGGCCATAAAGTGAGACTCCGTCTCTACAAAAAAGAAAAAAAATAATGTCCACTGGACTTTTGAAAAACTCGATACCCAAAATGTTACCAGGCGTTATCAATATTCTCCATTAATGTGAATGGCTTAAACTGTCCTCTAAAGAGGCACAGGTTGGCTGACGGAATACAAAAACTCAGGCCAGATATCTGCTGCATACAAGAATCTCATCTTACCTTAAAAGATATAGACTCAGGGTGAAGGGATGGTCATCTATATTTCAGGCAAATGGTAATCAGAAAAAAGCAGGTGTTACAATTTTATTTGGCAATATAATAGGCTTTAAACCAATAAAAGTAAGGAAAGATAAGGATGGTCACTTCATATTTGTTGAAGGTGACATTCAATACGATGAAATTTCAATTATTAACATTTATGCACCCAACAGAATGCTCCTCAACGTATAAAAGAAACTCTAACAGACATGAGCAACTTGATTTCCTCCAGCTCCATAATAGTCAGAGATTTTAACACTCCTTTGGCAGTGTTGGCTAGATCTTCCAATAAGAAGGTAAGCAAAGAAATTTTAGAATTAAACTTAACCATTCAACGTTTGGATTTAACACATCTACAGAACATTTCATCCTAACAAAACTGAATACACATTCTTCTCATCAGCCCATGGAACATACTCCAAAATTGATCACATCTTAGGTCACAAGTCTAACCTTCGTAAATTTAAAAGACTAGAAATTATTCCTTGCATCATGGAATAAAAGTCGAACTCAATAACAACAGGAATCTGCATACTCATACAAAAACGTGGAAGCTAAATAATCTTATGCTGAATGATAGCTGGGTCAGAGATGAGATTAAGAAGGAAATTACCAAATTTTTGGAACAAAACAATAATTAAGACACACAAAGGCTGTCCTAACAGGGAAATTTATAGCACTGCAAGCCTTCCTCAAGAGAACGGAAAGAGAGGAAGTTAACAATGTAATGGGACATCTCAAGCAACTGGAAAAGGAAAAACATTCCAATACCAAACCCAGCAGAAGAAAAGAAATAACCACAATTAGAGCAGAATTAAATGAAATTGAAAACAAAAGAATTATACAACAGATCAATGAATCAAAAAGCTGCTTTTTTGAAAAGGTCAACAAAATAGATAAACCTTTGGCTAACCTAACCAGGAAAAAAAGAGTAAAATCTCTAATTTCATCAATCAGAAATGACAAAGATGAAATAACCACAGACTCCTCAGAAATTAAAAAAATCCTTAATAAATATTACAATAAACTTTATTCTCAGAAATATGAAAATCTGAAGGAAATTGACCAATACTTGGAAGCACACCACCTTCCAAGACTTAGCCAGAATCAAGTGGAAATGTTGAACAGGCCTATATCAAGTTCTGAAATAGCATCAACTATACAAAATCTCCCTAAAAAAAAAAAAAAAAAGCCCAGGACCAGATGGCTTCACAGCAGAATTCTACCAAACCTTTAAAGAGGAACAGTACCTATATTATTCTATCTTTTCCAAAATATAGAAAAAGAAGGAACACTACCCTACACATTCTATGAAGCAAACATCACCTTGATCCCTTAACCAGGAAAAGACCCAACAGAAAATGAAAATTATGGACCAATATCACTAATGAATATTGATGCGAAAATACTCAACAAGATCCTAACAAACAGAATCTAGCAACACATCAAACAAATTATACACCATGACCAAGTGGGTTTTATCCCAGGGTCTCAAGCTGGTTCAATATATGTAAATCTATAAATATCATTCAGCACATAAACAAATTAAAAAACAAAAACCATATGATTCTCTCCATTGATGCAGAAAAAGCTTTTGATAATATCCAGCATCGCTTCATGATCACAGCACTTAAGAAAATTGGTATAGAAGGGACATTTCTTAAACTAATAGAGGCCATCTACAGCAAACCCACAGCCAACATTTTATTGAATGGAGTTAAATCGAAATCATTTCTACTCATATCAGGAACCAGGCAAGGTTGCCTATTGTCTCCACTGCTCTTTTACATTGTAATGGAAGTCTAAGTCATCGCAATTAGGGAAGAAAAGGTGATCATGGGTATCCATATAGGATCAGAAGAGATGAAACTTGTCACTCTTCACAGATGATATGATTGTATACCTGGAAAACACCAGGGATTCTACTACAAAACACGTAGAAGTCATCAAGGAATACAGCAGCGTCTCAGGTTACAAAATCAACACTCATAAATCGGTAGCCTTTATATACACCAACAATAGTCAAGCTGAAAAAATAGTCAAAGACTCTATTCCTTTCACAGTAGTGCCAAAGAAGATGAAATATTTGAGAGTTTACCTAACAAAGGACGTGAAAGATCTCTATAAAGAGAACTATGAAACTCTAGGAAAAGAAATAGCTGAAGATGTTAACAAATGGAAAAGCATACCATGCTCATGGCTGGGAAGAATCAACATTGTTAAACTGTCCATACTACCCAAAACAATATACATTTGTAATGCAATCCCTATTAAACCTCCACTGTCATACTTTAAAGATCTCAAAAAAAAAATACTTCATTTTATATGGAAACAGAAAAAACCTCGAAAAGCCAAGACATTACTCAGAAATAAAAACAAAGCAGGAGGAATTACCCTACCACATCTCAGACGATACTATAAATCGATAGTGATCAAAACAGCATGGTATTGGGACAAAAATAGAGGGGTAGATGTATGGAACAGAATAGAGAACCAAGAGCTGAACCCAGCCACTTACTGTTCTTTGAAATTTGACAAACCAATTAAAAACATTCAGTGGGGAAATATTCCCTATTTGACAAATGGTGCTGGGTGAACTGGCTGGCAATCTGTAGAAGACTGAAACTGGACCCACACCTTTCACCATTAACTAAGTCTCTCACTGGATTAAAGATTTAAACTTAAGACATGAAACTGTAAGAATACTAGAAGAAAGAAAAAGAAAAGAATACTAGAGAAAGTGCAGAGAAAACTCTGGAAGAAATCGGCCTGTGTGAATATTTTATGAAGACCCCCGGGCAATTGAAGCAATATCAAAAATACACTATTGAGACCTGATCAAACTAAAAAGCTTCTGCACAGCCAAGAACACAGTAAGTAAAGCAAGCAGACAGCCCTCAGATGGAAGAAGATATTTCCAGTTTATGTCTCTGACAAAGGTTTAATAACCAGAATCCACAGAGAACTCAAACGTATTAGCAAGAAAAGAACAAGTGATCCCATTTCAGGGTAGGCAAGGGACTTGAAGAGAAACTTCTCTAAAGAAGACAGGCGCACGGACTACAGACATATGAAAAAATGCTCATCATCCTTAATCATTAGAGAAATGTAAATCAAAACTACTTTGAGATATCATCTAACTCCAGTAAGATTAGCCCATATCACAAAATCCCAAGACCAGAGATGTTGGCATGGATGTGGAGAAAAGGGAACACTTCTACACTGCTGGTGGGAATCAAACTAATACATTCCTTTTGGAAAGATGTTTGGAGAACACTCAGAGATCTAAAAATAGACCTGCCATTCAATCCTATAATTCCTCTACTAGGTATATATCCAGAAGACCAAAAATCACATTATAACAAAGATATATGTACCAGAGCATTTACTGAAGCCCAATTCATAATTGCTAAGTCATGGAAGAAGCCCAAGTGCCCATCAACCCATGAATGGGTCAATAAATTGTGGTATATGTACACCATGGAATATTATGCAGCCTTAGGGAAAGATGGAGACTTTACCTCTTACATGTTTACATGGATGGAGCTGGAACATATTCTTCTTAGCAAAGTATCTCATGAATGGAAGACAAAGTATGTAATGTACTCAGTCTTACTATGAAACCATATAGCTTTCATAACCCAATTATAGCCCAAATAGAAAGGGAGAGGGTGAGGAGGGGAGGAGGGAGGATGAGTGGAGGAAGAGTAATGCACACCTATAGTGCATCTTACAAGGGTACGTGTGAAATTTACTAGGTGGTAGAATATAAATGTCTTAACACAATAACTAAGAAAATGCTGTGAAGGCTATGTTAACCAGTTTGATGAAAACAATTCGGATTGTATATAGAACCAGCACATTGTACCTCATGATTGCATTAATGTACCCAGCTATGATTTAATAAAAAATTAATTAATTAATAAATAAATAATCCCTAACTTTGTGGCTGCCATGTGGTGGTTCATACCTCTAATTCCAGTGCTTTGGGGCGGCGCCTGTGGCTCAAAGAAGAAGGGCGCCGGCGCCATATGCCAGAGGTGGTGGGTTCAAACCCAGCTCGGCCAAAAACTGCAAACAAACAAACAAACAAAAAAAAAAACAGTCCAGTGCTTTGGGAGTTCAAGGAGGGAGGCTGCTTGAGGCCAGGCATTTCAGACAAGCCTGAGCAACATAGTGAGATTCCCACCTCTAAAATAAATACATACATAAATAAATGGCACATGGCTGTAGTGGCATCTACTTGGGAGGCCAGGGCAGAAGAATGAATTGATCCTAGGAGTTCAAGGTTTTGCAGTAAGTTATGATACTGCCACTGCGCTTCAGCCTGTGCAACAGAGTGAGACAGTGCCTCTCTAAAAAAAATAAATTAATAAATCTCTGTCATATAACGTGAAACAAAGTAAGATTCCTTAAAAATAATTTTTCCCTTAAGAGAGCTAGTTGCCTTAAGTTCTAAACAGAATAAAAAGCAAAAACAAAAGAGTACACCCAATCTCAAAAACTTTCAAGAGAAGGTTTACAAGGACTCCAACTCTTTGTCATTATGGTATAAAAGAGATATTTGTCATTTGTTCCTGGTTCCTGCCACTTTGAATTCCAAAGTGATAAGACATTATTCATAATGAGCCCCTAAGTTTCAGCCCTACTCACTGACCTCTGGGAAGTGGGGAAGAAGGGATAGAGATTAAACTCTATAAAAACTATTGATATCTGATGAGTTTCTGTTTTGGTGAACCATGTGGACAGAAGCTCTTGCATTCCTTTTTCAGTTTGGTGAAATATGGGGACTTCTGGACATCACCCTAAGATTGGCAGTTCATTTGAATCCTTTGTAATAAACTGGCAAATGAAAGTAAAATGTTTCCCTGAGTTGTGTGAGCTATTCTACCAAATTATCAAACCAAAGGAGGTGATCATGGGAACCTCCAATTTATAGCTGGAGGCTCAGTCTTGCAACTGGCACCTGAAGTAGGGGCAGTTTTGTGGGACTGAGCCCTTAATTTGATGCATCTGACACTATATCCAAATGAACAGAGTCAGAACTGAATTAAACTATAGGACACATTAGTTCAGGCATCCTCAAACTGTGGCCCGTGGGCCACATGGAGCGATGTGAATTGTATTTGTTCCTGTTTTGTTTTTTACTTCAAAATAAGATATGTGCAATGTGCATAGGAATTTGTTCATAGTTTTATTTTTTAAACTATAGTCCGGCCCTTCAATGGTCTGAGGGACAGTGAATTGGCCCCCAGTTGAAAAAGTTTGAGGACACCTGCATTAGTTGGTGTCTGCAGAGAACTGGAGAATTTCTTGGTATAGAAAAGGTGTCATAAGTGTTGTGTGAGTATACAGAAGCATGTGTTTTCATTTCTTTTCCTTCACTCTCTTAAAATCACTACTCTCTTGAACTGACGAACTAATTATCAGTAGTACTACTTTAGGTAAATCCAAATACAGACAACATTTGAAAATCACTTCTTATATTGCCAATGATTCTTTTTGTTAGAAAATAAATTTAAAATTCCACAAATTACTAACATGTATCAATTAATAATTACTCTCCTTTCTACCAAAAGCTGGCATTCTTTCAGAATGTAGTGCATTCTTCCTTTGTAACACTTGTCTTTATTGTTCTGTGTAACTAAAACTTCTCTAGAAAAGTTGTAATTCCCATACCTTGGTTCACAAAATTTTTAGCAACTAACAGAAGCTGAAGCAGGAGCTCAGATGACAAATTCATTGTGTTGTTAGTGATAAAAACCATGCAAACAAAGCACAAGTGGTAGGCTGGGTGCAGTGGCTCACATCTGTAATTCTAACAATCTAGGAGGATCGCTTGAGCCTAGGAGGTTTAAGTTGGCATAAGCTAGAATGAGACTGTCTAAAAAACAAACAAACAAAAAAACATAAAAAACAAAGCACACAGGCTTGGTGCCTGTGGCTCAAGCAGCTAAGACACCAACCACATACACCTGAGCTGGGGGGTTTGAACCCAGCCAGGATCCGCCACACAACAATGATGGCTGCAACCAAAAAACTAGCCAGGTGTTGTGGCAGGCGCCTGTAGTCTCAGCTACTTGGGAGGCAGAGGCAGGAGAATCGCTTGAACCCAGGAGCTGGAGGTTGCTGTGAGCTGTGATGCCATAGCAATCAACCCAAGGTGACAGCTTGAGGCTCTGTCTCAAAAAAAAAAAAAAAAGCACAACTGGTATCAGACTTAGTAATTTAAAAAAATTTAAATATATACAAGTTGCCTATTTTCCCACACTTTACTAATCTATTCTTTCAGCATTAGTTAGCATTCCTAAGAATCTTCATTCACTTGTTCATAGGTTCCACTTCAGAGCTATAAATGGGCATCCAATAGAGGAAGGAGGTACCACAGACAACTGGAATTGAAACATCCTTGAGGTTAATATATACACAATACCTCCAAATGAACCAATCACTTGGATGAAGTAATACTATGAATCTCAATGTGAGGGAAAAAATGTGTTGTTTTAGTTACATATACTTTTATTTCTTTGTAAGTTCTTCAGGGAATTCAATTCAAATTATAGCAACACATAGAGCTTTAGGTTAAGATTTTAGGAATTACTGTTCACTAAGTGGAAGTACATCATCTTATTATGATAAATTTCAGTTTTTTATATCAAAGTTAGAGTCTGTTAAAGTCCTGTCAACAAATGCCAAATAGATAGGTAATTTGCCCCTCATAAGACAGTTCACAAAGCCAAGCAACAACACAAAAACTCCACTCTTAAATTAAAAAAAAATACCACTTGAACAAGCCAACAATCAAAATAAACATAACCTAATAGTTTTATAAAGTTTTCAACTACCATACAGCTAAAGAACTAAAATGATACTATATTCCAATACAAACCTCCAAAAAAAAAATCCATTTCCAAGTATGGCTGTGAAGATTAGAGAAGCAATTATGCAATTTAACAATACATAGGTCAAAGAATTAGTCATTAACTAAAGTTACCATCCCTAACAACAAATACACAGACTATTTATTTATTTTCTATTTTTCTTTTTTAAAACAGAGTAGTCTTACTTTGTTGGCCTAAGTAGAGTGCTGTGGCGTCACAGCTCACAGCAACCTCAAGCTCTTGGGCTCAAGTGATCCTCCTGCCTCAGCCTCCCAAGTAGCTGGGACTACAGGCACCCACCACAACATCTGACTATTTTTTAGAGACAAGGTCTCACTCTTGCTCAGGCTGGTCTCAAACTCCTGAGCTCAAACAATCTACTTGCCTAAGCCTCCCAGAATGCTAGGATTACAGGCATGAACCGCTGCACCCCGCCTATCCCAGGCAATTTATATTACTCCTTTCTATTCAAAGAACTTTGCTCCAAATATTTTGGGATATTAAATAATGATCACTGCTATTTGTTTTTTCTTAGAACTCTAAGAATGATTTCAGCATAAACAAGAAATGTAGTCTAATGCTTTTAACAAGGAACTATATACATAACCCTGGTCCTTTTTCAGAATTGTATTAAAATGGGAGATAATATAACGCATTCATACACAGATGAGATATTCTAGGAAGAGAGAGAACACTGATGGAAAAAATTACAGAAGCAAAACAATGATTACTAAGCCTCTAATAAATGCTTAAATCTGTCCTTGCTGCTGGAAAACTAAGATGATATAAGACATGCAACGAATTTAAGGATTATATGGAAACTATATTGAAAATCACATGGGAAAATACCACAGAGACAATTAAATTAAAAATCCTTTAGAAACAATATTATTTTATAATAGAGCCTGCCATGATAAAAATATTATGCAAGGCTCGGCACCTGTAGCTCAGTGGCTAGGGCGCCAGCCACATGTATTGGGGCTGGAGGGTTCAAAACTGGCCTGGGCTTGCCAAACAACAATGACAACTACAACAAAAAAATAGCCAGGCCTTGTGGGAGGCGCCTGTAGTCCCAGCTACCTGGGAAGATGAGGTAAGAGAATGGCTTAAGCCCAAGAGTTGGAGGTTGCTGTGAGCTGTGACTTCACAGCACCCTACCGAGAGCAATTTAGTGACTCTGTCTCAAAAAAAAAAAAAAAACTATGCAAAGTAATGTTGATGTATCTTATGATACAACAGCAATGCCCTTCTAAGCTGTTAAGTATAAAATAATGCCATGTACAGCTTTTATTAGATTACCCACAGTGGGATTTAAATAGGATCGACATTAGACAAAAAGAAAAGCCAGAAATTTGAAAAAAACATCTCTGTCTCACTTTCGTTTTTCCCTCCTCTCTACTAACCCATTTCCATTTTTGGATTTTCAGTATCCCTATATTCTGTAATTCACCACCTTACAAAAGGAAACCATTTACATATTAATCATTTACATTAATCTTCATTATCTCCAGAGTTCCCTTCTTTCTGTTATTTCCTATGTTCTACCACATTCTCTTGTGTCTTTAAAAAAGCTGAGAATATAGTCTGCGCCCGTGGCTCAATGGGTAGAGCTCAGTTGGTATATGTTGACATATACCAATACTGGTAGGTTTGAACCCAGCCAGGGCCAGCTAAACAACAATGACAACTGTAACAAAAAAAAAATAGCCAGGCGTTGTGTCAGACGCCTATAGTCCCAGCTATTTGGGAGGCTGAAGCAAGAGAATCACTTAAACCCAGGAGTTGGAGGTTGCTGTGAGCTGTGACACCATAGCACTCTTCCGAGGGCGACATAGTGACACTGTCTCTAAAAAAGAAAAACAGCTGAGAATTTGAAAGTAAAATTACTCAAATGCACATTTGCTTTTTAACTTTTTTTTTTATCTAATTATAAGGGCCTTTTTTCATCTGTGTATTTTTATACCATTTCCTGTCCTAAAATAAGAAGTAATATGAGATCAGACAATTAAGTCCAAGAATCCTAGAAAAATGCTGTGAAGGGTAGACGAGGTGCTGGTTTTGAGGCACAGCTTCCCAAGGGGTGTACTGTGATGATGACTCTGGTGATATTCAACAATAAAGTATGTTAAAACACTTTTTGAAGGGACAAGTTCACAAACTTAATTGTCTGACCTCGTATACTAAAACATATAATACACAAAGAAATTCATTCCACTAAGTTATCAAAAATATTCAAGCAGGGGCTCATGCCAGTAATCCTAGCACTCTGGGAGGCCAAGGCAAGGAAGGCATTTGAGACCAGCCTAAGCAACATAGTGAGACTGTCTCTACAGAAAACAGAAAAATTAGCAGGGTGTGGTGGTGCACAGCCATAGTCCCCACTATTAGAGAGGCTGAGGCAAGAGGACTCCTTGAGCCCAGGATTTTGAGGTTGCAGTGAGCTATCTTAAGGCCACTGAACTTTAGCCAAAGCAACAGTGACACTCTGTCTCTGTCCTAAAAGCAGTTAGCCATTTGCACAATAATCAAAGAAAATTTCTGAAACCATAACACAAATTTATTAAAAGAATATTTTCTAAGAGCCAGGAGTTGTGGGGACACTTGTACCAGCTACTTGGGAGGCTGAGGCAAGAGAATTACTTAAGCCCAAGACTTTGAGGTTGCTGTGAACTGTGAAGCCACGGCACTACTGTGGGCAACAAAGTAAGACTCGGTCTCAAAAAAAAAGAATATTTTCTTTGTATTAGAAATGTTTAAAGTTACTTCTATCCTAGAATTTATACCTCTTTTTAAGAATACAATAATTTAAATGCCATAGATTCGGAATAACAAAATATTTGAGGGCCGGGCACAGTGGCTCACGCCTGTAATCCCAGCACTCTGGGAGCCGAGGCGGGTGGATTAGCCTCCTGGTACATGCCTTACAGGTTGGACACCAACCCAAGCTGTAGTCCCAGCTACTCAGGAGGCTGTGACAAAAGGATCACTTGAGCCCAGGAGTCTATGGGATTGCAGTGAGCTAGACTGATGCCACAGCACTCCAGCCTGAACAAGTGAGACTTCATCTAAAAAAGAAAAAAAGAACATAAGCTCTAGTGTTCAATAACACAACAGGGTGACTATAGATAACAATATATAATACATGTATTATTTCAAAATAGTGAGAAGATCTGAAATATTCCCAAAGAAATGATATATATTTAAGGTGACTGATATCCTAAATACCCTAAATTAATCATTGTACATTTTATGCATGTATCAAAATATTACATGCACCCCATAGATAGGTGCAAATATTACACAGAGTGTTCATGAAGTTTGTGTGCAATTTTAAACTGCATACTATTTTAAATTACAAATGATATCAATTTAAAAAAAAAAAGGAAGTTGGCAGGGGGACTATTTTCTTTAAAAGCATTCATGTTGGGGCGGGGCCTGTGGCTCAAAGGAGTACGGCGCCGGACCCATATACTGGAGGTGGCAGGTTCAAACCTGGTCCCTGCCAAACACTGCAAAAAAAAAAAGTAAAAAGCATTGATGTCAAAGAAGGCAAAAAAGAACTGTTGAAAAGTTGTATATTAAAGGAAATAAAAAATGACAATTAATTGAAAAACTGATTTAGAGTAGATCCTATGTTGAATTGGGGAAAAATAAAGAGAATTTTATTTGGTCAATTAAAATTGAAATGTGGGAAGGAGATAAGAATTTTACAACAACTTTAAATTTTCTGAAGTTGGTAACTGTACCCCTATTTTAAAGAAATATGCGGTGAAGTATTTAGAGGTAAGTGAACATTGCTCTCAAATGGTTTGGAAATTCAAAGGATTCAGAACAAAAAAGTAGGTGAATGTCAATAAAAGGATAAAAGCTATAGGGGTATCAATTCTTCTTGCAACTTTTCTGCAAGTTTGAAATTATATACAAATAAACAGTTAAAATTGTGCTCAATTAGCTAGAAGCTACATATGAAATTCTAATTGCACTGAAGAACACAATAAATTATTAACATACAACTCCTCCAAAAGTAATTTTTAAAAACGTACAAAATGTAGAAGTATCCTTGAAAAATTGTCAGCACAGGACGCTTAAACTGTGAATGATGTCAGATCAGTGCCTTTCATGAAACTAGAAAAACGTAATAGGATCTGTTACAGTAGGACATTCTGTATCTTGGTCACTAATTTTGATTAGGATTCAGTACTGGGCCAGGGGTCAGATAAACCTAGTACACATCTCTTCCACAGGGAAAAACCAAAATAGCAAACATATATTTACACTTTATATTGATCACCTAAGACAGAATTGCTAGGGTCCAACAGAGAAGCTCATTGTAGAGTCCCAAAAGCTTCCAAGCCCTGAGAGGCTGCAGCACTGTACCAGAAGTCTGCAACCTGCCCTGAGGGCAATTCTACAGCCTCTAGGCCTTACTTCTGGGTCAGGAAGACAGAGGGGCCCTTGAGACAAAGAAAACCAGAACACACACTTTTATGAGTCTGAGAGATCACCCCTCAGGGAGCTGCAGCACAGCTTCTAGCAAAGACACAAAGACTGCTTGGCTCTGCAAGGAAGGAGTGTAAATCTATCCAACAGCCAGCGATCTTGGTATTCTGGGTCACATGTGGAGAGTGGTCCATCTCCTCCCCTTTTACCTACTGCTGCAAAAGTAGTTGTGGCTGCCCTCATTGGAAGTTGGCATAGATGTGCCTGATGACAGTGTAGGGATAGACAGGGGCAACTGCATACCCACTGATAGTATAGCCACTAGACCTAGGCTTATGTGAAAGGTGGGGCATTCCAGCCTCCTGCATGAAGAACCAGTGTCCCTAAAGTGTCCCTGCAGCTGAGAGCAGGAGAAATGGGGAATTTTGAATTTCGGGCTTGGGAAAGAAACTTTCTACCACAGCCATTTCAGTTGGTGAAATCTGGGCCTGACATCTTTTATGATTTTTGGCTACACTGCCGCCTGGAGATGGATAGTGGTCTCTGACTAATCTGAGCTTCCCAATCACCAGGACAGAGCTTGACAGGGAAATGGATCACAGATCATAATTCTATATAATGATGCTAAAACACTGGGGCAGCCACTTCCCCCCTACCCAGTAGAAACCTCAGTGCATTCCACCAGGAGATCCTTTCTACCCCTATCAGGGGTTGATGCTTGAACCCACCCTTGGGGGATTCTAAGCATAGCCAGTACCGCTCTGCCCAGCTTTTGTCCCATCCTCTAGAACAGAGCAGGGAGCAAAGCCCACTGTGCATTACACAGATCAGTTTGTTACTGGCAGCAATGAGAGCTTCTCCCAGTTAAATAAAAAAAAAAAAAAGACCATCCATAAACTTGATTGCTACTGTAGTAGCTAGCTTTTACATATAACTGCCACTTACTGGCCTGGAGGTCAAACTGCAAAACTCAATACAAAACCTGAGACCCAAGCACACTGCGCTTAAGATCAAGACAATCTCTTGAGATTTCTGCTGGCCTTTTAGCAAGCTGTGAGCTTGCTCACATGGCCAAAACAATACTAGTACAACTAGCATTTGAAAAAGCCACCAAACTAAGGCAATTTATAACCCAGAATTCATACAGTCTTTGACAATGAAAGCACCAGAAGTAAAACCAAATAACCATATACAACATATACAGGGTGGCCATAAGTTCATGTGCAATTTAAAATAGTGTATTGCACATGAACTTTATGGCTACCTTGTATAACAGTCACATCCTCAAGGGGGAAAAAAGTCCCATCCAAACAAAAGTAAATTTAAAAAAATAAGAAAAAGAGATAGTTTCTCTATATTAGAGGAAAAAATGTAAAAATCATGGCAATATGGGTGGCGCCTGTGGCTCAGTGAGTAGGGTGCTGGCCCCATATACAGAGGGTGGCAGGTTCAAACCCAGCCCCAGCTGAACTGCAACCAAAAAATAGCAGGGCGTTGTGACGGGCACCTGTAGTCCCAGCTGCTCGGGAGGCTGAGGCAAGAGAATCGCGGAAGCCCAAGAGCTAGAGGTTGCTGTGAATCCTGTGACATCAGGGCACTCTACCGAAGGCGGTAAAGTGAGACTCTGTCTCTACAAAAAAAAAATAATAATAATTATGGCAGTTTGAAAAATCAAGGTGTTATAATACCCACAAAAGATCACACTAGCTCCCTAGTAATGAATCCTAACCAAAATGAAAATATTCAAATATCAGATAAAGTATTTAAAATATGAATTGTAAAGAAGCTCAGTAGCTCCAAGAGAAATCTAAAAACCAATGCAAAGAAATCAATGCAGTATATAAAGAACTTTACTAAACAAATAAGATATTTAAAAAAACAAAACAAAACAAAAACCTAACAACTTAGCTGGGTATTGTGGTAGGCATCAATAGTCTTGGCTACTTGGGAGGCTAAGGCAAGAATATTGCTTGAGCCCAGGAATTTGAGGTTACTGTACATACGATGCCACAGCACTCTAGCCTGGGGCAACAGAGTAAGACTGTCTCAAAAAAAATAAAAATAAAAATAAAGAAGGAAAAGAGAAGAGAAAGAAAAAAGAAAAACCTAATAACTGCTGGAAATGACAAATGTATTGAAGGAATTACAAAATAAAGTCGAAATCTGCAACACTAGATTATACCAAGAAAGAAAGAATCTGAGAACATGAAAACATCTTTTGAATTAATCCAGTCAGACAAAAATAAAGAAAAAAGAATTTTTTAAGAAAGACCAAAGCCTTGGAGAACTATGGTATTATATAAGGTATCTGAACCCACTAATCATATATATTCCTGAAGGAAAACAAAAACCAAAAAGTTTGGAAAATCTATTTAAGAAAATAATTGAGGAAAACTTCCCTGGTCCTTATTACAGATTTACAAACCCAGATATAAGAAGTTCAGAGAACCCAAGGGAAATACGCTGCAAGAATGATATTCTCAGATATGTTGTCATTAGACTAAAGTCAACATGAAAGAAAAACCTAAAATCAACAAAAGAAAGTGTCCATCACATTTAAAGGAAATACCATCAGACTAATAATGGGCTTCCTAGCAGAAAACTTATAAGCCAGAAGAGATTGGGGTCCTATTTTAAGATATCTGAAAGAAACTGTCACACACAAATTTTGTATCCTCCTAGAATAAGCTTCATAATAAGTGAAGAAGAAATAGTTCTTCCTAGATAAGCAAATGCACAGGGAATTTGTCACCACTAAACCAGCTCTACAAGAAATGCTTATAAGTTTTAAACATGAAAATTTAAAAAAAATCAAAATTTTAGATTTCTCTTTGGGCTATTGAGCTTCTTTATGAATCATATTTTAAATACTTTATCTGACATTTGAATATTTTTATTTTGGTTAGGATTCATTACTAGGGAGCTAGTGTGATCTTTTTTGGGGGTATTGTAACACCTTGATTTTTCATACTCACCATTCTTATAACACACAAAAGTATAGAATTCACAAGTCCTACCAAATAATAAATGAGGCCACAAAGCAACCAGATAACAAGACTATAAAAGGAACAATATCTCACATATCAATATTAACTATGAATGTAAATGTATTAAATGTCCCACTCAACAGACTGGAGGAATGATTATAAAAACATGATCAAACTATATGCTGATTACAAGAAACCCACCTAACTATCAAACACACTCATATAATGAAGGCAAATGGGTGGAAGCATATTCCATCCAAATAGAAACCGAAAGCGAGCAGGAAGTTGATATACTTATGCCAGATAAAACAAAATTTAAAATAACAACAGTAAAAATAGAAAAGGTCCTTATACAATGTAAAGAGATCAATTCAATGAATAGACATAACAATCCTAAATAAATATACACCCAACTTCATAAACCAAACATCAGTATACCTAAGAAAAAGAGAATGACAGTAATACAATTATAGTGGGGGACTTCAAACCCCATTGACAGCACTAGACAAACCATCATGACAGAAACCCAACAAAGAAATACTGGACTTAAGTTGGACCTCAGGCCAAATGAACCCAATATACAATCACAGAACCCAACCACAAAATATACTTTTCATCAGGACATGAAACATTTTCCAAGATAGACCATATGTTAGGCCACAAAACAATTCCAAATACACTTAAACAATTGAATCATATCAAGTATTTTCTCCAACCACAGTGTAAAATTGGAAATCAATTCCAAGAGAAACTCTTGAAACTATATAAACACATGGAAATTATGCAATTTGATCCTAATCAATTTCTGGGCCAATAATAAAATTAAGATGGAAATTACAAATATTTCTAAAACAAAAGAAAGGGAGATACAACATACCAAAACCTCTGGGAAACAGTAACAGCATTAGTAAAAGAAAATTTTAAAGACTTAAATGCCTGCATTAAAAAAAATAGAAACATGATAAATCACCAACCTAAAGCCACACCTCAAGGAACTAGAAAAGTAAGAACAAACGAAACCTAAAGTTAACAGAAGAAACATTTTGCAAAGATCAGAGCACAACCAAATGACAGTGAAACCAAAAAATCAACATGAAGGGTCAACAAAATTACAAGTTGTTATTCAATACATGCAGAAAAAGGATTTGACAAAATAATTTCATGATAAAATCCTCAAAAAACTAGGCATAGAAGGAAAATACATCAAAATAATAAAAGCTGTATACAATAAACCCAAAGCCAACATCATACTGGTGAGGGAAAAATGGAAAGCATTCCCTTAAGAACTGGAACAAGACAAGAATGCTCACTTTTACCATGTCTCTTTAAAATAGTATTGGAAGTCTAACTCATCAAAAGTACTCGCTATTGCAGAAGCACAGTTGGTTAGAGAATGAATATAGCCATTCCTTTTAGCATTTACTTCTGACTCAATATTTCAAAAAGTGGTTAGGGCTTGGTCTGATCTTGGAGTGAGTGAGCTGAAGGGATTATCTCTAAACTCAGTAATGTATAACAAGAAATGCTGGAGGGTAGATAAACGCCAATCTTCTTACAGTTACTGTTCCAGCTATGAAGTAACAGCAATTGGTGCTACAGATAAATAGGGAAGGAAGTTAATAAGAATCCACCTGCACATTCTAAAGTAAATAATAGGTCTATATAAATCCGCCCTTATGTGAGGATGAATTAAACAGAAAAAAAAGGCTGTACAAAAATTATGTCATTAAAAGGCATGAAATAAAACACACTATGTGAAAGCTTAATGAAGGCAACATTATAGGAAATAGGAATGAATGACTGCTTTCTATTCACCAAAAAAAAAAAAAAAAAATCAAAGAAAATTTTATCTCCCTGGGCCCAGTGGCTCACACCTGTAATCCTAGTACTTGGGAGGCCAAGGCTGATGGATTGAACTCATGGGTTTGAGACCATCCTGAGCAAGAGCGAGACCCCATCTCTAAAAATAGCCCAGAATTGTGGCGGGTGCCTGTAGACTCAGCTACTCAGGAGGCTGAGGCAAGAGAATCACGTGAGCCCAAGAGTTTGAGGTTGCTGTGAGCTACAATGCCATAGCACTCTACTGAAGACAACAAAGTAAGACTCTGTCTCCAAAAAAAAAAAAAGAGGAAATTTTATCTCTATAACTTAAAATGAAATAAAACAACAAAATGAATCAAAATTTGTGAATTTGACCTAATCCCAAACAAAACTCACAGGGTTATTTTCTGGAATTTGACAAAAATGGTCAAAGTATTCCTAAAAATGTATTCATCAGAGGAATACTGAAATAAATGAATATATGAGAGATACATCCAGAGATATCAAAACTTCTCCAGCTAAAAATGAAAAGAAAGATACTGAGGAAAACATAAGATGATTCAAAAAACAATTCAAAGAGTAAAAAAAAAAAATCCTGTGAATTTATTTAGTATATTTTAAAAAGTGGTATTTCAAATTAATAAAAAAAAAGACCTAATTATTCAGTAAATAATGTTGGGACATTTGGCTAGGTATTTGGAAGAAAAATTAAACTGTATTCATGATTTGTGATTCCAGATTTCCAAATCAGATTAACAGAAAATAATTTTAAAAGTATTTGTAAACAAGAAAATAAACATTTTTTAAATTTAAACCAAGAAAGAAAAATAATACCTGCAGAAAAATTTTATCACCTTAGCCCCGAGAATGACCTCCTTCTAGGAATGTCTGGTGTCAGAGACTACTCATTCCTTTCAATGTCCATTCTCTCCTTTCTCTCTTAGTGATAGAATCCTATCCCCCCATCCCACCAAATAAAAACCAAATGGAAAGTTCCATTTTCTAATGCTCTCTTGAAACTTGTGAATTCAGGACATTCTGATAGGAAAAAAAGATCTGTGCAACTTCTAAATTACAGTAACAAAATAGGCCTACATTCTATTTTTTCCTTTCCTGATATCTATGGGAAAGCAACCAGTTCAACCTGCTTGAACCCAATAAAGGCATCCTGCACCACTCTCTTCTGGATTGTTTTGTATGAGAAGAATAAAGCTTAATCTTACCTAAACTACTGCATTTTGGTCTCTATGTTGTCATAGTTTAGCATATATCTATCAGCATAACTATCAACCATAGGCTTGGCGCCCTTAGCTCAGTGAGTAGAGCGCCAGTCACATACACCAAGGCTGGCAGGTTCGAGCCCAGTCCAGGCCTGCTAAACAACAATGACAACTCCAACCAAAAATAGCCTGGTGGGTGGTGCCTGGGGCTCAGTGAGTAGGGCGCCAGCCCCATATACGGAGGGTGGCGGGTTCAAACCTAGCCCCAGCAAAACTGCAACAAAAAAATAGCCAGACATCATAGCCGGGCGTTGTGGCGGGCGCCTGTAGTCCCAGCTGCTCGGGAGGCTGAGGCAAGAGAATCGCGTAAGCCCAAGAGTTAGAGGTTGCTGTGAGCCGTGTGACGCCACGGCACTCTACCCGAGGGCGGTACAGTGAGACTCTGTCTCTACCAAAAAAAAAAAAAAAAATAGCCAGATGTTGTGATAGGCACCCATACTCCCAGCTACTCGGGAGGCTGAGGCAAGAGAATCACCTAAACCCAGGAGTTGGAGGTTGCTGTGAGCTGTTACACCACTTCATTTTTAAAAGGTAAACAACAAATTAGGAAAAATTGATCGCCAACATACTTGTAAGTGATAAGAATTCATTCTGCTAAATAAATAAAAAGGACATACAACCTGAAGAAAACTAAGTATATAAGCAGGCAATTCCATAGAAAACTGACAATATGGCTTGCCTCTAATATCCAAATAAATATAATCTAAATAAAGATAATTATTATTTTTTTTTTTTTTTGAGACGGAGTCTCACTTTGTCACCCTCGGTAGAGTGCCCTAGCATCACAGCTCATAGCAACCTCAAACTCTTGGGCTTAAGCAATTCTCTTGCCTCAGCTGGGACTACAGGCGCCTGCCACAATGCCTGGCTATTTTTTTGCTTTTAGCAGGCCAGGGCTGGGTTTGAACCCACCAGCCCTAGTGCATGTGGCCGGCACCCTACCCACTGAGCTACAGGTGCCACTCAAGATAAAATTTTTTATTTATTAGATTGGTAAAGATTAAAAGTATGAGAAAATGGGAACTCTCATATAATTTTTGGAAATATAAATTGGTAAAACTTTATCAGGGAAAGATGCTAAAATATATAAAATGTAATGTAGGCACTCTTGAATCCAATAATTCCACTTCATCCTGAAGAAATAACCAGACACACACCACACTTCTCATACCAACATCTACATTAGTGAAAACCTAGTAATGTAAATTTCCCCAAATTAAAAGATTAAACAAATTAAAGTAAATCCACAAAACACAATGTTCTGCCACCATTAAAATGATAATATAGGTTGGTATGTTTTGAGATAGAAAGATATGACATACAGTTCAACGACAACCATATTTATAAAACAGAATGTATCATAGGATATGTACATGCACATGTATATATGTATATTCACAAAAAATGAAATGATTTATACCACAATATTTAGTAATTATCTCTGGAAGATGAGATATATAATACTTGAATTTTTTTTTGTTGTTGTTGCAGTTTGGCCGGGGCTGGGTTTGAACCCGCCACCTTCGGCATATGGGGCCAGCGCCCTACTCACTGAGCCACAGGCGCCACCCAATACTTTAATTTTTTTAAAAAAGCATGAAGATTGTAACATTCTTAAAGTTAGAAAAAAGCCATTTTCATTTGTAACAAAAATAGAAGACAATATTATGCCAATTTCTACAGAGAAAGTCACACAACTGAAAAATTCCCACACAGAATTTAGAAATGAATAATTGATAATGACCTTGCAAAAGAAGAACAGCATCACAGAGTAATGAGAGTAAAAGACAGAGAGTAGCAGAGTGTAATAATAACAATCATTTTCAAGTCTATCTTCACTCTACTCCCAAACCCCTTTAAATCAACCAAAATATTATCATAACCTTCATAGAATTTCAAGATTCAACAGATTCAATGACCACATGGTCAAAGTCTACAAATCTCTCCCAGTTATCCCAAAATTAGTTACTCCTTTCTTGGGAATTAGTTTTATACTGATAAAATTAAGTTTGGGAACTCATCCTGGGAAAAAGTGCTACATACTTCATTGTTGAGTATCACTATGGTTACCTTTGAAGTACTGCCTTTGGAAAGCTACACACTGATGCCAGTGCCTAGTCTACCCTTCAAAACAATTTAAGGACTCTTTTTCTGGAATAACCATCAGAGCTGTCCTCACATAGCATATAAAGGATAACAACAATAATGAATGCCACTCAACAAGACATCACCATATGTCAACAAGAATGCAGCTATGAGACACTGTTATACCAAAGTTATGAAACTGTACTAAGTTGCTTGTACAGTGCTGCCAAGATAAGTACTTGGTGTCAAGTTTGCTAACTTAATTGGTCAGACCTCATACGGCTCTGATAGTAATTCCAGAAAGAGTTCCAAAATTGCTTTGAAGGATGGAACTAGGTACTGGTACAAGTACACAGCTTCCCAAACGGAGTATTTCTTTCTTTTTTTTTTTTTTTTTTGAGACAGAGTCTCACTATGTCACCCTCAGTAGAGTGCCATGGCCTCACATCTCACTGCAACCTCAAACTCTTGGGCTTAAGCAATTCTCTTGCCTCAGCCTCTCAAGTAGCTGGGACTACAGCCACCCGCCACAATGCCCAGCTATTTTTTTGCTGTTATTGTTGTTGCCATTGCCATTGTTTAGCTGGTGTGGGCCAGGTTCGAACCCACTACCCTAGGTGCATGTGGCCGGTACTGTAACCACTGTGTTACCGGCGTCAAGCCCGAAGGTGAATATTTCAAAGGTGACTATAGTGATATTCACCAACAAGGTATGTAGCACTTTTTCCTCGGATGAGTTCACAAACTTAATTGTTAGATATCATATTTTTAGTCACTGATAGATAGATAGATAGATAGATAGATAGATAGATAGATAGATAGATAGATAGATATGACTTGATATTTCTACAATCCTCCATCATGTCTTATGGGCCTTGATAACAAAAACAGAATAGATAGACTAGACCTTGTTTCTCAAGACGCTTAAACATAGGAACTTTCTGTTGATTAGTCACCAGTTTGGATTTGGTTACAGAGATACTAAATTACTGTGTAATCTCCACTGCTTCTAAAATAAAATTAAAAGATAAGTTCAGAAATTGAAATTCAGAAAGAACTAAATAAGGTTTTCCTATAGCTAATACTCTCTATTTCAGGACAATTTGTATGTGAATAATCAATTTCCATGATTGGCTATGAGCATTTCAGTGTTTTATGCTTAAGAACCTAATCAAGTATGCATGACTTGGCAAAGAAGTTAGAAAACTAACCATAAATGAATGATCACAGGAATATAGTTCAGAAACAAAGTCACCCATCTACTTTTGAAACTTGGGAATAACTATAAACTACAGAAAGTTATCTGAATTGCTTCTCAGCCTTTTGGCTAAGTGCAGAAAGTCATTTGCACTTGATTTGACTTTATTACATTTTACTCTAGAGAGTATCACTGTACAAAGCACATGAACCAGCAGCATAGATCTTTATGAAAAAGTATGAACAAGTCTTACTGTGTTTACAGAGAGAAATAAGATAAACCCTTACTTGTTTAAACTTGATTGAACCAGTAAAATTCTCAGAGGTTTCATTCAGCCATAAAGCTATATAGTTGTGAAATTAATCTTAAATTAACACGTTTCTACCATTTTATCATTTCTATCCTGTACTGTTTTATGAAAGCTTTAAACTAAATAAGCATCATGTTCATGTTTTAAAATTCTACATGTTATGATATGATGCAATACGAAGTTTTCTTTTTTTTTTTTTTTGTAGAGACAAGAGTCTCACTGTACCACCCTCGGGTAGAGTGCCGTGGCGTCACACGGCTCACAGCAAGCTCCAACTCCTGGGCTTACGCGATTCTCTTGCCTCAGCCTCCCAAGCAGCTGGGACTACAGGCGCCCACCACAACGCCTGGCTATTTTTCTGTTGCAGTTTGGCCGGGGCTGGGTCTGAACCCGCCACCCTAGGCATATGGGGCCGGCACCCTACTCACTGAGCCACAGGCGCCGCCCCAATACGAAGTTTTCACTTGTGTTTTAAAATTCAGCATAGAATTCTAGAAGGGCAATGGACTCAGGAAGAGTGTCCATGTTCTTGTTTGCTTGATATCTACTTAATATTTACTTAATATCTACTTAATAGCTGTGAAATGAAAAGACTGATATCACCAAAAGAAAATGTGACAGAAAACAAATTTAAAACATTCAAGAAAATTAAACTGAGAGGCTAAAAGGGGTTAAAAAAATACAATAGAGAAAAAATAGCAATGAATTCAATAGGCATATACCAAGTACTTACCATATTGTAGGCACAGAGTTACCCATTAAGGATACAAATGTAAACAGATTAAGAGAGAAGGCTTAATAAGCCTTTACGCCCAAACAAACACCCAAATGCCCCAAATGAAATCTGCCACTATAGTATTGAACCTCTCTGCGTTTTAACCTATAAAATGAGGAATGAGGACTCCAGATCTCTTCTAAAATTCAAAGGTTCAAAACAATGTTGGCAGAATAGAAATTGTAATAATAAGCCCAAATTCCCCAAATGTATAGTTTTAGCCCTATATGTAAATGTACTTCATTGTCATGATTATGAAGCCCTTATAATTATAATAGTGTGTACTTAAGAATATCAAAGTTTCGGGTGGAGCCTGTGGCTCAGTGAGTAGGGTGCCGGCCCCATATGCCTAGGGTGGCGGGTTCAAACCCAGCCCCAGCCAAACTGCAACAACAACAAAAAAAAAAATAGCCGGGCGTTGTGGCGGGCGCCTGTAGTCCCAGCTGCTCGGGAGGCTGAGGCAAGAGAATCTCATAAGCCCAAGAGTTAGAGGTTGCTGTGAGCCATGTGACGCCACTGCACTCTACCCGAGGGCAGTACAGTGAAATGAATATCAAAGTTTCAAAAGATGAAAATCTGAAAATGGTTAAATAAGAAATCTCCAAAAGTACATCCATATCTGAGGAAAAATCTTTTTGTTTTCCTTCATTTTTAGCAAGTGGTTTTTGACTATATGAAGTTAGAAGGACACTAAGCTGAATTCTACAAAAATTTGCCTAAAATTCATATGGATTAGTAAGCAGTTTTCCTTTAAGAACAAATCTTAAAGGTTTGACACCTGTAGCTGAGCGCCATTGACTGTCCCCACCCCACAACAGACATGACAAAAATTTATGGCAAATAAATGTGAAATTTGTATTAAATGTTTACATGTATATGCATTTTTAATACTTTTCCATTTTGATCCTTTTGATTAAATGAAGAACTACCAGCTCCAACTGCCTTGGATTGTCACTGTAATTTTGCAAATAATGGTTAAAAGTAATTTCAAAAAACTTTAAGTATCCAAACCAGAAATATTCTAAACAAAGTTAACAAACTTACCCTTCTTCCTTAAATAAGTCTTTTTCTGATATTCAAATCATCTAATAAAATCAGCAAGATATTTCCTATGAATTAATTTTATAGGTGTAATATGGTGATGCCTCATTAAATGACTAGAACTTTGTCCCTATACTAAAAGGCACAAGCCAGGCTGCTTTCAAGTTTTTGAATTCCTTCTCTTATTAGATGGCTTGCCCGCTGTGATCTGCTTGCTGCCTGAATATTTACTTTAAAAGAATCTTTTCAACAATATTGCTTTAAATAAATGACTATTTTCTTTACATGCCTACTTATGCCATATTTTTGGCAAAAGTCACTTTTACATAACTAACTCAGAAACTTTAAGTAAGAGATTTAATACTCAGAATTTGTATGTATTAATAAGTCATTTTATATGTGCTATCAATGCAGATTTTTAAATACTATTTATTTCAACTTTAACTTTAAATTTTTACATTAAATCTAAAAACTCATTACTGTTAATCTGTTGATGATCTCTATTTTGTGTTAATGATATTATGATAATAATTTACATCTAGCACAACAAAAAAGGATTTGAGAGGATCTTAAGACCCACAACATCTGGCTATTATTTAGAGATGGGGTTTCACTCTTGGTCAGGCTGGTCTCACACTCCTGAGCTCAGGCAATCCACCCGTCAAGGCCTAGAGTTGTATTTATTTTGATTTTTTGTGCAGAAGATGCTAGGCTGTGTATACAAATCTGTCAAGGAGAAATAATGAAGGTCACCTAATTCTACACAAAATTCACAATTTTTCTTAGAAATTACTACTAAAGCTTGCTACCAAACTACCTCAAAAGTGTTTGTTTTGTTTTCTTCGACACACAGTTGCACTCTCTGCCTTGGGTACAGTACCATAGCATCACAGCTCATAGCAACCTAAAACTCTTGGGCTCAGTCAATCCCCTTGCCTCAGTCTCCAAAGTGGCTGGGACTACAGATGCCTGCCAGAATGCCCAGCTAGTTTTTCTACTTTTAGTAGAGATGGGCGTCTCGCTTTTGCTCAGGCTGGTCTCAAACTCTCAAAATCAGGAGATCCACCTGCATTGGCCTCCCAGAGTGCTAAGATTACAGGAATGTGCTACCACACCCGGCCACTAACTTAAAAGTGTTATCAACTAATCTCCAGTTGATAAACTTCAGGATTGTAAATTTCCTATTTAAAGAAAAAAATATTAAGCAGTACCACTAATTATTCTCCCTGTTCTGTATTCAAACACTATATTTGTTCATTTTGAACATTAAAAAACTTGGCTCGGAGCACATGCTCAGTGGTTAGGGCGCTGGCCACATGCACCGGGACTGGTGGGTTTGAACTTGGCCAGAGTCTGCTAAAACAACAATGGCAACAATAACAACAACAACAAAGAGCTGGGCATTGTGGCAGGTGCCTGCAGTCCCAGCTACTCCCTGGGAGGCTGAGGCAAGAGAATCACTTAAGTCCAAGAATTTGAGGTTCCTGTGAGCAGTGATGCCACGTGCGAGCAGTGACACCATGGCACTCTATGAAGGGCAACATAGTGAGACTCTGTTTTTAGGTGTCGCTAAAGAATAACTAATTCAAAAAAAAATAAAGAATAACTAATTCACTAAAGAATAACTAAAAATGTCATGAAAAACTAAAATTATTCAATATAGTATATACTTAGGCTTGTACAATATACTTTTTATTTTTTTTGTGGTTTTTGGCCAGGGCTGGGTTTGAACCCGCCACCTCCGGCATATGGGACTGGCGCCCTACTCCTTGAGCCACAGGCGCCACCCACAATATACATTTTTTTACAATATAAAATATAAAAATATTTTACAAAACTAAAATAATATAATGTATAAAAGCTAAAATTTAGATTTTCTATTAGCATTTTGATCCTCCAAGGTCACCAGGTTCACTGCTAAGAAATAATAACATCTCTCTCTCTCTCCTCCTTCAATTACATCCTCTTCAATGCCTTTTAGAGATACATTTCTTCTTTTCTTTATTTTTTTGAGACAGAGTCTCATAGAAGTATTTTTCTAAAACCTAAATCTAAGTCTAAACATGTCTCCCCACCTAACAATGTAATGTGTAAAAAAACACATAAAATTTTAACGATATCCCATTCACCTGCAAGTTTCTTTATTGCCTGTCTAAATCTTATCTTCCAACATTATTTGCTAGCACTTTTCACAATAACTGAACTTCAAAGCTTTCCTTTTCCACTTTGCCCATATAGACATACTTCAATTCACTCATCAAAAATTTGCTAAGGTATCAACTTGTTTAATCATTTAATATTATTTACTGACTACAGTGCTATGTGTTGTAAATATGTAACTCAAGATGTAGTCCTTGCCCTCAAAGAATTTAACCATCTAGTGACTTTTTCCCTAAAACCTTAGCCCTTTCACAGCTACCTCTTTACATTAAATCTAATTCTTCTGATGTATGTATCACACTGAATAGCAATTATTTACATAACTATTTTTCCCACTAGTCTGTGAACAGGAGAAAGAGTGGCTGTATTTTTTATCTCTGTAGTCCCAACGTCTAGCCAAATGAATTACCAATAGTAGTTGCTCAATGCTGCAATGAATTGTACTCAGTATAGCATGAGGACCAAAAAAAACAAAAGGTTAAATGAAAGGAAAATGTTTTTTACGGCAATGCTTTGCCATTATATAATCATGTGCTTTCATTTTGATATATAATATAAAGGCATATTAGGTGTATTTGTGAATTAATAGTAAATCATCTTAGTAACTAACTCCAAAATATGACCTCAGTCCAGTGTTTCACAGATGACACAATTAGGACAATTCATCATGGGGGTGAAGCTGTCCCAAACCTTGTAGATGTTTAGCATTACTGGCCCTGCCCTCCCTCAGAAGCTTTTAGTGATTGTGACAAATCAAAACATACTACAGCTGGGCGCAGTGGCTCATGCCTGGAATCCTAACACTCTGGGAGGTCAAGCCGGGTGGATCGCCTGAGCTCTCAAGTTTGAGACCAGCCTGAGGCAGAATGAGACCTCATCTCTAAAAATAGCTGAGTGTTGTGGTGGGCACCTGTAGTCCCAGCTACTCACTTGAGTCCAGGAGTTTGAGGTTGCTGTGAGTTATGACACTACAGCACTCTACTGAGGGCAACAAAGTAAGATAAAAAATTGAAAATGTTGCCTACGTGAAAAATCAACCCAAGATGAGAAGGTCCACTTAGCTTGTGGCTTTGTTCAAATTTATATACAAATAAATCATATATTACATTGCGAAGAGGTGCCTTGCATCTCTAAAAACAAAACAATTAAAATACAAGTAAAATAAAAATGTAAACATGAATTCATTTCTTTGAATAGTAGGAATAGATTTAATAAAGTTAAATCTACTTTAGGGTAATAAACATAAACTATACGTAAGCAGAGGAGCCCCAAAGGAAATGTTTATGAGTATCTAAATTCTACATGCAGATGCCAGAATTAAAACAACTTCAAAAGTGAAATATTCAAGATAGACTCTTTCAGTGTGAGAAAAAATCTTTAATGGTCCCGTTTTTATTGGGAGAAAAAGAACATTTTGTTCACCATTAACACAAATATTTAATATGTGGATTGAGACTGCTGCAACCCATAGGGTTGGCTGCATGTTAGATACTTTACACCTCACATATATTCCCAAGATACCTATTGGGAAGAGTAGGAATTCACACCATAGAAGAATTCACAGTGGTAGTATCTTCACTCATCTCTTCAGCATATTGCCCAGATGCACAATTTATGGGTATAAGGAAGTAGATTTACAAATTGTATTAACTATTTTATAGGCTGGGCATGGTACTTCACTTCTGTAATCCTAGAAATTTATCAAGGCAGGAGGAATGTCTGAAGCCAGGAGTTTAAGAATAGCCTGGGCAATATAGTAAGTACCGTACTAGTAAGTCGGAGGCTAAGTCAGGGGGAAATCACTTGAGCCCAGGAGTTTGGAGTTGCAGTAAGCTATGATCTTGTGACTGCACCTAACCTGAGCAAGAAAGCAAGGTCCTGTGTCAGGAAAAAAAAAAAAAAAAGAAAGAAAGAAAATAATAAATAAATAAGTTATATTAATTATTTTAAACCAACTTTAAAATGAGCGGCTTTAAAAAGATTCCTTCCAAAAATAATCACGAGTTAAACATAATACTATTTTTATAGAATCATAAGAAACAACACAAGGTGCCAAAAATGATGCTTCTGCTCATTGTTATCAACCATATTGTAAGGAAAAAACAATGATGATCTCAGCCAAAAACTAATTATAAACTTAAAAAAAACTAGTCAGGTATCATGGTGGGTATCAGTAGTCCCAGCTACTGGGGAGGCTGAGACAAGAGGATCACTTGAGACCAAGAGACAGAGGTTGCTGAGAGCTATGATGATGGCCGTGGATTATCATCATCACCCTGTCTACCCAGAGTGACACAGTGCACTGACTCACAAAAAATAAATAAATAAATAAATAAATAAATAGTTAAAAGACCATTATTTTTGAAGATTGGAGTCTAAAAATAATGTAGTCTAAGAAGAATTTTCCAAACCTTAGAGTGAACCAGTTTTAAAGATCATAATAAAAGAGTAGGTGTTCTTAATTACTTACTCAAAACCAAGTAAAAGTTCTTCAAAAACAAATAAAAACAATGCCTCTCTGGGAATAGACTGAGCATAAGAACTAAAAATTTTAAAGGCAGCAACCAAAGAAAAAAAGCTTTAATTCAGGGTCCTAAAGGAAAAATTCAAAAAACGTGTTATTTCTTAATTGCAAAAATAGGGATGTGGGGAGATGGAAAGAAGCAAACATTTAGCAATCTCTAATACTTCTACTCACAGCTTAGTCTTTATTACATTTATCTACACTTCAGGAGGAAAAAAAGTGCAAAGAAGTGCTTTAAAAACTAATTATAGGGGCAGCGCCTGTAGCTCATAGGAGTAGGGTGCTGATTCCATATGCCAGAGGTGGCGGGTTCAAGCCCAGCCCCAGCCAAAAACTGCAAAAATAAATAAATAAATAAAAATAAAAACTAATTACAAAAGCAATTCATATAACCCAAAACATTTGTATCCCAGTAATATTAAATTTAATTTATTTTGAAAAATAAAATAGACTAAAATAAATAACAAATTGAAGGGAAATGAATTAACTTTTTTTCTGTTTTTCCAATGAAGGAGACCTATTTCCAAATTGTTGGGTAATTAACCAACGTAAAATACAGACATTTTGTAGAATGTACAGATCATGACAGATACAAATACAGAAAAATAAAATTTCTTTTTAATTAAAAAAATTAAAAAGTCTTAAAAAATTTTTTTACATTTAAAATTTTCATTTTCATTCTTCTTCTTCTTCCTTTCTTTTTTTTGAGACAGAGTCTCACTATGTCACCCTTGGTAGAGTGCTGTGGCATCACAGCTCACAACAACCTCAAACTAATTTTTCTTGCCTCAGCCTCCCAAGTAGCTGGGACTATAGGAGCCTGCCACAATGCCCGGCTACTTTTTTGTTGTTGTAACAGTTGTCACTGTTGTTTTAACTGGCACGGGCCGGACTGGAACCCTCCAGCCTCAGTTTATGTGGCTGGCAACCCATTCACTGAGCTACAAAAGCCGAGCCTAAAATTTTCGTTATTTTTAAACATTTCTTACTCGATAAATACACAATACAAATGTAAATCTGTTTGCATTTAATAGTATTTATATTTTTATTATTATTTTTTTTAGAGACAGAGTCTCATGTTGTCACCCTCGGTAAAGTGCTGTGGCATCACAGTTCACAGCAACCTCCAGCTCTTGGGCTTAGCTGATTCTCTTGCCTCAGCCTCCCGAATACCTGGGACTACAGGCACCTGCCACAACGCCCAGCTATTTTTTTATCGTAGTTTGGCCAGAGCCAGGTTCGAACCCGCTACCCTCAGTATATGGAGCCAGCGCCCTACCCACTGAGCCACCGGCACCGCCCTTTATTTTTATTTTTTGTAACAGAGGCTCACTTTGTTGCCCTTGGTAGAGTGCAGTGACATTATAGCTCATAGCAAGCTCAAACCTTTGGCCTCAGTCTTCCCAGTAGCTGGGATTATAGGCACCAGCAGAAACATCAGGCTATTTTTTAGAGAGCGGGTCTGGGTCCTGCTCAGGCTGGTCTCCCATCTCCTGAGCTCAAGCAATCCACCTGCCTCGGCCTCCCAGAGTGCTAGGATTATAAGCGTGAGCCACTGCATCCAGCCTTTCATTCTGTGGGCTCAGCACCTGTAGCACAGTGGTTATGGCACCAGCCACATACACTCAGCCTGGGCCAGCTAAGCAACAATGACAACTGCAACCAAAAAAATAGCCGGGTGTTGAGGCAGGCACCTGTAGTCCCAGCTACTCGGGAGGATCACTTTCAAGAGAATCGCTTAAGCCCAAGAGTTGGAGGTTGCTGTGAGCTGTGATACCACAGCATTCTACTGATGGTGACATAGTGAGACTCTGTCTCAAAAAAAATAAAAAATATTTTGTCAGCTCAGCGTCTATAGCTCAGCAGCTAGGGTGCCAGCCACATATACTGGATCTGGTGGGTTTGAATCCAGCCCTGGCCTGCCAAACAACAATGACAACTACAACCAAAAAAATAACCAGGTGTTATGGCAGGCACCTATAGTCCCAGCTACTTGGAAGGCTGAGGCAAGAGAATTGCTTAAGCCCAAGAGTTGGGCTGTGAGCCCAACAAGAGTTGCTGTGAGCTGTGATATCACCACACTCTACCCAGGTTGACATGGTGAGACTCTGTCTCAAAACAAACAAACAAACAAAAAAACCGACAAAACATTTTGTCCACAGTGGGCTGACATGAAATAATGTCAAATTTCATTCCTAAAAAAACATGAATTATGTTAATACCTATGAAAGAAATGCACATTACAAACATTTAAAAGTATAACAGGGGCTCGAGGTGGTGGCTCCTGCATGTAATCATAGAAGTTTGGGAGGCCAAGGTGGAAGTTATCACTTGAGGCCAGGATTTTAAAACCAGCCTAGGTAATATTGAGACCTTATATCTACCAAAAAAAATCACCTGGGCAAGGTGGCCTGTGATTACAGTCTTACCTACTTGGAAGGCTAAGACAAGAGAATGGCTTACACGCAGGAGTTTGAGGATGCAGTGAGCTATGATGATTTCCCTGTGCTCTATCTTGGGAAACAGAGCTGGACCCTCTCTTAAAATAAATAAATAAAATTTTAAATATATATATAATACACATATTTTAAATATTTATATATACACATTTTAAATTTAAAACAGTAAAAAATAGATAAAAGTTAACCATTCATAGATATAAAAAGCTCTTTTCTAAGTATTATAAGAGTTCTTTCCTGGCTTGGTGCCTGTAGCTCAGCATCTAGGGTGCCTGTACTCAGCGGCTAGGGCGCCAGCCACATATACCAGAGTTGGCGGGTTCAAACCCAGCTCCAGCCTGCCAAACAACAATGACAACTATAACCAAAAAACAGCCAGGCATTCTGACAGGTGCCTGTAGTCCCAGGACTGAGTTCCAAGAATTTGAGGTTGCTGTGAGCTGTGGCGCCACAGCACTCTACTGAGGGTGACATAGTGAGACTATGTTTCAAAAAAAAAAAAAAAAAAAGCAAATAACTCTGAAGCAAATGAAAGTTAAACTTTTTTTCTTCTAAAAAAGGAGGACTCCTTTTTTTCTCCAAAGAATTTACATTGCTTGCTTATTGCCATTAAAATAGTTGTTGTAATGGGACATGGCAAATTCAGATGAAGTGTTAGCTCATTAATTTCAATTGCTGGCTGTCTTGCCAGTTCCCTAGTCCACTTCTGTTTCTGTGACAACAAAGGTAGGCATCAGGAAAACAGAAGCAAACACTTTAAGATAACAGCTAAATGGTGATAGTGTACTAAATGGTATACAACCATAATTTAATTTTTTTTTTTTTTGTAGCGACAGAGTCTCACTGTACTGCCTTCCGGTAGAGTGCCGTGGCGTCACACGGCTCACAGCAACCTCTAACTCTTGGGCTTACGCGATTCTCTTGCCTCAGCCTCCCGAGCAGCTGGGACTACAGGCGCGCGCCACAATGCCTGGCTATTTTTTTGTTGCAGTTTGGCCGGGGTTGGGTTTGAACCCGCCACCCTCGGCATATGGGGCCAGCGCCCTACTCACTGAGCCACAGGTGCCGCCCACCATAATTTAATTTAAAAAAATAATCTAAAATATAAAAAGGAGACTGTAGTTTACATAATCTTAAAAAATACTCAAAGGGAAGACCCTGCCATTTCATATATTTTCCTCGATTGTTTTCACGGAAAAGCGTTTAAATTTTTCTTACACATATAACTTTTCTAAAATATTGATTCCACTCCAACTATGGGTGACCAAAAACCAAACGAAACCAAAACTGGAAATCATAAAGTGTCCAGATTCACTTTTCTAGCAAAAATAAAAGTACTGGAAGTAGAGCATTTAAAATATTCTATACTATTTTGGGATCCTAATTAGACTTTTATTTAAACTCTGACTTTTTTTAAAATAGGTGATTCTAACATGACCTTTTAAGCTGAGCAAAGCAGCTACCTTTAAGAATGAAAAGAAAACCTTTTATTACTAAAACCCTTCATATATAAACCTCCTGTGGCTCAACGGAGTAGGGCGCTGGACCCATATGCCAGAAGTGGCGGGTTCAAACCCAGCCCCGGCCAAAAAAAAAAAAAACAATGAATTACATATAATGTGTTTGGAAAAGAAATTTCCTCAGTAGATTTACTAAGTAATTCTCAGGTCATGTTAAGTCAGTCAAGTCAATATTATGACTTTAATACTATCTCTAAATTGTTTATTCAAGTTGCTTTATGTTCAAAATTTTCCTCTTCCTCTTTCACAACATTCTTTTTTTTTTTTTTTTTGTAGAGACAGAGTCTCACTTTATGGCCCTCGGTAGAGTGCCGTGGCCTCACACAGCTCACAGCAACCTCCAACTCCTGGGCTTAAGCGATTCTCTTGCCTCAGCCTCCCGAGTAGCTGGGACCGCAGGTGCCCGCCACAACGCCTGGCTATTTTTTGGTTGCAGTTTGGCCGGGGCCGGGTTTGAACCCGCCACCCTCGGTATATGGGGCCGGCGCCTTACTGACTGAGCCACAGGCGCCGCCCTTTCACAACATTCTTAATCCATAGTCCCTGTGTGTGCCTCTCTCATCTCTCATCACTCTGAGGCAAGCAAGCTGCCATGTCAGCAGCAATGCCATGGAAATAACCATCTGAGAAGGAACTAAGGCCTTCCACCTATATCTAGCAAGGAATAGAGGTCTCCCAATAACCATGTGAGCTTGGAAGCAGATCTCTACTAAACATAGAAAAAACTAGCTAGCCATGCTGGTGGATGCCAGTAGTCCCAGCTACTGGGGAGTCTGAGGCAAGAGGAACACTTGAGCCCAAGAGTTTGAGGTTGCTGGTAGATAGGACACTACGACACTCTACCAGGGCAACAGAGTAACACACTGTCTCAAACAAACAAACAAAAAAATCCTAAATAGGACAAAAACAACCAAATTAGTGAGAGAAACGCCATCACTAGGGCTGGGCGCTCATAGCTAAATGGCTAGAGCACTGGCCCTGTGTACTGGGGCTGGTGGGTTCAAACGGGACGGGCCTGCTAAAAAAAAAAAAAAAGAAAGAAAGAAACACCATCATCAAAGAAACTAGGAATAATACCAATACAATAATAAGCCTTTAACTCCTCGTATGCCCATGACCTAAGAGTGCAAGGTACAGACATCAGGAAATAAGTGAGAGACCATACTGAAATGTCCTAACCCTTGGACAACTTGGGGACATGGAAGACCTACAAGAAAAGTAGGGAACACGAAGCATGCCCTCATGGTTTTGATTTTTCCAACCTGTTAGGTTGAGAAGGAGCCAGCTTTGAAGGTGATGACAATCAAATTTGACTAAGCAGACATAAACTCCAACTCACTATAGAAAACTTCACAGCATTACAGAGACCCATTCTCTCCCTTTTCACACCCCCAAACTCAGATGTGCCACGCTCTCCCTAAAGTAGGGAAATGCTAAAATCAATAGCTGACCCTCATATACAGGAACCAAGGCTCCAAGGCAAAGATCTCAACAGATTCAGAGAAAAACCTCTAGGAAAAAATATATCCGAAATATATGACTTCTTGCCCAATTCATCTTGCCACTTATTCCAAATACTTAAAACCATCAACACCTAAACCTCTAGTACAAATCACAAAACAAAAACCTTAAAACACCACTGAAGTAAATGGAAAAGGCCATCAAGCACTGCCATGTTGCCCATACATTTAATACAACTCAAGCTTTCTTATTTAAAAATTTAAAAAGTCTTAATAAGGCCAGCTGCAGGCTCACGCCTGTAATCCTAGCACTCTGAGAGACAGAAGTGGAAGGATTGCTTGGCTCACAAATTCGAGACCAGCCTGAGCAAGAACAAGATCCCCGTCTCTATTAAAAATAGAAAAAACTGGGGTGAGAGGATTGCTTGAGTGTAAGAGTTGGAGGTTGCTGTGAGCTATGATGACACCATGGCACTCTACCCTTGGCAACAGCTTGAGAGTCTGTCTCAAAAAATAAATAAATAAGGCAGCACCCATGGCTCAGTGGGTAGGGCACTGGCCACATATACTGAGGCTAGTGGGAAACTGGCAGGTTCAAACCCAGCCTGAGAGAGCTAAACGACAATGACAACTGCAACAAAAAAATAGCCGGGCATTGTGGCGGTGCCTGTAGTGCCAGCTACACGGGAGGCTGAGGCAAGAGAATCATTTAAGCGCAGGAGTTGGAGGTTGCTGTGAGCTGTGACGCCAAGCACTCTACTGAGGACAACATAGTGACACTCTTTCTTAAAAAAAAAAAATAAATAAATGTTAATAAAATAGAAATAGATGAATACTTGCTTAACATGACTATTTAAAATACATATAATAAACCAAAAGGCAGTATCATAAAGATGAAGTATCAGGGCGGCGCCTGTGGCTCAGTGAGTAGGGTGCCAGCCCCATATGCTGAGGGTGGAGGGTTCAAACCCAGCCCCGGCCAAATTGCAACAAAAAAATAGCTGGGCGTTGTGGCGGGCGCCTGTAGTCCCAGCTGCTCGGGAGGCTGAGGCAAGAGAATCGCTGAAGCCCAAGAGCTAGAGGTTGCTGTGAGCTGTGTGACGCCACGGCACTCTACCCGAGGGCGGTACAGTGAGCTCTGTCTCTACAAAAAAAAAAAAAAAGATGAAGTATCAGAGTCATTTCCAAAGTCTGAAAAAAGATAAAGGTGTCCAGTGTTAGCAATGTGTTAAATACTAGCCAACTTAATTTTATTCTTGAGAAGAATGAAGACTCCTAGAATACTGAACGCACGCAGCAACATTATCTTTATTTGTATAATACATGATTATGTAGATGGAAAAACTCATATAATCAAAAAAATATTAGAAACAATAAAGGCTGAATAATTGAATCAATAGTCAGTACAAGCCGAGCAGAGTAGCACAGGCCTGTAGTCCTAGCTAGCTGGGAGGCTGCAATAGGAAGATCACTTGAATCCTGGAGTTTGAGACCAGTCTGGGCAATGTAGGAAAAAAAAATACACATATGAATTTAGGGGAGAACTGAACAGTCTCTGGTAAAAAATAAAACTGGGAATCCAAACTTCATGCCTTTCACTTAAACAGATTCCTACCTAAGGTAAAGATTCAAGACAAACCTAAGAGCTATAAATGAAAAAAATGAGACATTGGTCTTCCATACACATATTTCTTCCTAAATGTAAACAATAATCTAAGGGTAAAAAGTTCCACCATATGTGTCAGAAATGGGAATAAGAGAGGGGAAGACTGAAGGAAGAAGAGAAAAGAAAATTTAGCAGTGGTGTGTTGGCATTTACTCATAGTAGCTCACAGGATTCTACTGTTAAATTTTTAGGGATTTTGCAAACCAGGTGTTAATCAAACTATGTAAACTTATGATTCAATAAATTATATAAAAATGAGGTAATAAACATTCAAAACTCATCACTTCCTAATTACTTTACTCCATTTTATTATTATCTATGTTGTGAAGGTTATTATGTTATTTATATGTATTCTACATTGTACAACTACACTTCCCAACTCTGTTCCACAGCTTTGAGCCCTTGGATAGAAATGGGCCGTGGTCGGGGTATTTACGCAAGGAAAAGGGTATACAATACTGGTTTGTATATGTGGCAAGGAGAAAATACTAACAACTGGTTTGTATATGTGGCAAGGAGACACATATACAAACCAGTTGTTATACTTCCAGAATATCACCATATATATAAAAAATATTCATGTCCTTTGGGCCAGAAATTCAGCCTCTAAGAATGAATCCTAAGGAAATAAACTAGAATATGCAAAAAGCCTAAGGATGTTTGATGTTACATTATTCCACTATATGATAATAAAAATAAAAACAAAACAAAACAAAACAACTTTCTGTTTCTGTGAAATCTAATAATTAAGTTCATGAACGA